>NC_138293.1:55202500-55627500 GCF_965601325.2 Salmo salar
AGCGGCAAGCCATCTCCCACAGAGATGGTTCCAACAATCTCCTCCAGTGCTTTGCAATAGTCGTAGCGTTCTACATCATTGTCATTGGTACGGAAAAGACTGTGCTTGTACTTTTTACTGGGATAGTGTTCTGTAGAATCACAACATCGTCAACTGCCTTTGATGGCGTATCCTTACTTTTTCTATTTGAAGACAGTGCACATCACGTTACAGGACGGCTAGCAGAGTTACGCTCGCTAGTTATTAGAATGAACAGAGAGATATGTTCCTACTACCTCGGGTTACGGGGAATTATTTATTTGGTGCACCATAGCAAAACACTTTTCTGCCTCAATTTGGCCCCATGCCTCATAGTCGTGCAATACGCTCAGAATTTGAACTGATTATCATGCCACTCAGTAAATCGACCCCCCCCTGGTAACAGTCCTACACTGTTACCAGGCTCTACACGCCAGTAATTTGAGCCTGGGCACGAGGTTAGTGCGTAGTAATTCAGAGGGGTTGGGTTAAATGCGGAAGATACATTTCGGTTGAATGCATTCAGTTGCGCAACGGTCTAGGTATTCCCTTTCCCTAGTAGGCTGTAAGGGTTAAAGGGCGGGGTTAACAGAACAGATGTGAAAGTGCCACTAAAAGATTGTTTCCCAGTCTCTCCCCGTTTGACAACAAAATCTGGTCGAGATCATGGGAAGTCATGACAGAGCGAGAGAGAGCACATATTGATGGGAGGGTACTTCTCCCTTTATCTAATCTTCTTCACCATCTCAGCTCTTCAATAATAAGGCCAAAGAGGACCGAGAGAGAAAGGAAGAGAGAGAAAGACCGCAAGAGATAAATAAAGATAGGGGATAGAGAGGACGCAGAAAACTAACCCATGCGTTTGTCACTTATTGATTAGACTACTGCAATGCTCCACTCTCCAGCTACCCAGATCAAACACTAAATAAACTTCAGTTAGTGCTAAATACTGCTGCTAGATTCTTGGATTGAACCCCAAAAATGTATCATATGTGACCGATGGGCTTGATTCGGTCTTATGTAGCAAAATTTGAAATTGTGTTTTTTAAAATTGGATAAAAGTAGAGATATCATATATGTATATCATACACTACAGTTGAGGAACAATGGGAAAGTAATTCTGCACTGAAAGTTGATAAACTTGTAACCCCACTTTTGAGAAAATGGACCTTGAATGTTTTGGTACAACTACTGGAGCGCTCTTCTTTGTCTACACCCATTCAGCATTCACACCCACTTAAGCCTTAGCCCCACCCATCTCTTTAAGGATTCACATGTGAGGCCATGTGCTAAACATAGTGAGTACGGTAGTGTATTAAACAACCAAAGATTACAAGACTAAAGCCTGGTTTATACTATGTCTATCGACATGTCTGTATACAGTTTCCGCAGTGACATCATGAACTTTCTATTGTCGTCAGACATCAAACTTGTTATTATGAAAAAGTATAAATACAAAAACGTCAGGTTGCATGACATCAGCAGCCTGGTGGTCCAAAATAGCATAACTGGTGTATTTTAACACCAATAAACCCATCAGTTTAAAAATGAATTTAGCACATACTGATGGGAGAGTACTTCTCCATTTAACTAAACTCAGCAAAAAAAGAGGCATCCTCTCACTGTCAACTGCCTTTATTTTCAGCAAACTTAAAATGCGTAAAAATTTGTATGAAAATAAGATTCAACAACTGAGACAAACTGAACAAATTCCACAGACATGTGACTAACAGAAATTGAATAATGTGTCCCTGAACAAAGGGGGGGTCAAAATCAAAAGTAACAGTCAATGCAGCTGGTGGCCACACCAGATACTAAGTACTGCAGTGCATCTCCTCCTCATGGACTGCACCAGATTTGCCAGTTCTTGCTGTGAGATGTTACCCCACTCTTCCACCAAGGCACCTGCAAGTTCCCGGACATTTCTGGGGGGGATTGGCCCTAGCCCTTACCCTCCAATCCAACAGGTCCCAGACGTGCTCAATGGGATTGAGATCTGGACTCTTTGCTGGCCATGGCAGAACATTGACATTCCTGTCTTGCAGGAAATCACACACAGAACGAGCAGTATGGCTGGTGGCATTGTCATGCTGGAGGGTCATGTCAGGATGAGCCTGCAGGAAGGGTACCACATGAGGGAGGAGTATGTCTTCCCTGTAATACAGTGTTGAGATTGCCTGCAATGACAACAAGCTCAGTCCGATGATGCTGTGACATACCACCCCAGACCATGACGGACCCTCCACCTCCAAAATCGATCCCGCTCCAGAGTACAGGCCTCGGTGTAACGCTCATTCCTTCGACGATAAACGCGAATCCGACCATCACCCCTGGTGAGACAAAACCGCGACTCGTCAGTGAAGAGCACCTTTTGCCAGTCCTGTCTGGTCCAGCGGCGGTGGGTTTGTGCCCATAGGCGACGTTGTTGCCAGTGACGCTGGTAAGGACCTGCCTTACAACAGGCTTACAAGCCCTCAGTCCAGCCTATTGGGGACTTACCAGCGTCACGCCTATTGGGGACAGTCTGAGCACTGATGGAGGTAATGTGTGTTCCTGATGGAGGTAATGTAACTCGGGCAGTTGTTGCCGCCATCCTGTACCTGTCCCGCAGGTGTGATGTTCGGATGTACCGATCCTGTGCAGGTGTTGTTACACGTGGTCTGCCACTGCGAGGATGATCAGCTGTCCGTCCTGTCTCCCTGTAGCGCTGTCTTAGACATCTCACAGTACGGACATGCCTCCTTGCAGCATGCCTAAGGCACGTTCACGCAGATGAGCAGGGACCCTGGGCATCTTTATTTTTGTGTTTTTCAGAATCAGTAGAAAGGCCTCTTTAGTGTCCTAAGTTTTTATAACAGTGACCTTAATTGCCTACCGTCTGTAAGCTGTTAGTGTCTTACCGTTCCACAGGTGCATGTTCATTAATTGTTTATGGTTCATTGAATAAGCATGGGAAACAGCGTTTAAACCCTTTACAATGAAGATCTGTGAAGTAATTTGGATTTTTACGAATGACAGTATATCACAAAAGTGAGTACACCCCTCATATTTTTGCAAGGTCTAACATCCACCAGCTCCGTGATGTCGTCATGGAGGAGTGGAAGAGGACTCCAGTGGCAACCTGTGAAGCTCTGGTGAACTCCATGCCCAAGAGGGTTAAGGCAGTGCTGGAAAATGATGGTGGCCACACAAAATATTGACACTTTCGGCCCAATTTTGACATTTTCACTTAGGGGTGTACTCACTTTTGTTGCCAGCGGTTTAGACATTAATGGCTGTGTGTTGAGTTATTCTGAGGGGACAGCAAATGTACACTGTTATACAAGCTGTACACTCACTACTTTACATTGTAGCAAAGTGTCATTTCTTCAGTGTTGTCACATGAAAAAATATACTCAAATATTTACAAAAACGTGAGGGGTGTACTCACTTTTGTGATATACTGTATCTTTGAAAGACAGGGTCCTGAAAAAGGGACGTTTCTTTTTTTGCTGATTTTACATTTACATGACATATTATCCAGAGTGATTTACAGTCGTGAGTGCATACATTTCATACTTTTTTCTCCGTACTGGTCCTAATCTTCTGCCTCTATCTTAGCTCTTCAATAATAAGGCCAAAGAGGCCAGAGATAGAGAGTGAGAGATCAAGAAAGATGAGTGAATGCAGAAAAACTAATCCATGCTTTTGTCACTTCTAGATTAGACTACTTGATAAGAGAATTATCTAATAAGGGTAAATGAATCAATAATCCATCATTAATTAGTAGTTATGTAGCATGGATAATTAATAATTAATGTACTGAACGTTAGTCTCATAAAGGTCTAGTAGAGGCTGGAGAGGGAGAGAAATGTGTGTGTGTATTTAGAGATACCGGGAGGAGCCTTCAAGGTTCTCCTAATCTATGGGGAAAGGAACAGGCAGTGCTGGAACAGTGGTAGGAGGTCAAGGAAGAGATACTGTTCACCTACTGTCTGTGCGTATGTGTGTGCATAGTTAATCTACTTTTGGGTATGGATGTGTGTGCGTAAGCGGAGAGAGGATAAAATGAACATCTTTGTCATTTGGACCTCTGAACGTTCTCTGAATAAACTGAACAGACCTTTTGCAGAAAGCTGAGTCCTTGCCTAATTATGAACCCAGTGTCTTACAAACCCTGGGGATTAGTCAAGGCTTATTGATTGTTAATTTATAGCATTAGGATATAAAATTCCATTATCACTACTGCAATGCTCTACTCTGCGGCTACCTGGATAAAGCACTAAATAAACTTCAGTTAGTGCTAAATACAGCTGCTAGAATCTTGACAAGAACCCAAAAAATTTATCATATTACTCCAGTGCTAGCATCTCTGCACTGGCTTCCTGTTAAGGCTAGGGCTGATTTCAAGATTATACTGCTAACCTACAAAGCATTACATGGACTTGCTCCTACCCATCTCTCTGATTTGTTCCTGCCGTACATACCTACACGTACGCTACGGTCACAAGACGCAGGCCTCCTTATTGTCCCTAGAATTTCTAAGCAAACAGCTGGAGGCAGGGCTTTCTCCTATAGAGCTCCATTTTTTATGGAATGGTCTGCCTATCCATGTGAGAGACGCAGACTCTGTCTCGACCTTTAAGTCTTTATTGAAGACTAATCTCTTCAGTAGGTCCTATGATTGAGTGTAGTCTGGCCCAGGGGTGCAAAAGTGAACAGCAAGGCACTGGAATGACGTACCGCCCTTGCTGTCTCTGACCTGGCCAGCTCCCATCTTTCCACTGGGATTCTCTGCCTCTGACCCTATTATAGGGGCTGAGTCACTGGTTTACTAGTGCTCACCCATGCCGTCCCTATGAGAGGTGCATCAAGTCATGGCAGGTTTTTTTTTTCTCTTGCTATACTCTACTTGAGTGGGTTTAGTCACTGATATGATCTTCGTGTCCGGTTTGCGCCACCTCGGGCTCGTGCGGTGAGGGACATCTTCGTGGGCTATACTCCTCCTTGTCTCAGAGTAGTAAGTTGGTCTGTTGCTATCCCTCTAGTGGTGATGGGGGCTGTGCTTTGTCAAAATGGATGGGGTTAAATCCTGCCTGGTTGGCCCTGTCTGGTGGTATCGTCGGACGGGGCCAGAGTGTCCCCCCGACCCCCCCATCTCAGTCGGCAGTATCTATGCTGCAATAGTCTATGTGCCGGGGGGCAAGGGTCAGTCTGTCCTATCTGGTGTAATTCTCCAGTATTAAGTATGCGCCCTCAAATCCCCCCCCCCCCCTCCAAGATACGGCATCTGTATAAATAGATCGCGACAAGATGCACATATTTCATTCTAGTGGGAGAGGGCTCAACTGACATTTCTGACTAGCGAATTGAAACTTTTTGATGAAAAATAGCCTAGTTCATTTATGAAGTGGAAAAGGTAGTTGGCTGAAAATGTGGGTTGGGCTAATAACTAACTAGATGCGTCAGGTCAACTGGCACATATCTTCCCATGGAAGTTTGGTTCCCAGGGGTTGAGTCACGCAGAGAACCAGATTTGGGTTTTCTAGACAAACACTCACTTGTTAACTTTCTAAAAATGAATTTGTTTAAAGGATGGAAAAACCACCCACGATACCCTGGCCTAAACCTGTTATATGAGCAGTGTGCGTGTGTGATAATGGAAACCCCCCTGCGAGTTTGAGAAGAACCACACGTCCTTCCGCCTTGCATGCAGTAATATTTACATTATGATAGTTTTCATATTTTAATGACGGCCCGGGTTAGTTAGTGGTCCAGAGAGACTGTCATTGGCGGTAACTTATCACTGCTGTTAGAGGACATAGCTTACCTTGTAGGCTTTTTGAAGTGGCGTCTTTATTTGATTACTCATAGTTAATGCTGTCTTATTTGGCCGACCCCGGTGCAGGTTAGTTCTGAAGAATTCGTTGTCATTGAAATTTACCTGGCTAAAAAAGGTGAGCCGCATTCGTATGACTGGTTATCTTAGAGTTGAACTGGGAGTTGAATAAAGTTACCTCACTAACTCCTCAAACCTGATTCGTAGGATACCCCTCTGTTCTTTCCTTGGGTTGAAAACTGTCAGCCACTCTTGAAGAGCAATGGAACTCAAACAAAGTGGAGTAGACTTGAGCATGAAGAACAACATTCAGTAAAGCCAATGCTTCAGTCTGTAGCATCGTAGACATTACTATTGAGAGTAGTTTGCTGTGGAGTGGCATGACACACAAATACTTAAGAGTTTGATCCAACCAGCCAGGGCAGAGAAGACCAGTTTACCACGTGTGATTTCTATTTTCAGTTCAGATACAAAGGCCGCTTCCAACAACAAGAGAGAGAGGAGGAAACGGGGAGATGAAGAGGAAAGCATACTACAGGGAGAGGAGGAAGTGGTAAGAGGAAGGAATAAGAGAATGAGTGGTGCTAATAAGGGGAATTTGAGACAGGCAAGCCCTCAGACAGTTTGAAAGTTGAGGCAACATGAAGGGGAAATGAAAGAACACAGACAGAGAGACAGAGACAGAGAGAGAGAGACAGAGAGCGAGAGAGAATAGATGAAGAAAGAGTTGGTAGTGACATAAGGTCCAGGTGAGTGAGCGAGTGCGTGAGCGGAAAGAGAAAATGTCTCGTCTCAGTGGGGGGAAGCAATGCGACTCGAATAGTAGACCTTTGAGCCTTTGTGAGGTACGGAGGCACCTGTGTATGTGTGTTCTGTTATCAATGTGAAGGCTTCACTATTTTAATAAGCATAGGAATGCTGCAAGTAAGTTAGCGCATGTAATAATTAACAGGGGCAAAGTCCCCCAAAAGTCCCCTGTCATTAGGCGACCAGGCTGTGTGTGTATATTATGCACACTATCGATCAAAAGTTTGGGCACACCTACTCATTCAATTATTTTTCTTTATTTGTACTATTTTCTACATTATAGAATAATAGTGAAGATATCAAAACTATGAAATAACACATATGGAATCATGTAGTAACCAAAAAAAGTGTTAAAGAGATTCTTCAAAATAGCCACCCTTTGCCATGATGACAGCTTTGCACACACTTAGCATTTTCTCAACCAGCTTCACCTGGAATGCTTTTCCAAAAGTCTTGAAGGAGTTCCCACATATGCTGAGCACTTGTTTGCTGTTTTTCCTTCACTCTGCGGTCCAACTCATCCCAAACCATCTAAATTTGCTTGAGCTTGGGGGATTGTGGAGGCCAGGTCATCTGATGCAGCACTCCATCACTCTCCTTCTTGGTAAAATAGCTCTTACACAGCCTGGATGTGTGTTGGGTCATTGTCCTGTTGAAAAACAAATTATAGTCCCACTAAATGCAAACCAGATGTGATGGCGTATCGCTGCAGAATGCTGTGGTAGCCATGCTGGTTAAGTGTGCCTTGAATTCTAACTAAATCCCAGACAGTGTCACCAGTAAAGCATCCCCACACCGTAACACCTCCTCCTCCTCCATGCTTTATGGTGGGAAATACAGATGCGGAGACAATCCGTTCACCCACACCGCATCTCACAAAGACATGGTGGTTGGAACCAAAAATCTCAGATTTGGACTCCAGACCAAAGTACACATTTCCACCAGTCTAATGTCCATTGCTCATGTTTCTTGGCCCAAGCAAGTCTCTTCTTCTTATTGGTGTCCTTTAGTAGTGTTTTTTTGCAGCAATTCGACCATGAAGGCCTGATTCACGCAGTCTCTGAACAGTTGATGTTGAGATGTGTCTGTTACTGGAACTCTGTGAAGCATTTATTTGGGCTGCAATTTCTGAGTCTGGTAACTCTATTGAACTTATCCTCTGCAGCAGAGGTAACTCTTGGTCTTCCATTCCTGTGACGATCCTCATGAGAGCCAGATTCATCACAGCGCTTGATGTTTTTTGCGACTGCACTTGAAGAAACTTTCAAAGTTCCTGAAATGTTCTGTATTGACTGACCTTCATGTCTTAAGGAAATGATGGACTGTCATCTCACTTTGCTTATTTGAGCTGTTCTTGCCATAATATGGACATGGTCTTTTACCAAATAGGGCTATCTTCTGAACACCACCACTACCTTGTCACAACACAACTGATTGACTCAAATGCATTAAGAAGGAAAGAAATTCCACAAATGAACTTTAAGAAGGCACACCTGTTAATTGAAATGCATTCCAATGCATTCCACCTCATGAAGCTGGTTGAGAGAATGCCAAGAGTGTTCAAAGCTGTCATTAAGGCAAAGGCAAATGTTATTTCATAGTTTTGATGTCTTCACTATTATTCTACAATGTAAAAACAAGTACAAATAAAGGAAAACCCTTGAATGAGTAGGTGTTCTAAAACTTTTGACCAGTAGTGTATGCAAAATGCGGAGCTCTGTAACTGTCAACCAGTCAGTCAACCAGCCTGCCAGTCAGTCATAGCAGCACAATGAGGTAATTTCCAGGAGTGGAACTCCCCAGCGTTCCCACAGAGAGACAGTTAGCACAGTAGAGGCCAGGGGAGGAGAGCACTGCACTGCTGAGGTAGAAGTAGGGATAGAAGGTGGAGATATACAGTGCCTTCGAAAAGTATTCAGACCCCTTGACTTTTTCCACATTTTGTTACGTTACAGCCTTATTCTAAGGCTTTTTATAGAAATCTACACACAATACCCCATAATGAGAAAGCAAAAACAGAGTATCATAGCAAAGGGTCTGAATACATACGTAAATAATAAAAAAAAAAATATATATAATTTACTTATGTATTCAGACCCTTTGCTATGAGACTCAAAATTGAGTTCAGGTGCATCCTGTTTCCAATTCAATTGAATTCACCTGTGGTAAATTCAATTGATTGGACATAATTTGGAAAAGAACACACCTGTCTATATAAGGTCCCACAGCTGACAGTGCATGTCAGAGCAAAAACCAAGCCGTGAAGTCGAAGGAATTGTCCATAGAGCTCCGAGACAGCATTGTGTCGAGTCACAGATCTGGGGAAGGGTACAAAACAAATGTCTGAAGCCATGAAGATCCCTAAGAACACAGTTGCCTCCATCATCCCTAAATGGAAGAAGTTTGGAAACACCAAGATTCTTCCTAGAGTTGGCCGTCCGGCCAAACTGAGCAATCGGGGGAGAAGGCCCTTGGTCAGGGAAGTGTCCAAGAACCCAATTGTCACTCTGACAGAGCTCCAGAGTTCATCTGTAGAGATGGGGGAACCTCAGAAGGACAACCATCTCTGCAGCACTCAACCAATCAGGCCTTTATGGTAGAGTGGCCAGACAGAAGCCACTACTCAGTAAAAGGCACATGACAGTCAGCTTGGAGTTTGCCAAAAGGCACCTAAAGACTCTCAGACCATGAGAAACAAGATTCTCTGGTCTGATAAAACCAAGATTGAATTCTTTGGCCTGAATTCCACGAGTCACGTCTGGAGGAAACCTGGCACCATCCCTACGGTGAAGCATGGTGGTAGCAACATCATGCTGTGGGAAAGTTTTTCAGCGGCAGGGACTGGGAGACTAGTCAGGATCAAGACAAAGATGAACGGAGCAAAATACAGAGAGATCCTTGATGAAAATCTGCTCCAGAGCACTCAGGACCTCAGACTGGGCGAAGGTTCACCTTTCAACAGGACAACGACCCTAAGCACACAGCCAAGACAACGCAGGAGTGGCTTCGGGACAAGCCTCTGAATGTCCTTGAGTGGACCAGCTAGAGCCCGGACTTGAACCCGATCTAACATCTCTGGAGAGACCTGAAAATAGCTGTGCAGCAATGCTCCCCATCCAACCTGACAAGGCTTGAGAGGATCTGCAGAGAGGAATGGGAGAAACTCCCCAAATATAGGTGTGCCAAGCTTGTAGTGTCATACCCAAGAAGACTCAAGGCTGTAATCGCTGCCAAAGGTGCTTCAAGAAAGTACTTAGTAAAGGGTCTGAATACTTATGTAAATGTGATATTTCAGTTATTTATATTTAATACATTTACAAACATTTCTCAACTTGCTTTTGCTTTGTTATTATGGGGTATTGTGTGCAGATTAATGTGGAAAATAACAATTTAATACATTTTATAAGAAGGCTGTAACGTAACAAAATGTGAAAAAAGTCAAGGGGTCTGAATACTTTCCGAATGCACTGTAGGTGGTAGAGATAGAGTGGAGGGAATTTCCCCCGATTGTCTGACTGTTGTGGCTCGGTAGAAACAGAGAAGGAAACGGAAAACTCCAACCGCAACAAACAAACAGAGAGAGAGAAAGCGCGAGAGAGATGCCACTTCTCTCAGATGAAAGAAAAGAAACTGATGAAAGACAAAAAGAGAAGACCTTTCATCTAGAGCTGTGGTGGTCATGACATTTTGTCAGCCGGTTATTGTCATGCAATCATCACCTCAGAAAGCACTGCCCATTTTGTTGTGTTAGGCTTTGAAACAACATCCACAACGACCATGTTTTCCACTCAGTTTCAAACCTGTTTATGAACGTCTTTCTTCAAATTGATCAATCACAGTGAGGTGACTTTTAAAAGCACTTACTGTTTTCATGATGTGTTCGATGCGATTTTGGATTGCATTTGAATTGATGTCAGAGTGGTTAAAGGGAAAAGAACCCTGAGTGCCAGGCCATTAGCAACCTGATAATCATTAGCGAGTTGGGTACTACCAACGCATGTCCAGAGTGCATAAAAGGAGATTACCGTGACTCAACGGCCACATAGAATTTCACTGCGGTCATGACTCATGATTGCCGGTGTGGCGGTAATACAGTCACCGCAACAGACCTACTTTCACCCAACCGTGGCTCACGGAGGTCATGCTAACATTGTGCACCATACTTTGACTAAAATATTAAAAACTTAAGCCACTGAATTTGTTCCTCAACATGTATTCATTGTGGCTCAGGACTGTCAATGGACATTAGGTCGTGGAATGAAAGAGAGAGAGGAACTGATCCGAGCCTTAAAGAAAGAGGAGAGAGGGACAATGTTTTACAGGGTGTTTCAAGTGACACTAAACACGGACACACTCCCCTCCCAAATGATGTCTGAGGCAAGGTTTCCATTAGCCGGCAAATCACCTGGAGAAAAAAAATCCCATTGCAAAATTATGCTTTTTATTCATTAATCGAAAAAGCAGTCAATGGAAATACTTTTGACAGGTAAAAGGTAGTGGTCTATAGATTCATTTGCCTTATTTTGTGGAATTAAAATTGGCCTGCGTATTTTCGTTAGTCAGCATAGAGCCTATTTTGAGCGGGATTTCTCCTGCACGATTAAAAAGAGCTACTGGTAATTGAATCACGCCTCCCATTCACCATTCAAGTGCTTCACCCACCACTTTACAATGTGAGCTGGAGGCAGTAGGCATTTTGAAAACATACTTAATAAACCTGAATTTTTATTTCATATTATGAGGCATCGTTTACCTTGCTTCAAATTAGCATACAGTGAGGGGAAAAAAGTATTTGATCCCCTGTTGATTTTGTACATATGCCTGCTGACAAAGAAATTATCAGTCTATAATTTTAATGGTAGGTTTATTTGAACAGTGAGAGACAGAATAACAACAAAAAAATCCAGAAAACCGCATGTCAAAAATGTTATAAATTGATTTGCATTTTAATGAGGGAAATAAGTATTTGACCCCCTCTCAATCAGAAAGATTTCTGGCTCCCAGGTGTCTTTTATACAGTTAACGAACTGAGATTAGGAGCACACTCATAAAGGGAGTGCTCCTAATCTCAGCTTGTTAACTGTATAAAAGACACCTGTCCACAGAAGCAATCAATCAATCAGATTCCAAACTCTCCACCATGGCCAAGACCAAAGAGCTCTCCAAGGATGTCAGGGACAAGATTGTAGACCTACACAAGGCTGGAATGGGCTACAAGACCATCGCCAAGCAGCTTGGTGAGAAGGTGACAACAGTTGATGTGATTATTCGCAAATGGAAGAAACACAAAAGAACTGTCAATCTCCCTCGGCCTGGGGCTCCAGTCAAGATCTCACCTCGTGGAGTTGCAATGATCATGAGAACGGTGAGGAATCAGCCCAGAACTACACAGGAGGATCTTGTCAATGATCTCAAGGCAGCTGGGACCATAGTCACCAAGAAAACAATTGATAACACACTGCGCCGTGAAGGACTGAAATCCTGCAAGGTCCCCCTGCTCAAGAAAGCACATATACATGCCCGTCTGAAGTTTGCCAATGAACATCTGAATGATTCAGAGGACAACTGAGTGAAAGTGGTGTGGTCAGATGAGACCAAAATGGAGCTCTTTGGCATCAACTCAACTCGCTGTGTTTAGAGGAGGAGGAATGCTGCCTATGACCCCAAGAACACCATCCCCACCGTCAAACATGGAGGTGGAAACATTATGCTTTAGGGGGGTTTTTCTGCTAAGGGGACAGGACAACTTCACCGCATCAAAGGGACGATGGACGGGGCCATGTACCGTCAAATCATGGGTGAGATCCTCCTTCCCTCAGCCAGGGCATTGAAAATGGGTCGTGGATGGGTATTCCAGCATGACAATGACCCAAAACACACGGCCAAGGCAACAAAGGAGTGGCTCAAGAAGAAGCACATTAAGGTCCTGGAGTGGTCTAGCCAGTCTCCAGACCTTAATCCCATAGAAAATCTGTGGAGGGAGCTGAAGGTTCGAGTTGCCGAACGTCAGCCTCGAAACCTTAATGACTTGGAGAAGGTGGGCTGTTTAGAATGTTGTTTCCCCAGGTGGGCTCTTTAGAATGTTGTTTCCCCAGGTGGGCTCTTTAGAATGTTGTTTCCCCAGGTGGGCTCTTTAGAATGTTGTTTCCCCAGGTGGGCTCTTTAGAATGTTGTTTCCCCAGGTGGGCTCTTTAGAATGTTGTTTCCCCAGGTGGGCTGTTTAGAATGTTGTTTCCCCAGGTGGGCTCTTTAGAATGTTGTTTCCCCAGGTGGGCTCTTTAGAATGTTGTTTCCCCAGGTGGGCTCTTTAGAATGTTGTTTCCCCAGGTGGGCTCTTTAGAATGTTGTTTCCCCAGGTGGGCTCTTTAGAATGTTGTTTCCCCAGGTGGGCTGTTTAGAATGTTGTTTCCCCAGGTGGGCTCTTTAGAATGTTGTTTCCCGCAAATTGCATATTGCCAAATGTTTGAAAATTACGTTTTATTGGCTGTTTCATTAACGAGTTACATGTTCTGTTATGATGAATTACCATAATGTAAATGTGATTTCTGTTATTCTGATCACCGTGGGTTGATGCCCTAATGGGTTTCGCACCCAATGTACATGTGTCCGGTAAATTTCTCAAATGGCCGGTAAATTTGAATCTTCCCCGTCATGTTGTCCGGCACCACAATGTCCCTAACGGAAACCCTGGTCTGAGGGTGTGTTAGGGAACGATGCACACACCCAGCACTCTCACCTCCACAGGGATGTCCCACGTGAGTCTCTGAGGGGGCGGTAAGGAGCGCTCCACCTCTCCCTTACAGTGGCCGTCCTCTGTGTAACCCAGTTGGAAGGCATCTGTGGCCAGGGTGAACTGAGGACAGACAGAGAGCAGCTGTTAAATACACACACATAGACATGCAGACACACAAACATTCAAACACTCAAAGTTCAGCGGCTTCACCATTCACAAAGAGTATAAAAACACAGAAACTTGACCTGCCAAAAACTAATAACAAACATGTTTATCCTCTATCTGATCCTCTATCTGATCTATCTGAGCATATCCTGAGAATATCCAGTTTGGATAATAACTGCAAGATCCTGATCTGGGCTATGCTCTATTTAACCACAGGTTCCTTTTAGCCACATACTGGCCATATGTAGTCTACCTCACACACACAAAAATCTGCAAGATCGGATTGTTCTAAATAAAACCAAGTGCTTGATCTCCATTGATGACAGGCCATTTGGGCTGTCAAAGGGAATCCCCCCCCCCCCCCCGCCAATCTTTTTAACCTCAATAGCTCCAGCACCATACTAGTGTCTACACAATGTGAAAACGGCACATTTCTATGTTAGGTAGCTAAAAAGAGAAGAAAAAGGTCCTAATAAAATGCTATTTGATTATGCCTGTTTGACAGATAAACACACACACACCTCCCACAGGTGTGCCACTGTCGGGGCGTCGGCCCAAGAGTGCTCTGCATTCAGCCCATTCTTCCCATTCTTGTACACCACCACAGAGAAGGACTTATCGAACCACCTGAGACCGAGAGAGAGAGAGGAGATGGGGGGGGGGGGGGGGGGGGCAGGAGAGAGGAGATGGGGGGGGGGGCAGGAGAGAGGAGATGGGGGGGCAGGAGAGAGGAGATGGGGGGGGGGGCAGGAGAGAGGAGATGGGGGGGGCAGGAGAGAGGAGATAGGGGGGGGCAGGAGAGAGGAGATGAGGGGGGGGCAGGAGAGAGGAGATGGGGGGGCAGGAGAGAGGAGATGAGGGGGGGGGCAGGAGAGAGGAGATGGGGGGGGGGGGCAGGAGAGAGGAGATGGGGGGGGGCAGGAGAGAGGAGATGTGGGGGGGCAGGAGAGAGGAGATGGGGGGGGGCAGGAGAGAGGAGATGTGGGGGGGCAGGAGAGAGGAGATGGGGGGGGGGCAGGAGAGAGAGAGACACACAGAGAGAGAGAGATATATATATAGATAGATCAATTAGCTCAGTGCTTTCAGTTTTGAGAGTTGACCACACACTATCAAAGCAGAATATACACATCCCTTGACCACCCACCACTGTCCTGTTCCAGCCAAAACATCAGACTAATATTTACTCATCATTCATCAATCTCATTGAGAGTTCAATACTGTATTGTATGAGAGTGCCACACAGACAGGAATCCACTGAAACTTAGACACAGATGTGAAGCACTTGATTTTGGAGGAGGGAGAGAAGAGTGTGTACAAGAGGAACTTCGGCCTAGTGTCGACGATTCTGAACAACCAGAACCATGTCCATGGGTGGGAGATATCCGTCAATTACTTCACTAAAGCAACTGGTGCTCTTGGACTTGTAAAACATTTGCTGCTAATTCAAGCAGGTTGTCACATACCATGTTTGTGTGTGTGTGTGTGTGTGTGTGTGTGTGTGTGTGTGTGTGTGTGTGTGTGTGTGTGTGTGTGTGTGTGTGTGTGTGTGTGTGTGTGTGTGTGTGTGTGTGTGTGTGTGTGTGTGTTCGTGTGTGTGTAGCCCTACAGTACAGCACGTGTGAAAGGAAGAGGGGATCAAATGGACCAGATGAAGACCATCTGTTAACAAAGACATCCTGCTCTCTTCATTACGCACAATTCGACTCAATCTAGATAACCGGTAAACTATGATAGAGGTGGCACCCTATTCCCTATACGGTGCACTACTTTGGATCAGAGCCCTATGGGCCCACGCCTTGGTCTAAAGGTAGTGCACTACAGTATATAAGGAAAGGGGTGCCATTTGGTACATGCCTAGTACCAGACCCACTTTTAGAAGAGTGTGATGGATTGAATGTTCTTTCGTTGCGTGGCAACTGGGGAAAGGCAGAGTTGGACACTATAAAACTGGTCCTAATTCACTCCATAGCCCTTCCAGTTGGCTCCATCCTGTCAATGTTGACAGATCTGTAAGGTGTTAGCAATAAGGTGGAAGCTCCGCCACGGTTCTACATTTCTACTAAATAGAAGCTCATCTTAATACGTCTGCACCACACAGTCACACACCTGTCATAACATTTCCCGTGGAGGAGGGACTTGGCGTAGCGGTCCAGGTTTCCAACTGGGTCTTCTCCCATCATTCCTTGCTCCTCGTCGTCCAGGGTGACAAAGAAGGCGGCCCTCTCGATGCAGTCCAGCGAGCGCTTGTTCACCCCTGAGCTGAAGTACTGCTTTCTTACGGCACACCACGGCACCCTGGGACAAAACGTATCCAAATCACGCCAAACTTCACTTCAAAAAGGTAGACTCAACACGATGTACATCATCAACACTGAGTCTACTGTACTGCTTACTTACAGAAAGACATCAATATCAACAGCAACCAAAACTGACGAGAATCCTCCTTTGTTACTGGACATAGGGGAACCTGTTTCCCTTCTGCAACCCACTCCCTGCAGAACAGTGTGCATGGTGGTAATGAACACAATAAAATAGTTGACAGTGGTGTGAAAGTGATCCCCACGGGACATGCCTGGACAAAACACCCCATGATCAGACTAATTCAACCGTGCGGTTGTAACTGTTCCTTGCTCAAAAGGCGGAACACGATTAGCAGTCATGACGAGCTGAAGATGACTAAAAGATTCAATGGCGGGAGGAAGGGTGTGCCGCTACCTTACCACACCCACACTCCCAGGAAAGCATGCGAGTTTTTAACTCCGTGTGTAAAGTTGTACAGAAACAGACGGGAGCACCACGGTGTACCAACAATTGTGACGTGAGCGTGAGTTGTTTTACGCGTCTGCATGGGTGTCGTGTTTTAAGTGCGCGCGAGAGAGCGCGCGAGGGACGGAATCCTTCTCATGATTATTATTCCAACTTACCACAATCAAAACCCAGAAAAGCTCTGTTGGTATACATAGACCATAACTGCACAGACCAGTAACTACATTCAGTATAATTGACCTTAATCCTAGGACAATGCTTGTGTTTGTGTAATGAGAGCAGTAGTGGCCCGGTTTAGCAGGTTTTAACTGATAGTGCTTTACCTTATCATAACACACACCCAGACAGCAAATGGTACATATCGTTTTATGCATTCTCCTTATATATGAACTCGTCTTTTTTCCCCTTTTTTCTTTCGTCCCCCAGCATCTACTCTATAATCTTCTATGTATTATATTCCTCTAAGCGCTGTTCCTCCTCTCCTCTTTCACTTCATCTCACCTTTAGCCTCACTCCTTCCCCTCTCCCTCAGTTTAGTTCCCTTCCCTCCATGCATTCTCAACCAACACACTCTCTGTTTCGCTTTTCCATCCCCCTTCTCGTTTGCTTGCTCTTCCTTGAAAACATTTTTTTAGACCCTTCTCGTCTTCTTCGTGACTTCTCCATCTCTCGGCTGACTCCGCTCTGCACTCTTCCTTTCCGCCATTTTGTGATCAGACCACTTAAGACTCTTGTGGCCATTGAGGTGACCGACGGAAGTTCTACTTGTCTGTGGTATCCTGCAGACCTGGGTTCAAATACTATCAGAAACCATTTCAAATACTTGAGTTGCGCTTGATTGAGCGTGCTTGGCTCAATGGACCAATACAATAGACCGGAAAACAAAAACCCTGCCCACTTGACACTCCATGCTGGCTAGAGTGAACGGTCAAAGTATTTGAAAGATTTCAAATCATATTTGAACCCATGTCTGTTATCCTGCATTGCTATCCTTGTCTGATGTCTCAAGCCAAAGTCTGCACATCTACAGCCGTCTCAGGCATAATGAACATGAAGCTCCGTAGGGCCATCTAGTAGCCATACATCAGATCATGCAAAACACTACACTGTCATATTTAGGGGGATATCCGGGTGGTGGAAAACGCAGAGAACAGATGCTCACGTACACACACACACACACACACACACGTACACACACACACACACACACACACACACACACACACACACACACACACACACACACACACACACACACACACACACACACACACACACACACACCCCTCTTCCCCCCACCACTATAGACACCTGTCTCCAGCAGTCAGTGCTCCCAGCCTGTCCTCTCCAGGTCCGGGGGGTGAAGGGTCATCTAGGATCCTCTGGATCTGGTACTCTATCTCTCTAGGCGAGAGGAGACGCCCCGCCTTGTACACCCACAGCCTGAAGTAGCGCCCCCGGTGGTAGACAGCCACAAATTCACTGTCCTGCCAGTGCTGCAGCACATCTGGAGAGGAGACACATGTCGAGAGAGAGAGATGCAGAACACTACGCATTTTTATTTGATTTGATTTGACCTTTATTTAACCAGGTAGGCTAGTTGAGAACAAGTTCTCATTTACAACTGCGAGCTGGCCAAGATAAAGCAAAGCAGTGCGACACAAACAACACAGAGTTACACATGGAATAAACAAGAGTACAGTCAATAACACAATAGAAAAAAAGAAAGTCTATATGCAGTGTGTGCAAATGGCGTGAGGAGGTAAGGCAATAAATAGGCCCTAGTAGCGGAGTAATTGCAATTTAGCAGATTAACACTGGAGTGATAGACGAGCAGATGATGATGTGCATGTAGAAATACTGGTGTGCAAAAGAGCAGAAAAGTAAATCAAAACAATATGGGGATGAGGTAGGTAGATTGGGTGGGCTATTTACAGATGGACTATGTACAGCTGCAGCGATCGGTTAGCTGCTCAGATAGCTGATGTTTAAAGTTAGTGAGGGAAATATGTCTCCAGCTTCAGCGATTTTTGCAATTCGTTCCAGTCACTGGCAGCAGAGAACTGGAAGGAAAGGCAGCCAAAGCAGGTGTTGGCTTTGGGGATGACCAGTGAGATATACCTGCCGGAGCACGTGCTACGGGTGGGTGTTGTTATTGTGACCAGTGAGCTGAGATAAGGCGGAGCTTTACCTAGCATAGACATCTAGATGACCTGGAGCCAGTGGTCCGGCGACGAATATGTAGCGAGGGCCAGCCGACTAGAGCATACAGGTCGCAGTGGTGGGTGGTATAAGGGGCTTTGGTGACAAAACGGATGGCATTGTGATAGACTGCATCCAGTTTGCTGAGTAGAGTATTGGAAGCTATTTTGTAGATGACGTCGCCGAAGTCGAGGATCGGTAGGATAGTCAGTTTTACTAGGGTAAGTCGGTAGGATAGTCAGTTTTACTAGGGTAAGTTTGGCGGCGTGAATGAAGGAGGCTTTGTTGCAAAATAGAAAGCCGATTCTAGATTCGATTTTGGATTGGAGATGTTTGATATGAGTCTAGAAGGAGAGTTTACAGTCTAGCCAGACACCTAGGTATTTGTAGTTGTCCACATATTCTAGGTCAGAACCGTCCAGAGTAGTGATGCTAGTCGGGCGGGCAGTTGTGGGCAGTGATCGGTTGAAGAGCATGCAATTAGTTGTACTAGCATTTAAGAGCAGTTGGAAGCCACGGAAGGAGAGCTGTATGGCATTGAAGCTCGTCTAGAGGTTAGTTAACACAGTGTCCAAAGAAGGGCCAGAAGTATACAGAATGGTGTCGTCTGCGTAGAGGTGGATCAGAGAATCACCAGCAGCAAGAGCAACATCATTGATATATACAGAGAAAAGAGTCCGCCCGAGAATTGAAGCCTGTGGTACCCCATAGACTGCCAGAGGTCCAGACAACAGACCCTCCGATTTGACACACTGAACTCTGTCTGTGAAGTAGTTGGTGAACCAGGCGAGGCAGTCATTTGAGAAACCAAGGCTATTGAGCCTGCCAATAAGAATACGGTGATTGACAGAGTCGAAAGCCTTGACCAGGTCGATGAAGACGGCTGCACAGTACTGTCTTTTATCGATGGCGGTTATGATATCGTTTAGTACCTTGAGCGTGGCTGAGGTGCACCACCGTGACCAGCTCGGAAACCGGATTGCACAGCGGAGAAGGTACGGTGGGATTCAAAATGGTCAGTGATCTGTTTGTTAACTTGAATTTCGAAGACTTTAGAAAGGCAGGGCAGGATGGATATTGGTCTATAACAGTTTGGGTCTAGAGTGTCACCCTCTTTGAAAAGGGGGATTACCGCAGCAGCTTTCCAATCTTTAGGGATCTCAGACAATACGAAAGAGAGGTTGAACAGGCTGGTAATAGGGTTTCCAACAATGGCGGCGGATAATTTTATAAAGAGAGGGTCCAGATTGTCTAGCCCAGCTGATTTGTACGGGTCCAGGTTTTGCAGCTCTTTCGGAACATCTGCTATCTGGATTTGGGTGAAGGAGAAGCTGGGGAGGCTCGGGCAAGTAGCTGCGGGGCGTGCAGAGCTGTTGGCCGGGGTAGGGGTAGCCAGGAGGAAAGCATGGCCAGCCGTAGAAAAATGCTTATTGAAATTTTCGATTATCGTGGATTTATTGGTGGTGACAGTGTTTCCTAGCCTCAGTGCAGTGGGCAGCTGGGAGGAGGTGCTCTTGTTCTCCATGGACTTTACAGTGTCCCAAATCTTTTGGGAGTTAGAGCTGCAGGATGCAAATTTCTGTTTGAAAAAGCTAGCCTTTGCTTTCCTGACTGACTGCGTGTATTGGTTCCTGACTTCCCTGAACAGTTGCATATCGCGGGGAGTATTCGATGCTATTGCAGTCTGCCACAAGATGTTTTTGTGCTGGTCAAAGGCAGTCAAGTCTGGGGTGAACCAAGGGGTATATCTGTTCTTAGTTCTACATTTTTTGAAAGGGGCATGCTTATTTAAGATGGTGAGGAAATTACTTTTAAAGAATGACCAGGCAACCTCGACTGACGGGATGAGGTTAAATCCTTCCAGGATACCCGAGCCAGGTCGATTAGAAAGGCCTGCTCGCAGAAGTGTTTTAGGGAGCGTTTGACAGTGATGAGGGGTGGTCGTTTGACCGCAGACCCATAGCGGATGCAGGCAAAGAGGCAGTGATCTCTGTGATCCTGATTGAAAACAGCAGAGGTGTATTTGGAGGGCAAGTTGGTCATACTGTTGCCTGCCTAATTTCCTTTATGGTCAACGCTAACAAATAAAGATTCCAAAACTGACTTTCTTTGTGTGTGTGTGTGTGTGTGTGTGTGTGTGTGTGTGTGTGTATTACCAGTCCCCTCTCCTGGAGTGCGAGTAGTGTTGAACATCCTCTCACACTGAGCTGCACACAGAGGGATGACTGTACCTGGAACACGACTCTGAGAGAGTGAGTGAGAGGGAGAAAAGAGAAAAAAAAACTGTTCTGTAGTTACAGTATCTTCGCATTGCTTAACCTCAAATGCCATTCATTTCATCCATGACAATATGAATTTAAGAATGAGAGAGAAAGAGAGAGGAAGTGGAATACTCTTGACGACAGTCAGATGCATAGTTCCTTAAAAGAAAAAGACCACATCAGCGGAAAAATTATAGAACTCGATTAAAGGTCCTTCAAATGACACTTTCACACAGCTGCTTCGATATACCAAAACAGCCCATGCTGAACTCCAGTATCCATAAAGTAGGAATTGAGAAAAGGAGGACAATGAGGAACTAAAAGAAAAGGGTGTTTAACAAAGTTGGCTGGCTATTATTCATTCATTTATTTGACATTTTAAAGGATTACCTATCGAGATTTATTATAATAATAATAATTATCATCTATTATTAGTGTATATATTTGTTGTTATTATTATCTGACTCGTAACTCAGTGCTCCAGTTTGGTAAGATACTGCAGCATTCCTGTCACCGATGTCAACAACACCAAAGATTATGGATATACTAACAAGATGCACGTCTCTCCATCCTAACAACGGGAGTCGTTTTCCACAAAGCTGCACACTGGGCTTTCTAGCTCCCACCTGTCCTTTCTTTTGATTGGTGGATACATCTCATTATTGCTAATCCTTTTTTGAATATTCAATGAGGGTTGTTGACGTCAACCGCATGTATTCAATGGAGAGAGATGTTATGCTACTAGCCTAATACCATGAATATGCATAGCCATCGAGACAAGTCCGATATAAAGTGGGTTTTTTTCTCAAAGTTGCCGGGATGTCACGTGTCCTACTTATATCAGTACTTAAGCGTCACGAAACTTCTATTAGATTTAATAAACCTCACGTAGCAAATACGCCATACATTTGTTCGTTGACCAAATTTGACACTCTCTCATTGATCCCCATACAGAAATCCCTTGCTTGGTGGGTGAAACAATGAAAAAACACGCCACCTGCTGGAGGGAGACAGATTTTGCGCCGAGTTGGGTCTCTCTCCTCTCTGACAACACCCACTCGCATCTACAAACTGACACAGTGCTGTAAAACGACAGTTAGACAGAATCAGGTTTGACCAGCCACATAATGACTTCAGTTCTATTCATATAAACTATGTCTGCAGCAACAGCAGTCCAATACAGACAGTTTGGGGACCCTCACTACTATTCCAATCGGTTCCTTGGATCGTTAACTTGATACATTTTCACTGAATAATAACGTGCATAACCAGGTCAGCTCAGTACAGCTCGGCTTAGTAGTTAGAAAAGGGTATAGCTCTTCACTGGTGGTGGTGTAGTACAGTGTACAGCGGGTATAGAAAGTCACCACCCTCTTTCAAAATGTTCACCTTTTGTTGCCTTACAGCCTGAAATGAAAACACATAAAATCAGACTTTTTCCGGCTGTGAATTATACTTTTTTTTTTACTCTGAAAATGTATTAAAAGTAAAACAGTAAAATATCCTATTTGGATAAGTGAACACGCTCCTCTGAGTGAATACTTGGTGGAACCACCTTTTGCTTGAATTACAGCCCCGAGTCTCGTTGAATACGTCTCTACTAACTTTGCACACCTGGACTGTGCAATATTTGCACATTCTTCCTTGCAGAATTGTTCAAGCTCAGTCAAATTGCATGGTGACCGCACATTGACTGCAAGTCATTCCACAGATTCAATGGGATTTAAGTCAGGGCTCTGACTAGGCCACTCAAGGACATTTACCTTCTTGTCTTTCAGCCACTGTACGGTTGCTTTGGTGATGTGCTTTGTGTCATTATCATGTTGAAACTTGAACCATCTTCCCATTTTCAACTTCCTGGCAGAGGGCCGCAGGTTCTCCTGCACTGGCCATTTTCCCTTCTATCCTGACTGGTGCTCCTGTCCCCGCTGAAGAGAAACACCCCCACAACAGGATGCTGCCACTGCCGTGCTTTACCGTAGGCGTGGTGTTCTTTACCGTAGGCGTGGTGTTCTTTACCGTAGGCGTGGTGTTCTTTGGGTGGAAATATGTATTGGGTTTTCACCAGACATATCGTTTTGCGTTCAGGCCAAAAAGTTCAATTTTGGTCTCATCTGACCAAAGCACCTTTTGCCACTTGGCCTCGGAATCTACAATGCTCTTTTTGGCAAAGCTCAAATGAGACTTGATGTGGCTTTTTTTAGAGGGGTGTTTTTTTTCTTGCCACCCTCCCATAGAGGCCAGATTTGTGGAGCGCTTGTGATATTTTGGTCACATGCACACATAGGTCACATGCACAGTCTTTGCCATAAAGGCCTGAAGCTCCTAAAAAGTCGCCATTGGCTTCTTGGTAGCCTCTCCGATCAGTCTCCTCCTTGCTCGGTCATCCAGTTTGGAGGGACGGCCTGATCTATGCAGGGTCTGGGTTGTGCCATACGCCTTCCACTTCTTAATAATGGTGTGAACTGAGCTCCGAGGGATAGACAAAGCCTTTGAAATCTTTTTATATCCATCCCCTGACTTTCCACAACTTTATCTCGTAGATCTTTTGAAAGTACCTTTTCCGCCCAGTTGCACTACTAAGCAGTGGAGTCCTCTATGAACAACTGGTTTTATTCTGAACTAATCAAAGTCACTACAATTACAGATGTAGGCCAATTAGCTTGATATGTGATCTGGAAGTTGGTTGGTTGAACCTCAGAAAGTTTGCAATTCTAAGGGGGGGGGGGTTCACTTATCCAAATAGAGTATTTTACTGTTTTACTTTTAATTAATTTTCAGATTTTGTATCTATTTTTTCCCCACTTGGATATTGTGGGTTAAATAAAGCCATAAAAAGTCACATTTTATGCGTTTTCATTTCAGGCTGTAAGGCAACAAAAGGTGAACCTTTTGAAAGGGGGTGGTGACTTTCTATACCCGCTGTATATATGTACTAGTACTGGTAGCAGGACTCACGGGCGTTAGCTGCTCACTATTAACCTTGCGCCGGTAGAGCAGCAGAGCAGTGATGGTGTTGCCGGCCCTCGCTGCCTGGATGGGCGTGGGAGTCACATACAGAAAGTCCTAGTGGAGAAGAGGGGAGGGGTCAGAGATGAAGGTGTGAGAGAGACACAAATAAAATAGAAAAGGGAGTGTGAGACAGAGACAGACCGGGACAGACAAGAGTCAGCGGGAGGGAGAGTCAGCGGGAGGGAGAGTCAGCGGGAGGGAGAGTCAGCGGGAGGGAGAGTCAGCGGGAGGGAGAGTCAGCGGGAGGGAGACAGACACAGAAAGAGACAGACAGACAAAGGTAAGGACATGTGGCACTACAGCAGGTTTCTGGGAGCAATATTTCCAGCATTTCTGGAAGTCGAGGAATTCCTGCCCCAGCCCTGTCTCTGGAATGTCACAATAAGCAAATAGAGAGGGGCAAGATGAGGGAGAGGGCGCTCTAGGGTTTTGGACGGTTGGAGAACTGAAGGTCTGAGAACTGAAGGCATGAAGGAGGGAAGGAGGGGGGTATATGTTGCAGGAGAGAGAGAGGAAGAGTATCACATAGACAGTATAACAGTGCATTTAAAGTGTACACAGAGTATCCCAAACATTAGGAACACCTTAATATTGAGTTGCGCACTCTCAACCCCCCCCCCTTTTGCCTTCAGAACAGCCTCAACTTCCAAAAGGGATGCTGGCCCATGTTGACTCCAATGCTTCCCACAGTTGTGTCAAGTTGGATGGATGTCCTTTGGGTGGTGGACAATACTTGATACACACG
This sequence comes from Salmo salar, assembly GCF_965601325.2. NCBI lineage: Eukaryota > Metazoa > Chordata > Actinopteri > Salmoniformes > Salmonidae > Salmo > Salmo salar. Next base: position 55,227,028 of record NC_138293.1, read on the forward strand.
GGACACTGCTTTGTGTGAAAAACCCAGCAGTGTTGGCACCTACTACCTACCATACCTCGTTCAAAGGCACTTTCCATTTTTTGTCTTGCCCATTCACCCTTTGAATGGCACACATATACATCTCACCTGTCTCAAAGCTTAAAAAAAAATATATATATATACACCCCTTTTTTCTTCCCAATTTTGTGATATACAATTGGTAGCTACAGTCTAGTCCCATCGCTGCAACTCCCGTACTGACTCGAGAGAGGTGAAGGTCGAGAGCCATGCGTCCTCCGAAACACGATCCTGCCAAGCCACACTGCTTCTTGACACACTGCTCGCTCAGAAGCCAGCCGCACCAACGTGTCGGTGGAAACACCATACAACTGACCACCGAGGTCAGCTTGCAGGCGCCCGGCCCGCCACAAGGTGTCGCTAGAGCGCGATGGGACAAGAACATCCCGGCCAGCCAAACCCTCCCCTAACCCGGACGACGCTGGGCCAATTGTGCGCCGCCTCATGGATCTCCCGGTCACTGGGTCTGTAGTGACGCCTCAAGCACCGCCGTGCAGTGCCTTAGACTGCTGTGCCACTCGGGATGCCCCAAAAAAATCCTTATTTAACCTGTCTCCTCCCCTTCATCTACACATATTGAAGTGGATTTAACAAGTGACATCAATAAGGGATCATAGCTTTCACCTGGATTCACCTGGTCAGTCTATGTCACGGAAAGAGCAGGTGTTCTTAATGTTTTGTATACCCAGTGTATATCTATAGTGTATCGTGGGAAGAGCAATACCATGCCATAGTAGTTGCTGTTGACCATGATGGGGCCTCGTCCTCTCAGGTAGATGTACTCCTCCCACCAGTCACTAACCTGACAGACAGACAGACAGACAGACAGACAGACAGACAGACAGACAGACAGACAGACAGACAGACAGACAGACAGACAGACAGACAGACAGACAGACAGACAGACAGACAGACAGACAGACAGACAGACACAGACAGAGATTAGAAGTGAAATCATTACACTACAACAGCTATGAGCCTAAGTGAGCGAGCGAACTGTGTATGTGTTTGTGTGTGAACAAACAGTATGTGCAGCAGTGAGTCTACTCACATAGTTGGTAGCCCACAGAGCTTTGAGCTTGAGATAGCGCTGCAACCTGTTCCCCAGACTGTTCTCAAACTGAGCCGCCAACACAGTCATCCGCTGGAACTCCGGGCCACTCAGCAACGGACGCACTGACTCCAGGTACTAAGTGAGAGAGACCCACCACACACCTCGGTTCAAAACAGCGTACTGTGGCGTCTTCATTAGTTGTACACCATAGAAAAACGTGTAGCACCTTAGCAAAACATTCTGCAACGGAAACCGTTTACTCCGAGCTTAAATTCTTTTTGCAACAAAAACAAGAGTTTCTATTGGAATTTTCAGCTAGGTCCCTCCCGGTTTCATTGTTTGCCTCTGTTTGATTTCTAGTGAATACACCCCAGGTATGAATGTTGCACCCATTCCACTCTGATTCAGTCCATTCTATTTAAAATGACCAAGATAAAATGGATGTTCAATCGTTGTCAGTTTTCAGGTGACAACCAGCCATTTCAATTCTTCAAACTGTCAGGTTGGTTGTTGATCATCGCTAGACAGCCATTTTCAAGCAGATTTAAGTCAAAACTGTAAGTACGCCATTCAGGAACGTTCAACGTCGTCTTGGTAAGCAACTCCAGTGTATATTTGGCCTTGTGTTTTAGGTTATTTTCCTGCTGAAAATGTGAATATGCCTCCCAGTAACCACATATCCATCCACAGTTGATATGTGGGTAAAGTCATACCGTATAAAACAAAATCCCGACAGGTGTGATAGAAACAGGAAGTTTAACAAAAATGGTATAAAACGCTGACACAATGTGTTCGTTCGACACGGCGACATCTTTTTGTGTCTGTAAAACGAATTGCGCGAGAAATGGCAGTGCATGTGTTGTGTTGGATTTGCCCCAAACATAATGCTTTGTATTCGATAAAAAGTACATTTCTTTGACACATTTTTTGCAGTATTACTTTAGTGCCTTATTGCGAACAGGATGGATGATTTTGAATATTTTTTATTCTGTACAGGCTTCCTTCTTTTTACATTGTCACTTAGGTAAGTATTTTGAAGTAACTGCAACGTTGTTGATCCATCCTCAGTTATCTCCTGTCACAGCCATTAAACGGAGTAACTGTTTTAAAGTTAACGCTGGCCGCATGGTGAATTCCCCAAGCAGTTTCCTTCCGCTCCAGGAAACGGAGTTAGGAAGGACGCCTGTATCTTTGTAGTGACTGGGTATATTGATACACCATCCAAAGTGTAATTGATAATTGATAAGTGTAATTGATGTTCGTGGGCTATACTCAGCCTTGTCTCAGGGTAGTAAGTGGTGGTTGAAGATATCCCTCTAGTGGTGTGGGGGCTGTGCTATGGCAAAGTGGGTGGAGTTATATCCTGCCTGGTTGGCCCTGTCCGGGGGTATCGTCAGACGGGGCCACAGTGTCTCCCGACCCCTCCTGTCTCAGCCTCCAGTATTTATGCTGCAATAGTTTATGTGTCGGGGGGCTAGGGTCAGTCTGTTATATCTGAAGTATTTCTCCTGTCTTATCCGGTGTCTTGTGTGAATTTAAGTACGCTCCCTCTAATTCTCTCTCTCCCTCCCGGAGGACCTGAGCCCTGGGACAATGCCTCAGGACTACCTAGCCTGATGACTCCTTGCTGTCCCCAGTCCACCTGGTCGTGCTGCTGCTCCAGTTTCAACTGTTCTGCCTGCGGCTATGGAACCCTGACCTGTTGCCCGGACGTGCTACCTTGTCACGGACCTGCTGTTTTCGACTCTCTACCGCACCTGCTGTCTCTAACTCTGAATGATCGGCTATGAAAAGCCAACTGACATTTACACCTGAGGTGCTGACCTGTTTCACCCTCTACTACCACAGTGATTATTATTATTATTTGACCCTGCTGGTCATCTATGAATGTTTGAGTATCTTGGCCGTGTACTGTTATAATCTCAACCCGGACAGCCAGAAGAGGACTGGCCACCCTCATAGCCTGGTTCCACTCTAGGTTTCTTCCTAGGTTCCTGCCATTTTAGGGAGTTTTTTCTAGCCACCGTGCTTCTACATCTGAATTGCTTGCTGTTTGGGGTTTTAGGCTGGGTTTCTGTATAGCGGCAGCGTAGCTTAGTGGTTAGAGCGTTGGACTAGTAACCGAAAGGTTGCAAGATCGAATCCCCGAGCTGACAAGGTATGAAATCTATTGTTCTGCCCCTGAACAAGGAAGTTAACCCACTGTTCCTTGGCTGTCATTGAAAATAAGAATTTGCTCTTAACTGACTTGCCTAGTTAAATAAAGGTAAAATAAATTAAAATAGCACTTTGTGACATTGGATGATGTAAAATGGGCTTTATAAATACATTTGATTGGTTTAATACTTATTGACATTTCAGCTTTTCATTTAAAAAAATCCTGTTTGACACTATGGGGTATTGTGTGTAGATCAGTGACACGAAATCTAAATTTAATACATTTTCAATGCAGGCTCTAACACAGCAACATTTTTACAAATTCAAGGGGTGTGAATACTTTCTGAAGCCACTATATCTCCGCCACTAGGGTGAACTGGGCACTCTTAGGTTGGATATGCGTTTGGGGGAAGCGGATCCTGGATCTGTGCACACTCACCCTCTCCAGTGTGTCTTTGATGGGCGGGACGGGCAGGCAAGGAAGAGAGGTCTGATAGCTGTACAGGAGAGGCTTCCTGCCAGACAGCAGACGCACCAGGGTCTGAGAGAGGGGAGGGGGGGGGGGGGGGGGAGTGGGAGAGAGAACATCAATGAATCTACTAAAACTACAATCACAGCACAACCAAAGATTTTTTATAACTAAACCAAGATAGACCACAGCCTGTCATTTCCAATGGGAACAAATTAGTCATAGTGGGCAGAACAAGCAAGGAGGTGGGCAGAGCCAAGCACGAGCTAGCGAGATCCTATTGGTGTTTTCTAGCATGCGTCTGCATATTTCCGTTAGGGAACGCCTCCTCTGTGAAGTGCGCGTGAGCAATAACTCAATTTGCCTTTGCACTCCTAAACAACGCAATTTTTTTTTAAACTTTGGCAAAGGGTAAAGTCTACAAAACTTAGTCCGCTCTGTTCATAACAGATTCTAGTTTTGGGAATCTTAAACTGTATTGAGATCAAATGTTTCGTCAATGAGAAAATGTGTAGAATGTCAGCCAAAAGTTTCCTCATTGAGAGAGAGAATACATTAAATGATTACATTATAGAAGTAGACTGGTTGTCAGTGCGGCTGTAGGTCTGCGAGAGACTCTAAGAAAACATCACTGGATAAAAGAAAAACAAGTAACATGGGGACCTCTGTTGGTCAAACGTAGAAGATTACAGCCCTCTACTGGCAGGAATTATAAGAACAGGTCCTACCCACGTCAGCCGGTTATTATCGTGAAAGAGACTGCCAGTCTCACGGTAATTGACTGTTAATATAATCCACTCGCCACCATATTTGGCAGGTGAGTGGAAACGCCAAGCGGATGCTTCACATTTATACGTCCAGCGAAATATTTGTCTCATTGTTCCCATCTGTGGTACAACTGCAGCTACCTCTCCTGTTAATGCTTTTGCCACTGCGTGTACTATCGCCACAACAAATACCACTACCAGCGATTACAATATCACTATTATTCCATCCATCAATATACTAGAGAAAAACGGAAAAACCGCGCTAGAGTGCGAAGTACAAAGAGGGTTTCCTCATTAAGGTTTCCACTGTCTCCGGCATAGCATGCATACCACCCAGACTTTGGTGGTGGTGGAGATGTGTCCGTGCTGCTCGAACATCCAGCGGTGGTAGGAGAGCAGCAGCTTGAGACAGAACCTCAGGGTCAGGATGAGCGACAGCCACAGCAGGGTACTGAACACCAGCACTGACAGCATGGTCTGGCCCTGGACACTCAGAGAAAGACTACTGGTGGGGGAGAGGAGAGAGAAGAGAGGCGAGAGGAGAGAGAGAATACATTAAATGATTACATTATAGAAGTAGACTGGTTGTCAGTGCGGCTGTAGGTCTGCGAGAGACTCTAAGAAAACATCACTGGATAAAAGAAAAACAAGTAACATGGGGACCTCTGTTGGTCAAACGTAGAAGATTACAGCCCTCTACTGGCAGGAATTTTAAGAACAGGTCCTACCCACGTCAGCCGGTTATTATCATGAAAGAGACTGCCAGTCTCACAGTAATTGACTGTTAATTAATATAAATCACGTTTAGCATCTCCAGGCCTCCATTACAAGCCACTGATGCGCGCCTCTGGAACACCTAGATCTAATGAATTAATTGAATATACAACATCACAATAAATCCATTATTTATTGTTGTCATGATCTAAAGAAACATTATGATGTGAAGAAAATGTATTTCCGAAGAACAGAATATGATCTGGCCTACTGTATGTTATCTGGCTATGGCTGTAGGCTGTAGGCTTGTTCATTAATCAGACAAGATATGCTTATAAGTCCCGTGCCATTATTTTATACTATATACTATATTTAACTTAGCTGAATAAAATCGAAAGGATATTTTTCCCATTCATGTGCATGTGAAGCGGCCATCTTGAGCGTAAAAGTGATCATTTGAAACAGGTCCTATACACTATATTTTGAGTTATTTGGCAACTTTATTTGTGAATGATACAAGCCTTAGAATGTCTTAGAAATCAAAACATTTATGGGCTGCATGGTGCGACTATAGGCTATTGATGATTTGAGAAAGTAGCAACAACAAAAAGCTTGCACTCTGTTCCTTGCCTCAGGCTGCATGTGCTGTTCTCTCATCATGTGAACATATTTTCACCTATTCTCAATTTAATCTTGTGTTTTCTAATATGTAAAATATGTTTTGATTTAGAATGGCCCATTATCAAATGGGGGGGGGGGGGGGGTCCCCCCACACTCACACACACACACACACACACACACACACACACACACACACACACACACACACACACATATACACACACACACACACACATATACACACACACACAATGAATGTTATCATGGGAGGAGAGCGCAGGAATGTGAGTATACATAAATGGTAAAGTGAGTCAGCCATGACTAGAGTCAACTGAGCCCAGGATGTAGATTTAATAAGGGCATAGGTCATGTGTAGTATAACATTAATTATAAACTGGGTGGTTCTACTCTTCCTCCCTAGGGAGAGGTAGTGAGTAATATAGCTAGTTACCTGACGGGCAGGTGCTCCTGGATTTTGGCAATGAGGCCCATGGAGGGGTCAGAGCGCATGTACATGGTGGCCAGGATGGCTATGACAACAAACAGCCAGGAGGAAGGGCTGGCGGGGTACACCCCTTTGATCACCCTGTTCTGTCACCACAGAAGAAGAAGACCACAGTGTGAATATACTGTACATAGAATATGATATGGTAGGACTGGTAGAAAACACAGGTAAAGGTCAGTGTACAGGATTCTTAAAGACCAGTAGAAAAACATAGTGTCAGTATATAGGATGAATTGGATATGGTTACCTGAGGAATAGTAAAGAAAGTAGTAGATATGCATAAGGATGAAAGTGAAAGTGATATACTGTATATTCATATGAATATACTGTACGTACACACAAGTATTCATTCAAGGGTTTTTCCTTATTTTTCCTATTTTCTACATTGTGAGCTGCATCAGATGACCTGGCCTCCACAATCACCCGACTTCAACCCAATTAAGATGGTTTGGGATGAGTTGGACCGCAGAGTGAAGGAAAAGCAGCCAACAAGTGCTCAGCATATGTGAGAACTCCTTCAAGACTGTTGGAAAAGCATTCCAGGTGAAGAGAGAATTCCAAGAGTGTGTAAAGCTGTCATCAAGGCAAATGGTGGCTACTTGAAAGAATCTCAAATTAATTTTGATTTGTTTAACACTTTTTTTGGTTACTACATGATTCCATATGTGTTCTTTTATAGTTTTGATGTCTTCACTATTATTCTACAATGTAGAATATAGCAAAAACAAAGCAAAAACCCTTGAATGAGTAGTTGTGACCAAACTTTTGACTGGTACTGTATATAAATGTAAAGGACTGGTGTAGAGGAAGATGTGGTACATACTGAACCCTTCATCTCAACGTCGCCCAAATCAAACTCTTAAACATGCCTGAGGCAGGAGTCTGATAAGGAACTGTTGCACACAAAAGGAAACAATCCAACGCTGGAGTTGAAACAAAAACTTGAAGAGCGGGTTTTGGCTACGCTTCAAGTCAACATCTCTCGTGACAATGTCTGAGCATGCACAGGGTCACCATAGAAACCAGGTTGGGAGGTGGTTGAGCACGAGCTCAATACTTTTACTTTTAACGTACATGAAGGCCTAGTCATTACTGAGCCTTCTTTGCTTGTAAATATCCTTTGATATCTGTTGTTTTAAATGTGATTTTGTCTGTATGTAATGATTGCTGCAAAATGAATTGCCTCGGAAGATATTAAAGTTAACTAAACTAGTTGAGCACTACAGCATAGACAACATGAGGGAAGTGACATTGCATTAAAAAAAAAGCCATGCGTCACAAACTCACAAAAAAAAAAAAACACTTATCGGCACAGCTGTACAGTGAGCAGAGCAAAATACTGTAAGTAATGTGCTAACAAAAAGGTATTTGTTGACATATTTATACATCAAAGTCCAGCTCGTTTCCCTCTGCATCAGGCTCTGTAGCACCTACATACTGCATTTCACAGAACATGAACACACACGCATACATTCTCTCATACATAGACACACACGCACTCATGTTGTCCTATATACAGTATATGTATACAGTACCAGTGTCAAATGTCTTGGCACACCTACTCATTCCAGGGTTTTTCTTTATTTTTTCTATTTTCTACATTGCAGAATAATAGTGAAGAAATCAAAACTATGAAATAACACATACGGTGTCATGTAACCAAAAAAAGTGTTGAACAAATCAAAATATATTTTAAATTCTTCAAAGTAACCACTCCTTGCCTTGATGACAGCTTTGCACACTCTTGGCATTCTCTCAACCAGCTTCACCTGGAATGCTTTTCTAACAGTCATGAAGGAGTTCCCACATATGCTGAGCACTTGTTGGCTGCTTTTCCTTCAATCTGCAGTCCAACTCATCCCAAACCATCTCAATTGGGTTGAGGTTGGGTGATTGTGGAGGCCAGGTCATCTGATGCAACACTCCATCACTATCCTTATTGGTCAAATAGCCCTTACACAGCCTGGAGCTGTGTTTTGGATCATTGTCCTGTTGAAAAACAAATGATAGTCCCACTAAGCTCAAAGCAGATGGGATAGTGTATCACTGCAGAATGTTGTGGTAGCCATGCTGGTTAAGTGTACCTTGAATTCTAAATAAATCACAAAGTTTCAACAGCAAAGCACTCCCACACCATCACACCTTCTCCATGCTTCACGGTGGGAACCACACATGCGGAGATCATGCGTTCACTTTCTCTGCATCTCACAAAGACAAGAAAATATATATCTCAAATTTGGACTCATCACACCAAAGGACAGATTTCCACCGGTCTAATGTCCATTGCTCGTGTTTCTTTGCCCAAGCAAGTCTCTTCTTATTATTGGTATCCTTTAGTAGTGGTTTCTTTGCAGCAATTTCACCATGAAGGCCTGATTCACGCAGTCTCCTCTGAACAGTTGATGTTGAGATGTGTCTGTTCCTTGAACTCTGTGAAGCATTTATTTGGGCTGCAATCTGAGGTGCAGTTAACTCTAATGAATTTATCCTCTGCAGCAGAAGAAACTCTGGGTCTTCCTTTCCTGTGGCGGTCCTCATGAGAGACAGTTTCATCATAGCACTTGATAGTTTTTGCGACTGCACTCTTGAACATTTCCGGATTGACTGACTTTCATGTCTTAAAGTAATGATGGACTGTTGTTTCTCTTTGCTTATTCGAGTTGTTCTTGGTCTTTTACCAAGTAGGGCTAACTTCTGTATACCACCCCTACCTTGTCACAACACAACTGATTGGCTCAAATGTATTAAGGAAAGAAATTCCACAAATGAACTTTTAACAAGGCACACCTGTTAATTGAAACGCATTCCAGGTGACTACCTCATGAAGCTGGTTGAGAGAATGCCAAGAGTTTGGCTACTTTGAAAAATCTCATATGGAAAATATATTTTGATTTGTTTAACACTTTTTGGGTTATTCCATGTGTGTTATTTCATAGTTTTGTCTTCACTATTATTCTACAATGTAGAAAATAGTAAAAAATAAGTAAAAACCCTTGAATGAATAGGTGTGTCCAAACTTTCGACTGGTACTGTATGTGTGAAATTAGTTTTGATTTAGAATGAATCATTATCATTCACCTGTCTCTGCACAGGGACAGGGGAAAATACATGTCATCTATGCACTTAAATAGCAAATGGAGGATGCTTTTTCCGTGGTTCATTTTCATGCCAGCCAGGCAGGGTATACTCCTGTTGTGAAGTGGCTGTTGGTAATAACGCACGATACGTTCTGAGCAAACAATGTAAGAAATAACAGAAGCTAAAAAAATACTGCAAAGTTGTCTCTGCACCATTTTGTTATCAAACACACACACACACAAAACTACCAACACCCCCTTGGTCCTTCTTTACCCTCATGCGGCTGATCCTCTTCTTCCAGGAGCGCAGGCCAGAGAGGTAGATCTGGGACAGGGCCTGGTAGGAAAGGCGCAGGTCGATCCCCTCGGGGGTGATGGTAAACTGGAAAGCCACTGCCTGGTGGGCCTCTGCCATCGCTACGGAAACAGGACCAGAGTCACATACAATCATCTATTAAACAGGAAAATACAGTTACAACTACAGCACCATCACTATAGAAACAGGACCATACAGTTGCATAAAATATTGTACTGATGGTCTACCTCAGGGCTCTCCAACCCTGTTCCTGGAGATCTACTGTCCTCTAGGTTTTCACTCCAACCCTGTTCCTGGAGATCTACTGTCCTCTAGGTTTTCACTCCAACCCGGTTCCTGGAGATCTACTGTCCTCTAGGTTTTCACTCCAACCCTGTTCCTGGAGATCTACTGTCCTCTAGGTTTTCACTCCAACCCTGTTCCTGGAGATCTACTGTCCTCTAGGTTTTCACTCCAACACTAATTTCGCACACCTGATTCTAATAATTAGCTGCTGGATAAGCTGAATCAGGTTAATTACAACAGGGTTGGAGTGAAAACCTACAGGACGGTAGCTCTCCAGGAACAGGGTAGGAGAGCCCTGGTCTACATCTTCAAGTTTCAGGCCCGACCGGGGTACTGCAGACAATGTATTCAGAAAGCAGGATTCCCCATTATAGTCAATGGGAGTATGACAGTCATTGTGGTCAATATTCATGGATATTAAAAAACAATAATAATAATGTCATAACGCAATCATTGTACCAACACTTGCTTCTACTTCCCCAGAAGTTAATCTTTGAACTGCTCTTTCTTTTTTTAATCGCACACAGAAGAAGTTATAATGTTAATTTGCAGCCGGCAGTACCCTGTCGGCCTTCTACTTGAGACACTCGATGAGAGGGGGCCGCACTGAGCTAGCCTGCAAAGTCACTTCCCGGAGTAGCTCAAACTGCACGTGCAACATTTCCAAAAACTCCTCCATGAAGCAAGATGGTGACATGCTAAAACGACACTTTCCGATGTTCAACTGCGCCACTGAGACTTCACATAGGACACAATGGGGCGACGCCATCAATGGCTCCGTCCATTGAGTCCACTGACAATAACGATCCACAGATGATGAGATGATCTGTCTGTGACATTTCAACCATAATGTATAATATTAATATCTATTCAATAGGGCCGGGACGATACCAAGCATCGCGATACTTGTTAGTATCGTGGCAAGGAAACAAAACACGAAGCGGATGTAACTTCATTAGGAAAACAGCCCTGATGTTGGAAACAAACATCATTATGTTGTCATCCAGAGTGACATGTATTTATTTTCCAGGCTATAGCACACTATTTTACCAGCAGCAGGTTTTTAAAGGACCAAAGAGTTTGGTCTGCTTCGTGTTGACATTTTTTGCCATGTAAGAAATATTGTGATGCTGGTATCATCACAGCCTATATAGAAGAGAAAGAAAAAAACATTGGCATGTTCAACCAAGTGCTCACTGATTGAATCAAGTTTTGGTGAACGGCAATGTGCCACTGTTCAGTATTAGTCTATTATCCAATACTTTCAGATCTACATAAAGAGCCTAGGTACATTAGGTCTACATGACTTCTGTCAATGACTACCGTTCTGGGCAGTTCTAGTCCTCGTCATTCCTTACATGGTTCAAATGGATCATTTCCAAATGTCAAAGCTATAAGTGTAGCCTATACTGTAACTGTGCCGTGAAAAAAGATGCACAGATGTGTGGGGGCACACTGGTACAGCTTGCCACTGTTGTGTGACGGTTCGCATCATACCAACGTGACTGAACCGATTCCAGTTGTAATAGCTACACACTGACACACACAACATTGGCCCAGGATGTGATGGTTGACCTATACACCCACATTTAAAACCGCACACAGAAGGAACTATAAAAGATCATTTGCAGCCTGCAGTACCCCGTTGGCCTTCAACTTGAGCTACTCAATGAGAGAGGGCAGCACTGAGCTAGCTTGCAACGTCACTTGCTGGAATAGCTCAAAAAAAACTGGAGAGAGAGAGAGAGAGAGAGAGAGAGAGAGAGAGAGAGAGAGAGAGAGAGAGAGAGAGAATATGTGTGTGTGTTGGAACGAGCAATGCATATTTCTCCCTTCACTCTGATGGGGTTTGCATCTCTCTCTTCTCATCCATCTCTCTCACAACCAGAGAGAAAGTGACAGTAAGATGTGCGAGAGAAAGAGAGAGAAAGAGGAAGTAAGAAGATCGAGAGAAAGGGGAGAGAGAGAGAGAGAGAGGAAGTAAGAAGAGCAAGAGCGAGAGAGATTGAGAGATAGAGAGACTGAAAGAGATCGAAAGAGGGTGTTTAAACTAGGTGACAGTAAATTACAAAGAACCCATGCACACACACACACCAAATGTGGAGGTGTGCACACACTCAGAAATACACAAAGAATGTGCAAGTGACACACACATACAGAGAATAACAACAATCGAGGTATTGTGAGAATGAAGGAGAGGATTGTTGTTCAGAGTAAGAATCTTCCATGCTCAGGGTAAGGCAGCTGACATGCCTCCCGCTCCTCTCCTCAAGTGAAAGACTCCCCTCTCCTCTCTGCAAGTGAAAGACTACATGCCTGCCCTTCATCCACAAAAGCCTGAACAGGTTTAAACATTGATTTCTACAGCGTGCAAACAATCCAGATGACTTACTGAGTTATTAGTCTACATTCGCAAAGTCAATGGGAATAGTTTCAGAGAACACTGGTTGAATACGGTATGTATGGCCCTCCAGCTATAGCTCTCTAGGTGGGGTCTTAAAAGCTTTACATGGCAAACAGCACTGAATGAAACTATGGAAATACAACTATCAAGTAGGCTACTTTCCTCGCAAGGTGGTGAAACAAGTTACTAGTTCACAAATAACCTTTGCACTCAGTAACCTGCAAACGGCCTCTTGGAAATGAAATACTATGTGGTAAAGCAGGTTTGGCGTGATCATTGGGAGAAAAGGAAAGAACTCGCTCTGGGAGTTCACTCGCACGTGAATGCGATGGTACAAATACGCAACGTTACGAATTCACAATGCGCAGACTCCAAAACTGCGGGCACGTGATGCACTCACATACAGTGGTTTATACCGCATGTTAATTGATAATAAATGAAAACAATTAACTAATTAACTGTCTGTGTGTGTAGATCTGTATTATACAGAATATAAAGGATAGGCCTACTTTCTCCACCTATATCTGATGGAAGTGACATGAATAAACAGTTGCCCATCCACTTCCTGCCTGTGTGTAGGCCTATCAGCAAAGACCTTTCACTTACGCTATGAAGTTTCTGTAGGAAAACTACAGGCCTACTTAGGCCCTAGCCTACTTGTAGCCAATAGTCTAATCGTATGCAACATTCCTACAAACTAGGGAATTATCATGTTTTAGACAAAAAAACGACTTGTTGCAAACAGTGGTGGAAAAAATACTCAATTGTCATACTTGAGTAAAAGTAAAGATGCCTTAATAGAAAGTGACTCAAGTAAATGTAAAAGTCCCCCAGTAAAATACTACTTGAGTAAAAGTCTAAAAGTATTTGGTTTTAAATATACTTAAGTATCAAAAGTAAGTGTAATTGTTCAAATATACTTAAGTAGCCTATCAAAAGTAAAAGTATAAATCATTTCAAATTCCTTATATTAAGCAAATCAGATGGCATGAATGCAAAATATATATGCTTTTTTTTTTTACAGATAGCCAGGGGCACACTCCAGCACAGACATAATTTACAAAGCATGTGTTTGGTGAGTCCGCCAGATCAGAGGCAGTAGGGATGACCAGGGATGTTCTCTTGATAAGTTCGTGAATTTGACTGTTTTCCTGTCCTGCTAAGCACTCAACGTGTAACGAGTCCTTTTGGGTGTCAGGGAAAATGTATGGAATAAAAAGTACATGATTTTCTTCAGGAATGTAGAGGAGTAAGAGTAAAAGTATTCAAAAATATAAATAGTAAAGTAAAGTACAGGTACACAAAAAAATACTTAAGTAGTACTTTAAAGTATTTTTACTTAAGTAGCCTACATTATAGGCCCACTTAGACAAATGAAAAGTAGGCCTATAACAAAGTAATTAAAAGTAATTACCTGGCTGTTAGAGGTCCAAAAGCACGCAACACTCAACACTGTTCCATTGGAATAAAATATTTTCTTTAATTACTGTATCGTATATTCGTCAGAAACTGTTATGTTCCGCGCAGGGTTGGGTATGTTACTTTTTAAAATGTAATCCGTTACAGTTACATGTCCAAAGTTTTAACCAGTAACGTAACTTTTGGATTACCTAAACTCAGTAATGTAATCTGATTACATTCAGTTACTTTTAGATGACTTTCCCCTTAAGACGCATTAGAAGAAGACAAACATGTATGTTACCAGTTGAACGACATCTATTGAAGGATAAATCAATGTTAAAGTTTGACTTTATAGGTTGGTTATGTAGGCTTCTTCTAACCCACTGCTTTTTACTACATATACTAATATGATTACATTGTAACTTTACATTAAACACCAAAGTCTATCAGAATTCCAGTCATTCCTTGATCTTCAAGAAGAGGACTTGGAAATATGGAAGTATAGATTAGCCAAATTGTTTTACCTGAGAATAACCTCAAAACTAAGGACTTATTAGCCAGCCCTCTGTTTACGATTTTGTTGTCATGGAGGACTGATGGCTCATTGATTCAAGTTGAAAAATAAATGCTGCGCTAATGGAATGGCATGCACTACTGAAAAGTTCTATTTACATGTGAAAAATTAATGCCATTTGCTATAGGCCTATTGTTTACCTTTTTGTTAATGACACTTTGATATCATATGCAACTGTTTAAAGGGCAAGGCACAAATAGCTAAATGAGAGGCATTGTGATTCACATTGGGACGGCATGTAGCCTAGTGGTTAAAGCTTTGGGCCAGTAACCAAAAGATTGCTGGATCGAATCCCCGAGCCGACAAGGTAAAAATCTGTCGTTCTACCCCGAACAAGGGTAGGCCGTCATTGTAAATTAGAATTTGTTCTTAACTGACTTGCCTAGGGTAAGGGTTAAGATTTTTAAAATGCGCCGTAGAGTGCTGTCATCGTGAACTGCTGCCTCCAAGTGTTTATTCAAGTTGGATAATCTTTGGATGCCGATAGTTTGGCCTACACAGGTGGGCAGCGGCGCCTACTTTTTTCCAGCGATCCATCAAACACATTTGGTGTGTCATCATAATGGTCTCTGATTTGTGGTCAGGTGGCCCATATGTAAACCTTTTTTCAATGCTGATTCCAAAGTCATTGAGAAAACAGAAGTGTGAAATGTTTTTTTTTTTTTTCGCAACAGCCTTTGTGAAATTAAAAGTAATCCCCGAAGTAATCATCTAGTCTTTCAAAAGTATATGTAATCTGATTACAATAGTTTTGCTGGTAACGGTTACCCTTTTTGTGTAATCCTTTACATGTAATCCGTTACTCCCCAACCCTGGTTCCGCATCCCTCGGAACGAATGGTGGGTTCATTCAACATCTCACATCCATCGCTCGCTACACAGAAAAGTCAACACACCAGCAGCCGCGTACTGAAAACCACGCCCAAGGAAAACCACAACGAGGAGACAAAAAATGTAATCGAAATACCTGTATTGGTCTTGAAATGTCTTGCCGTAAAAGCACACCAAAGGAGTTATCCAAACACCGAATGTCTTCTCTCTTTTTTTTTTTTTTTTACATCCAACCACTCCTCTCACTCGCTGTGAAAACAGACTGGAGTAGGTGTGCAGCGACGCCAGAGAGCCACATACATGGATGACGTCACTCTCACAACCCCGCCTCTTTTCTTTTGTCACGTGGGACGCGGTAAACACCCTTTCCGAGCGCATTTACCGATAGAGTCAATACAGTAAATTATCAATCAATTTACACACCCAAAAAACAGACCCGGGATCTGTCGTAGTATGTTGTCTACATTTGTCAATATATACATAATTTTTTTTATTAAATTAAAAAAAAAATATATATATATATATATATATATATATATATTTTTTTTTTTTTAAATACTATTTTTGCTAAAGAAAATGCAGATGTTGAGCACAATTTATGGTCAGTAATCCTAATTAATAGAAGAGTAGGAATTGAGGCACAGTTTCTTAACTTCTGATGTAGTTTATTGTTCTTTATTTATAACAGGCAATAATAATAATCATAGTAGTGCACTTTCATTTTTTTTAATATAATACAGACATTTCTTATTTAATCCTCCTCTTCATGTTGTTTTCCCCCAAATTTCTGTTTTGAATTTTTAAGAATTGTTTTGTTCTACTGTGTATGAAGGGGGGAATAACAGTTTTACAATCTTGGAATGATCAATAATGATGACAACAATAATCATATTGTGAGTACAGTGTGAATAAAGAATCAAGACATGGTTTCATACTGTATACAATGGACAGACACATGGGGAGGGGTGTGATTATATAAGGATGGGCTGGGGTTGAGGTATTTTCATCTGGATGAGAGGATGGGGGGGTTCAAGAAGAGATATAATGAGGGTGTAGGAAGGGGGCAAGGAGGGAGTTGAGGTGGTTGGAGAGATTCACCCGCAATGAGGGGGTCAAACGTCTCCCCCTCATCCCATCATTTACTCTGAACGGTTATTTACACAGAATGTCTAAGAAGGGTTTCGCTCTAGTTGTGTCTCCAGCCAGTTTTTCCCCTAGTTTTTGTTTTCAGGCGAGACAAGGCGGGGCGTCAAAGCTCTCAGTAACAGCAACGTCCAGGCCCTCTGGCCTCAACAACACCAATTGAAACCAATAGAAGCCAAACTCTTTTAGACGTGGAGCAGCAGAAATAGGCAGGGAGAGGCCTACCCCACCCATACAAAGGTAGGGGTAACACTGTCTCCCACGATCCCTCTCTGGTTTTTAGCACAGGGTCATGGAGAATGAAAGACTGTGGGGGTCGTCTTGTGTCACATCTCGCTCCCATTCACATGACCCCTGACCTAGCATTAGAATGTGGGGGGTGGGGGGGTGGGTGGGGGGTAGGTAGGATGAGGTTCTCGGACGGGCCACACAAACGGACAGGTCGAGCAAGTATAACAGGCATGTACCTCCCTCCGTACGCATCATCTTAAGGCGCCCAAACTCATTCTTGGCTATGCAAACTCTTACTACTACTAATCTGTGCAGGACGGTGCTAGATTCATATGCCACCTAAATGAATGCAGTAAAAAAATAAAAATAAACATTCAGTCATCATCCACTACATTGCTTTCCAGTAATGTCATGCAGCATTTCACTGGCGACTAGCTCGGCTAGCATGGTTACACATCCACCATGCTGGAAAGGACAATGTGAAAGGAAAATATCCCAGACAGCACAGTACGTTTCGAGTCGGCACGATATTAGGAAAATGGGTACATGATTCCTGCCAAAAAGGACTTGAGTGAAGGGTGTGAGCTACACTGAGAGGTGAGCTACTAAAAGTCAACAAGCCATAATCATGTTCTTTGCTGTGTGGAAGGGTTGAGCAAGACGAGCCTCAGGTAAGGAAAAAGAGGAAGACTGCCACCCACTCTTTTCGTATTTCGTGGTAAATGGCCGTTTCACACCAGTGAAGATACAGTACAGCCGTTATAGACAGAGAGTACGCTAAGTAAAGCGTTACAATAACCTACTGCCCTGCGTCTCCTAGCTACAGCATCGCCCTGTTTGCTGTACGAGGAGTCGTGTAGCAGTGTGTTGACTCTGACTGATATGAAGTGTGACGATGGGGACGCGGCATACCGTGCTGCGGTGAGTCTTAGTTACTGTGTCGTGGTCACAGCCATCGCGTGAGGCTGATCATAGGTGTCGACTGACGACGAGGGACTAGGGAGGGACTAGAACGAAACCTGCGTTTTCTTTTGGTGCTCTGTGCAAGGGGAAGGGGTATGAGGGGGGGTCGTAATGAAGGAGGTGGAGGGGGCAGGGCAGTGGCCAAGGGCGAAGGGATGGTAGAAGGAAATCACTATTTGTTTTGTGTCTTTTAGGACAGTGCGTTCCAATGTTAAGGTCCAGTTTTTAATTGTTGTTTTTTTTTTCTCTGAAAGAACAGGAGGGTTTCTGTTTTTGAAGGGTCCATGTGTGTGTGTGTGTGTGTGTGTGTGTGTGAATGCTGTTTATGTTCTGCACATGGGGTTGGGCCCTCAGTCAGTGTTTTTATGTGGCGTGTCCATATCTTTGTACCCTTAAGTAACAACATTCTAGCAGAATATGACAGAGAAGGAATTGGAGATTACTACCCCCACCCTTTCCTGCTCTCCTCTGCTTTTTCAAGTGTCTACGAGATCATTTTTTTATTTACTTCATGGAAGATTTTCATATTTTTTTTGCCATCCCAGAAATTCCCAAAGCATCGAATCTATCCTTGGTTCATTTCTTAAAATGTGTTTTGTTTTTGCTTTGTTTTGTTGCTTTAAATTGGAAATTATCTTCATTATACCAAACAAAGACAAATCAACAATAAAGACACAACATCAAAAGGATCTGGAAGGATTTTTGCACCATTGGTTTCTAAAACATTGAGGAATTAATGGACAAGAGGTTGTTTTCTGTCCTGCTCTGGAAAAGAGGGTTCAATCTGGTTTCAACTACAGCAGCCATTTTTGTCAGTTTCAATGCTGTTCCAATATTCCAACAGAACTTTCCCCTCTATTCTTGTCAGCATCTTCCCTTTCCACTATCTTTCCACTTTACAATATATAACTCAACAAATAAATACATAAATAAATATTAAATAAATCTATGACATAAATAAAATAAAATACTTTTACAATAGTGTTTTTTGTTTTTGACATTCACTTGGTTAGCGTTATCCTCCATTTTGTTGGCGGCAAACATCAAACTCATTTGCGCTCAAATCACATAAACAAAAGGAAAAAGGAAACAAAAAGCTAAATGGAATTCATTCTTTTTGTGTGTGTGTGGTCTGTTTCTTTCCTCTCCTGAGAATGAGTGTGCATCAGATTCAATGTCTTTCTCTCTGTCATCCTTAAGACAGTCTCTCTCTTTTGTTTCTTGAAACAAGCTTTTCCACCTCCTCCCCTCCATCCCTCCCTCCCTCCCTCCCTCCCTCCCTCCCTCTTTCTGCTCTCTTAACAGAACAAATCAGTTTAGGTGTCGAGGGCCTTTTCAAAAGCCGCATCATTCAGTGCCCCATGTCGGCCATATTGGGAACGTAAGGGAGGGAGGGTCGGTTGTTTTCTGTAGAAGACAATAATGGATGTGGAGGGCTTGGTTCAGTCCTCTTGGAGTGAACACCACAGGCTTGGCCCCATAGAGACAACTAAACCAGATGAATCGATTCTCTACTGAAAGGTTTTGGACTTCCTGTGGACCACAACATCTTCGTCTGTGCACGTCATTCTGAGGATCTGCTGAGGATTACTCGAACGATTCCAAGTATATCGTTCCATTCTCTGTTTTGAAATCTCTCCGTGTTCCACATGTCAGTTGTAGTGGGGGGGGGGGCGTTGAGACTTTCTTCCGTGCCTTGTCTGTTCTTTTTCCCCTTTCAACTTGGGTGATATCCGTAGGAGATATCGGTTGCTGCATCCTCATTTCAAGGCAAGGTGGTTTTCATAAGTTTGTTTCAATTGTATTCTAGGAATCATACAATTGTCCTGCTTAGTTGTAGAGAAAACAGATATTTGTCTTTATTTTTGTTCAAATAGCTGTATTGACGTCTTTGGAGCTACTTGGATGCAAAGATGCATTTGGACGCTTCACTCTGGTTTTGATGCAGTCTTCCTCATCCTTATCTTAAATTCCACCATGTTTCTGCTCTCGTAACTTATCGTTACTGAGAATCCAGTGAAAGGACCCAACCTGTCCGTTTCCTTGATAGCCACTAAATTGACTTGACCCGTAATATTTCACTCTCACTGCCCCCCCCCCCCCAACAAAAAAAAAACCGATGTTAGGTAAAACTTCAAAGTGGATCCGCATCAACTGGGAAACACTGTTATAATTCGTGATATTATTTCTGAAATTCCACAATAGTTTTCATCTTATTGGTTGTAGACCGGATAACTTTATCCTTTAACCATTCAGAGCCTGCCTTTCCCCATATAAGTCTGCCTGATTATTTTACTGGCTCCATATTGTTGTTAACCGTTGCATGACGTGTTGTACTTCAAATGTACAATGAGACATTTTTCTGATCTTGGCTCCTCTTCTGAAGCGAGTCTATGAGCGACACTGCGTTTTTCCTCTCGTCTGCTCTTTTCTTTTCTCCTATCTTGGCTGGGCCAACTATCTCGTCGGGCCCGTTTCAAGTTGAAGCAGTGGTTTGTGATGACGATTGCTGGGTCAGGTGGTTCGGTAGATGTGGTCGTGGTGATGGTGGTAGTCTGAGGGGGTTTGTCTGTGTTGTTCTCTAATGTCATCCCTCTCTAACGGTCTGCCCTATCCGGTTCTGTTGACGTCTGTTTCCAGAATGTTCCCTCAGGGCTGAGACTGTGTCCCGTTGGAGGAAAGGAGTCTGGTCTTGTCTTTGCCCGAGCCCTTCCTCTGAAGCACGCTTCCGCTGCCCCCTATCCCTGTGTCACCGCGCTCACACTTCTCGCCCCGGTCCCCGCCTCCTTCCGAACGTCGGGAGTTCTGCCGGGTCGGGGTGCCGGGCGGACGCGAGGTCAGCTGCCCATTCTTCTCATCTGGGGAGAGAAAGATAAAAAGACATGAGTTTGATGAAGACAGAGATATAAATAGTGTGTGTGTGTGTGTGTGTGTGTGTGTGTGTGTGTGTGTGTGTGTGTGTGTGTGTGTGGGGACCAACCAGCCAGTGCCTGCACAGATGGTTGATCATGAGTACTCAGTAGCTGGGCTTGAATCGTTTCCACCACTCTCTTGAACCTGCGACTTGGACCTAAGGAGTCAGACAAATACTCAGTCAAGGTATACACTGTCCCGCATCAATACGGGGATGACTTTAAGATGAATGACCTACATGTATAATGAGTTCTGTTAACTGTCTCCGGACAGTTTTGTGGTATATGTCGGGGATATAATCACGGGATAAAATATAGGACAAAAATCGTGCCAAACATGGGTTACCAAACACTGATTACACATTTTTTGCAAATAAAAGTCTCATAGACAAAATGAAACTGTAACTTCAAGCGAATCATAACTTCCGCTGAAGTCCCATTTTCACTTGAAAATCCTACTCCCATTGACATCAATGGATAACAAAGTGACAATTTGCCTTAAGTGGGTAGCAAGAACACTTAAAAAAAAAAAAGTCTTACTGTAACACAAACAAGTCTGGGAACCACTACCTGATATAAGGGTGAACGTCACGCTGTAGATGCCAGTTTCCCTCTTTCCTTCCCTCTCTCTCTCCCTCTCTCTCTCCCTCTCTCTCTCCCTCTCTCCCTCAGAGAAGGCGATGTCCACCTGGAACTTAACAGGCTTCTGGAAGACGGAGGGGCCACCAGAGGACTTGTACTCTGCTCTGAAGCTGGTCTGGGAGATGACGCTGTGACTCAGGGACGGGATCTGAACAGATGCAATGTAACAGCACCGCATTGGAAACGAGAGGTGGAAACCGCTTTACACGCATTACAAGACTTTCCATCTACGTTTATGTGTTCATGTTTTATGAAGGTGGTTGTGTATCTTTGTATCATGGCTGTGCAGGCCTTTCACTGAAAGTAGGGGAAGGTACAGAGGTAAAAGAGAAGGAGTTAGTGAGAGAGAGAGAAAGAAAGGATAGATAAAGAGAGAGAGAGGATAGATAAAGAGAGAGGATAGATAAAGAGAGAGAGGATAGATAAAGAGAGAGAGAGAGAGAGAGAGAGAGAGAGAGGATAGATAAAGAGAGATAGGGGATAGATAAAGAGAGAGAGGATAGATAAAGAGAGAGAGAGGATAGATAAAGAGAGAGGGGATAGATAAAGAGAGAGAGAGGATAGATAAAGAGAGAGGGGATAGATAAAGAGAGAGGGGATAGATAAAGAGAGAGGATAGATAAAGCGAGAGAGGATAGATAAAGAGAGAGGGGATAGATAAAGAGAGAGAGGATAGATAAAGAGAGAGAGGATAGATAAAGAGAGAGAGGATAGATAGAGAGAGAGGGGATAGATAAAGAGAGAGAGAGAGAGAGGATAGATAAAGAGAGAGAGAGGGGATAGATAAAGAGAGAGAGAGAGAAAGAGAGAGTTGTCCGAGTGAGATAGAGAGGAAGAATGAGCGAGGATAGAGGATAGACAGAGATACTCACAGACAGGAAGGCATGGACTATATCAGCTTTGATGGAACTAAGCGGTTTGTCTCTAATGACAACAAATATCTGTTCCTCCTTTTCCAGGTTGATGAAGTTCCCAAACCACGACTTCTTGGCCAGCCTGCCATTCAGAAGCATTTTTAACAGTCATATATTCATATTTCTGCTATGTTAAATAGAGGTGCTTATAATCATTTATGAACATTTATAAGCATGTAGAATGACTTATTCCAGGAAGTTGATATAAAGTGTTCCCGAAACAGGACAGTCATTCCGGTGGATATAGATAGACTAACTGTGTATGTCTAGGATTATCTACTTACTCTGGGCTTGATTCTGGAGTTAGACTGGACATGTCCTCCGGTGTTGGAACTACAGGAGAGCAAAAAGAGAGAGATGGAGAGAGAGAGAGAAAGAAGAAAGAGTCAGAGGGAGAGAGATGGTGAGTTATATATATATAGAGAGAGAGAGGGGAAGATAGAAAAAAAGAGAGAGAGGGTGAGTACGGAGGAAGTAGAGCGGAGAGAAGTAGAACTTGATGACATCACTTGATGAGGTTCAGTTTCATTGATTTAATGACCAATCTGTCTAATTAATCTGAGCACCGTAGAGTACAGTAATGGTAGAAGAGACTGTGGCTACGTTGAGAACAGAATATGCACATACTGGTCACCTTAATAATGTTTGCATAGTGTTTTACCCAATTCATATGTATATACTGTATTCTAGTCATGGCTCATCCTATATACAGTGCCTTCAGAAAAGTATTCACACCCCCTTTGACTTTTTCCACATTTTGTTGTGTTACAGCCTGAATTTAAACTGGATTATATAGATTTTTCCCCCCTGGCCTACACACAATACCCCATATTGTCAAAGTGGAATTATGTTTTTAGACATTTTTACAAATTAATAAAAAATGAAAAGCTGAAATGTCTTGAGTCAAGTATTCAACCCCTTTGTTATGGAAAGCCTAAATAAGTTCAGGAGTAAAAATGTGCTGAATAACTCACATAATAAAGTTGCATGGACTCACTCTGTGTGCAGAAATAGTGTTTAACATGATTTTTGAATGACTAGCTCATCTCTGTACCCTACACATACAAATGATCTGTAAAGTCCCTCAGTCGAGCAGTGAATTTCAAACACAGATTCAACCAAAATGACCAGGGAAGTTTTCCAATGCATTGCAAAGAAGGGCACGTATTGGTAGATGGCTTTAAAAAAGCAGACATTGAATATCCGTTTGAGCACGGTGAAGTTATTAATTACACTTTGAATGGTGTATCAATACACCAATTGACTACCAAGATACAGGCATCCTTCTTAACTCAATTGCCGGATATGAAGGAAATCGCTTAGGGGATTTCACCATGAGGCCAATGGTGACTTTAAAACAGTTACAGAGTTGAATGGCTGTGATAGGAGACAACTGGGGATGGATCAACAACATTGTAGTTACTACACAATACTAACCTAATTGAAGCCTGTACAGAATACAAATATTCCAAAACATGCATCCTGTTTGCAACAAGGAACTAAAGTAATACTGCAAAAATTGTGGCAAAGCAATTCACTTTTCAGCCTGAATACAAAGTGTTGTTTGGGGCAAATTCAAAAAACACATTACTGAGTACCACTCTCCATATTCTCAAGCATAGTGGTGGCTGCATCATGTTATGGGTATGCTTGTAATAGTTAAGGACTGGAGAGTTTTTCAGGATAAAAAAAAAAAAGAAACGGAATGGAGCGAAGCACAGGCAAAATCCTAGAGGAAGACCTGGTTCAGTCTGCATTCCACCAGACACTGGGAAATTAATTCACCTTTCAGAAGGACAATAACTCAAAACATAAAAGAAACACAAATCGAAACTGGAGTTGCTTACCAAGAAGACAGTGAATGTTCTTGAGTGGGCGGGTTATAGTTTTGACTTAAATCTGCTTGAAAATCTATGGCAAGACTTGAAAATGGTTGTCTAGCAATGATCAGCAATTAATTGGACAGAGCTTAAAGAATTTAGAAAATAATGATTTACAAAAATGTCTAAAAACATGTATTCACTTTGTCATTATGTGTTATTATTGGAAGATGGGTGCCGCAAATAAATATATTTAATCCATTTTGAATTCAGGCCTTAACACAACAAAATGTAAGTCAAGGGGTATGAACACTTTCTGAAGACACTGTAACTGCTACTGTACACACCTTTCCTATTCCTATACTGTCAATACTGTCTATACACACATATATATTTACACTCCCCCCTCTCTCTCTCACCCTGCAGTTTGCGTCGGTGGAAGCGTGGCGAACCCAGCAGGTTGTTCTTGAAGGAGTTGAGGCGTGTCCTCCAGTGGGCGGAGCTACTGGCGGCCATCCCCCCGCTGCCTCCGGGGCTGGAGGGTGGAGTTAGGGAGAGGGATCCACCCCCGCCCACACCCCCGCAGCCTCCCTCCGCCCGCGAGGAGGAGGAGGAAGAGGAGGAGGAGGGAGGGGTGGGTGGGGGGTGCTGGGGGTGGTGGACGGGGGTGCCTAGGGGGGTGGGGAGTGGAGACCCCTGAGGGGTGACCTGTGGCACAGGGGCAGAGTTAGGATAGACGCTCTTAGTGACCGACTTAAAGACGGAGGGGGTGGGGAAAAAGAAGCGAGGGATGGGGGAGAGGATGGGTGAGGGGGACAGAGAGGGAGGAGCTTGGAGAGGTAGTGACTTCATGGACTGGAGGTGAGGGCGATCGGAGAGCCCTTTGGAGGGCAGGGTCTGGGTTTTGGGGTCGGGCACAGTCATCCGTTGTGACGGTCGGGGAGTGGTGGTACTTCCTGGTTTGGGGTCTTTGGAGTGGGTGGTGGAGGCGGAGGTGACTTCTGATTGGCTGAAAGTGAAAACTGGGCTCTGATGGGTGGGAAGAGAAAGGACGGAGGGACGGAGAGGAGGGAAGGAAAGATGAAGAGAGTAATGGTCATGAGTTATGATTTATGAATATACTGTAGTCTGATTGTACTTACATTTCTAATTGTAGAGATTTATATTCTGTTATTTCTCTTATTATGTTAATTTAATAGGGTCCATTTTGAATAAAGGGCCAGAGACCCTTTCAATTTGAGGGCAAATATGTGATCCTATCAGTCTGTGTCTCTTGTCTGCTTCTAGGCCCTTACTATTGGTGTGTGTGAGTGTGTGTGTGTGTGCGTGAGTGAGTGTGTGATGTGTGAGCGTGTGTGCGTGTATGTGATGGTATCTATGGTATGGGTAATGGCTCAGAATGGGACAGTATGAGGGTGATGGACAGTCAGGACAAATGACAGTCTCAGAAGAACAGTTACAATTACAATTACACTTCAGTTCATTACAGAGAAACACAATCAAATCACAGTAGCGTAGCTGTGCAGTAGCACATTTCACCATGAACAAAGGTAGTCTCATCTGAATGTGAGTTCAGCATATCAAAGATATACTTACGTACAAAAATATACTGATATTACAGGTAAGGTATTTTATAAATTCTACAGTAGAACCACCTCTATAATAATAATCAGGTAGTGTAAATGTGTGTCTATTTGTAAAAGAGTTGGCCAAGCGTGACTTACCCTGGGACTGCTGAGAGGACTTGACGAGAGTCCTGTTGAAGCTCCACTGACTGAACGAGACCTGGAGGACAAAAATACCAGTATCAGACAACACCGGTACAGTAACACATAGCGCGGTCCCCCTTCTGGAAAAACCACATGAATTTCACGTGATCTTACGTCAAGTTAAAGTGACAACATGTGACTACATGTAAAAGCAACACGTGATCACATGAAACGACACGTCACAACATTTCAACGTTTTTTTCCCACGTGAAAGCGCAAAACCGATTTTCAGCCGAAAGTTTTTTTTTTTACAAGTGAAAGTGCAAATTCCACATGTGAGGTGAAAACATGTTATTCTCCTCGCATGTGAAAAGGTGGTGTTAACACGTGAACGACTGACCTAATGTGTCTCTTATATTTTCCATGGAAAAATGTCAGCTCAATTTCAGCTTCACATTTTTTTGTTAAAGGGAAGCAATGAAATGGTATGGGGGTTTTAAGGTCAGAGGTACGCTGTTGAGCTAAAACGTGTCATTTAAAAAAGGTGGAAAAATCTTTCATCAATGACAATATTTGACAAAAATCACTTAGTACTGACTTATCAATACGTCCCCAGACTGGATTTGAACTCACAACCTCTGGATTTGGGGTACAGCTGATCTTGCTGCTGCGTCACAAACTTTGTAGCATTCTAAGAAGCCACATACACATTCATTACCTATAATACATCTCTGCACATAGAAAAAATAGTGCCGTCTGCACTGCTATTTTAGCTATTTTAGCTAAGGAGGACCGAGCACGCCTCAATTCTCATCGACGGGGCTGTAGTGGAGCAGGTTGAGAGCTTCAAGTTCCTTGGTGTCCACATCACCAACAAACTAACATGGTCCAAGCACACCAAGACAGTCGTGAAGAGGGCACGACAAAACCTATTCCCTCTTAGGAGGCTGAAAAGATTTGGCATGGGTCCTCAGATCCTCAAAAGGTTCTACAGCTGCACCATCGAGAGCATCCTGACGGTTTGCATCACTGCCTGGTATGGCAAATGCTCAGCCTCCAACCGCAAGGCACTACAGAGGGTAGTGCGTATGGCCCAGTACATCACTGGGGCCAAGCTTCCTGCCATCCAGGACCTCTATACCAGGCGGTGTCAGAGGAAGGCCCTTAAAATTGGCAAAGAGCGCCAAGTCTAGGTCCAAGAGGCTTCTAAACAGCTTCTATCCCCAAGCCATAAGACTCCTGAACATCTAATCAAATGGCTACCCAGAACATTTGGATTGACCCCCCTGCCCCCCCCTTCTTTTACGCTGCTGCTAAACTCTGTTATTATCTATGCATAGTCACATTAATAACTCTACCTACAAGTACATATTATCTAAATTACCTCGACTAACCGGTGCCCCCGCACATTGACTCTGTACCGGCACCCCCTGTATATAGTCTCGCTATTGTTATTTTACCGCTGCTCTTTAATTATTTCTTACTTTTATTATTATTATTTTGTATTTTTCTCAAAACTGCATTGTTGGTTAAGGGCTTGTAATTAAACATTTCACTGTAAGGTCTACACCTGTTGTATTCGGCGCATGTGACAAATACAATTTGATTTGATTTATCAGTTAATCTGACTATTCTCTCATCATTGATTCCATTGACTTATTTCAGTAATTTGAGGGTTTTCTGTATAGTTGTCTAATGTTAGTGGGGCATATTATTCAGTTATAATGTTACTCCTGAATATAAATATGATAGTTTTTCTTGAGTACAAAGCTGAGATTTACTTTGAAGTCCAGTGTAGGAATACAGGTGAAATCAGTCATTGACACAGACATGGTGGTGTAGCAGGAAGATGTGAATGCTGTGAACCAAGAGGTTGTGAGTTCAAATCCCAGGTGAGGACCTAATGAATAATAATTACTGTATAAATAAACATACACAATGTAATTAAGTGTGTCAAATATCTAAGTGGAAATCACTGCAGCAATTTTGTCACAATCCGGAGACATCCTGTCCTGTTTGCAGGGCATCGTGAAAATTTGAATCCACATGTGAAAGGTTATGTGATCATGTGAAACTTCACGTGAAATATCATCACATGTGAAGTGTTCCAAAACCCCATGGTTTCACATGTGCAATAGAATTTTGCATGTATGTGCAAAACATGTGGAACTTTCACAAGTGAAGTCATCAGACAATACTAGTACAACAACACAAAGCACGAGTGTGTGTGTGTGCCTGTGTGTATGTGTGTGTGCGTGCATTTGTGTGTGTGTGTGTGTGTGTGTGTGTGTGTGTGTGTGTGTGTGTGTGTGTGTGTGTGTGTGTGTGTGTGTGTGTGTGTGTACATCTGTGTGTGCATATTCAGTGTGCGTGTGTGTTTATGTGTGTATATATCTATGTCTAACCTCTGGCTGTGTGCGGAGGTGTCCAGCGCCCTGCGCGTGGGTGTTGGGGAGCCCTGCTCCGTCACACTCAGCACCTCCAGACTCTTCCTCTCCGGCCGGCACCGGCCATGACGGGTCAGCATGGGAGAGTCCACCCGCTTCCTAGGGGGATCTGCTGGGAGACCTTAGAAAGGTTAGAATCCAGGTCTCAGAGGTACACAGAAAGGTTAAAGCACCTCTAACCTACGTTATTTAAAGCACTGGTGCATCAAAACACAAATTTGTCGGGAGGTTTTGACATGCTGACGTGTCGGACAAAGAAACTGCAGACCAACTTGAACTTGTTGTAAAGTTTTGTCACGGGACATTTATTTTTTAAAAGTTTCATTGCAGGACTTTTATTTTGAAACAGAATCGCCAGATGTTGCTTACTGTCGCTAGCTTCACAGATACCTATCAGTAAGTCAGAGTTGGCTAGAAATAGAATGTTCCAAATGATTTCTGAGAATGTTATGTTAGAATAGAAAATGAATAGAATGTCTCTGGGAGTGATCAGAGTGCACTGTGGACACTCCGGAGTAATCAGAGCTGTCCAATAAGTGTCGGTTAGGTGAGCTTGTTGATTCTTTCTAATACATGTTGCCTAATGTTGTCTAAAGGTTTTCTTTCTAACCTATATCGTTCCTGGGCGGCAGGTCTTCGTCCTCACAGCTGGGGTAACGCTCTTTCCTGTCCAAGAGGAGGTAGTAGATCATCTTCTCCTGGTTGTCTCTGAGAAAACGAGAGAGAGAGAGAGAGAGAGAGAGAATGAGAGAGAGAGAATGAGAGAGAGTGTGAGAGAGAGAACGAGAGAGAGTAAGAGACATTCAGGGATTGAAAAAGAGTGTGTGGCGATAGCTGGGGTTCATATCTGACCAGAATACCATTGTTTTATTAACAATAATGAAACAGTTGCAGGAGTATAGTTACAGCCTGAATGGCTAAATCAGAACTAGAGCATAATGTGAATGGGAGAGTTGGCGGGACAACAGTAGAAGGAGAAAGAGCCATTGTTTATATCTGTGGTCATGCTTATGCTTTGCCAGAGTGATGTAACATTTGACATGCCAAAAAAGCAGATTGGTCAGTCAGTAGAGAGAAAGCGAGAGAGATAGAGAGAGAGAGAGAGAAAGAGATTGTCTTTTTTTGCTGGAATCTCGCAATCAGAGGCCCTGTCCCAATACTCCATAAAGTCCTATTTCCTGGGCTGGATTACCTTTACTTCTCCAGAGAGAGGCAGAGAGAAAAATACTAGGATAGAGAGAGGCAGGAAAACACTAGTAGGGAGAAGGGGAGCGAGAGAGATATAGAGAGAGGCTAGTATAAGGAGGAGCAGATTGAGAGAAACAGAAAGAGAGATAAAGAGAATGTTGAATGGAATTGACAGAGAAAAAGAGAGAGTGAGAGAGAGATCAATAGTTCATTTCCACAGCAACCAGTGAACGGTGACACTACAGGGGCCACATCAAGGGACACTCACACTGCAGGTCCCGGGTCAGCTTTCCCCGGTCTCTAAAAGCAGCCCAGACAGTACTCACTCCTCACACTGCAGGTCCTGGGTCAGTTTCCCCCGGTCTCTAAAAGCAGCCCAGACAGTACTCACTCCTCACACTGCAGGTCCTGGGTCAGTTTCCCCCGGTCTCTGAAGCAGCCCAGCGAGTGCATGCTGTCCAGTACATCAGGGTCCAGCTCGGTCAGCGACACGATCCTCTTCACACACACACGCCTGGGAGGAGGCTGCTCCGGACACGGCTCGTTACGACCACCGCTGGCCGGGGAGAGATATGGAAAGGGGGGAAAGCGAGAGATAGAGAGAAAGACAGATGGAGGGGAGAGAGTTCGGCTGAGTAGAGAGTTCCGTGAAAACGTCCACATACACGAGCATCATGTAGAACTATTCAACTGACTGTCTTTGATTTGAACACAGAGGGATGGACAACGGGATGAGTGTACTTACAGATACCAAGAGTGTTTTTGTATTGCTTCTAGCTGTAAGAGAACACAGACACAGCCAGTTAGTTACCCACACAGTCCTCCTACGTCTAGTCACTCTCTTCCTCACCCCTCTCCTCCCCCTCTCCTCCCCCCGTACCGCGTGCACTGTGGGTTGACCTCGATCACGCCTTTGAGCGGGGCCTGGCTCTCCTTCGCCCCGTCGTCATCCTCCCTCGCTCCATATCCCCCCCCTTCCCTCTCCTCTCTCCCTTCCACCATCCTCCCCCTCTCCTCCCCCTCTCCTCCCCCCGTACCGTGAGTCTCTTGTCAGGGTTGACCTGAATCATTCCTTTAAGCAGGGCCTGGCAGTCTGGCGGGATGAAGTGGGGCATGTGGAACACCCCGCTCTTCACCTTCTCAAGGAGCTGGCGCAGGTTGTCATGGTCAAAGGGTAGAGCTCCCTACACACACACACACACACACACACACACACACACACACACACACACACACACACACAGGAGAGGAGAGAGGGGAGTTACAGAGCGAGCGACATAGAGGGGAAGAAAGAGATGGAGGGAGAGGAAGAGGTTCTTACCACCAGCAGTGCAAAGAGGATGACGCCACAGCTCCACACATCTGCCCTGCGACCGTCATACTTCTCCCCCTGCAATGCAAGATGACGGCAGGACACTCACTGAGAATGAAATCGATTCACTGTTCATTCATACAGTACAGACACACAGACTGTCGGTGTACGTCTCTGGCCAGACAAAAGCCACCGACATACAGAGAGAAGGGAACTTACTCTGATAACTTCTGGACACGCGTAGTGAGGAGATCTGTCATCGTTCAGAAGAAAGAGAAGACAGTCGTTTTTAACATTTTTTATTTATTGAACCTTTATTTAACTAGGCAAGTCAGTTAAGAACAGATTCTTATTCACAATGACGACCTACCGGGGAACAGTGGGTTAACGGCCTTGTTCAGGGGCAGAACGACAGACGTTTACCTTGTCCGCTCGGGGATTCGATCCAGCAACCTTTCGGTTACTGGCCCATCGCTCTAACCACTAGGCTACCTGCCGCCCCAAAATACTGTACGTCAGTAAGGGCGCCCGCCTCTCCACACACACACTGTACTCACCCACAGCTGGTCTCGAGCAGGCTGTCTCCCACCTGGAGGGAGGCCATGCCGAAGTCAGCGATGCGGATGTTGTTCTTCTCATCCAGGAGCAGGTTCTCAGGCTTCAGGTCTCTATGACTACACACACACACACACACACACACACACACACACACACACACACACACACACACACACACACATACACACACACACACATACACCACACACACACACACACACACACACACACACATACACACACACACACACACACATACACACACACACACACACACACACACACACACAGGTTAGAGAAACAGGTCTGACATAGTGGCTGTATATATATTGCTCTGACCATATAGAATGACAGTGTACACACAGACTGACCAGGTGAATCCGGGTGAAATCTATGATCCCTTACTGATGTCTCTTGTTAAATCCACTACAATCAGTGTAGATGAAGGGGAGGGGACGGGTTAAAGAAGGATTTTTAAGTCTTGAGACAATTGAGACATGGATTGTGTATGTGTGCCATTCAGAGGGTGAATGGGCAAGACAAAAGATTGAAGTGCATTTGAACGGGATAGTATTAGGTGCCAGGCGCCCTGGTTTGAGTGTTTTAAAGAACTGGAAAGCCTTTCTGGGTTTTTCACGCTCAACAGTTTCCCCTGTGAATCATGAATGGTCCACCACCCAAAGGACATCCAGCCAACTTGACACAACTGTGGGAAGCATTGAAGTCAACATGGACCAGCATCCCTGTGGAACAATTTTAACACCTTGTAGAGTCCATGCCCTGACAAATTGAGGCTGTTCTGAGGGCAAAAGGTGGGGGTGCAACTCAATATTAGGAAGGTGTTCCTAATGTTTGGTATACTCAGTGTAAATAGCTATATACAGTATATTGTTGTATATACTGCATTAATGTAGAGTCTGACCATATAGAGTGACTGTGTACATGTTGCTGTATACAGTATATTACTGTAGTGTCTGACCATATAGAGTGACTGTGCGTATATTGCTGTAGTGTCTGACCATATAGAGTGACTGTGTATATATTGCTGTAGTGTCTGACCATATAGAGTGACTGTGTATATATTGCTGTAGTGGTCTGACCATATAGAGTGACTGTGTATATATTGCTGTAGTGTCTGACCATATAGAGTGACTGTGTATATATTGCTGTAGTGCCTGACCATATAGAGTGACTGTGTATATATTGCTGTAGTGTCTGACCATATAGAGTGACTGTGTACATATTGCTGTAGTGTCTGACCATATAGAGTGACTGTGTACATATTGCTGTAGTGTCTGACCATATCGAATGGCTGTGGCAGAAGTCCAGCGCTGAGATGATCTGTCTGAAGAACTTCCTGGCCTCTTTAGGCGTCAGTCTGCCCTTCTTTACCAGGTAGTCAAATAACTCTCCTCCTGAGACGTGCTCCAACACCAGATACCTGGGAGAGGGAGGGAGGGAGGGAGGGAGGGAGGGGGGGAGGGAGGGAGGGAGGGAGGGAGGGAGGGAGGGAGGGAGGGAGGGAGGAATCAAATAATGTATGTTTAAGTGTATAATAATAACAAACTAATTCCCCCACTGCACATGGTCATACATACGGTGAGGGAAAAAGTATTTGATCCCCTGCTGATTTTGTACGTTTGCCCACTGACAAAGAAATGATCAGTCTATAATTTTAATGGGAGGTTTATTTGAACAGTGAGACAGAATAACCACAAAAAAATCCAGAAAAACGCATGTCAAAAATGTTATAAATTGATTTGCATTTTAATGAGGGAAATAAGTATTTGACCCCCTCGCAATCAGAAAGATTTCTGGCTCCCAGGTGTCTTTTATACAGGTAACGAGCTGAGATTAGGAGCACACTCTTAAAGGGAGTGCTCCTAATCTCAGTTTGTTACCTGTATAAAAGACACCTGTCCACAGAAGCAATCAATCAATCAGATTCCAAACTCTCCACCATGGCCAAGACCAAAGAGCTCTCCAAGGATGTCAGGGACAAGATTGTAGACCTACACAAGGCTGGAATGGGCTACAAGACCATCGCCAAGCAGCTTGGTGAGAAGGTGACAACAGTTGGTGCGATTATTCGCAAATGGAAGAAACACAAAAGAACTGTCAATCTCCCTCGGCCTGGGGCTCCATGCAAGATCTCACCTCGTGGAGTTGCAATGATCATGAGAACGGTGAGGAATCAGCCCAGAACTACATG
Organism: Salmo salar; assembly: GCF_965601325.2. Lineage (NCBI taxonomy): Eukaryota > Metazoa > Chordata > Actinopteri > Salmoniformes > Salmonidae > Salmo > Salmo salar. The sequence goes on from NC_138293.1 coordinate 55,260,310, forward strand.
AGAGGATCTTGTCAATGATCTCAAGGCAGCTGGGACCATAGTCACCAAGAAAGCAATTGGTAACACACTACGCCGTGAAGGACTGAAATCCTGCAGCGCCCGCAAGGTCCCCCTGCTCAAGAAAGCACATATACATGCCCGTCTGAAGTTTGCCAATTAATATCTGAATGATTCAAAGGACAACTGGGTGAAAATGTTGTGGTCAGATGAGACCAAATTGGAGCTCTTTGGCATCAACTCAACTCGCCGTGTTTGGAGGAGGAGGAATGCTGCCTATGACCCCAAGAACACCATCCCAACCGTCAAACATAGAGGTGGAAAAATTATGCTTTGGGGGTCTTTTTCTGCTAAGGGGACAGGACAACTTCACCGCATCAAAGGGACGATGGACGGGGCCATGTACCGTCAAATCTTGGGTGAGAACCTCCTTCCCACAGCCAGGGCATTGAAAATGGTTCGTGGATGGGTATTCCAGCATGACAATGACCCAAAACACACGGCCAAGGCAACAAAGGAGTGGCTCAAGAAGAAGCACATTAAGGTCCTGGAGTGGCCTAGCCAGTCTCCAGACCTTAATCCCATAGAAAATCTGTGGAGGGAGCTGAAGGTTTGAGTTGCCAAACATCAGCCTCGAAACCTTAATGACTTGGAGAAGATCTGCAAAGAGGAGTGGGACAAAATCCCTCCTGAAATGTGTGCAAACCTGGTGGCCAACTACAAGAAACATCTGACCTCTGTGATTGCCAACAAGGGTTTTGCCACCAAGTACTAAGCCATGTTTTGCAGAGGGGTCAAATACTTATTTCCCTCATTAAAATGCAAATCAATATATAACATTTTTGACATGCATTTTTCTGGATTTTGTTGTTGTTATTCTGTCTCTCACTGTTCAAATAAACCTACCATTAAAATTAGAGACTGATAATTTCTTTGTCAGTGGGCAAACGTACAAAATCAGCAGGGGATCAAATACTTTTTTCCCCTCACTGTACATACTCTCACACACTTTGATGTGTACATGCTTAAACATGTATAGGCCTGTTCATGATGTCACACGTTCAGTACAGCACCAATTATCACTCACACACACACACAACCGTGCGCGCACATACACACACATGCATGCACACACTCACACACATACACACAGTATATTAGTATATTAGTATATTATTGAGTTTTGGTACAGTAGAAGAGACAGGCAGAAAGAGTGTGGGTGAGAAAAGAGGATAATATACTTACAGGTATTTGTTATTCTCATAAACATCATGCAGCTTCAGCACATGAGGGTGCTCTATTAGTTTTAGTATAGCTATCTCCCTCTCCACCTGGAGACAGAGACAGAGAGAGAGGGGGTACGAACAGAGAGGAGAGAGAGAGGAGTTACGAACAGAGAGGAGAGAGAGAGAGAGAGAGAGAGAGAGAGAGAGAGAGAGGAGGTACGAACAGAGGAGAGAGAGAGAGAGAGAGAGAGAGAGAGAGAGAGAGAGAGAGAGAGGAGGTACGAACAGAGAGAGAGAGAGAGAGAGAGAGGAGGTACGAACAGAGGAGAGAGGGAGAGAGAGAGGAGGTACGAACAGAGAGAGAGAGAGGAGTTACGAACAGAGAGGAGAGAGAAGGTACGAACAGAGAGGAGAGAGAGAGAGAGAGAGAGAGAGAGAGAGAGAGAGAGAGAGAGAGAGAGAGAAAGAGGAGGTACGAACAGAGGAGAGAGAGAGAGGAGGTACGAACGGAGGAGGTAGAGAGAGAGGAGGTACGAACAGAGAGAGAGGTACGAACAGAGAGGAGGTACGAACAGAGAGGAGAGAGAGAGAGAGAGAGAGAGAGAGAGAGAGGAGGTATGAACAGAGAGGACGAACAGAGGAGAGAGAGAGAGGAGGTATGAACAGAGAGGCGTTAGAGAGAGAGAGGAGGTACGAACAGAGAGGAGGAAGAGAGAGAGAGAGGAGGTACAAACAGACAGGAGGTAGAGAGAGAAAGGAGGTATGAACAGAGAGGAGAGAGAGAGCGAGCGAGCGAGAGAGGAGGTACAAACACAGAGGAGGTACGAACAGAGAGGAGAGAGAGAGAGAGAGAGAGAGAGAGAGAGAGGAGGTACGAACAGAGAGGACGAACAGAGAGGAGTGAGAGAGAGAGAGAGAGAGAGAGAGAGAGAGAGAGAGAGAGAGAGAGAGAGGAGGTACGAGGAGAGAGAGAGAGAGAGAGAGAGAGGGAGAGAGAGAGAGAGAGAGAGAGAGAGAGAGAGAGAGAGGAGGTACGAACAGAGAGGAGAGAGAGAGAGACGAGGTACGAACAGAGGAGATAGAGAGAGAGAGGAGGTACGAACAGAGAGGAGAGAGAGAGAGACGAGGTACGAACAGAGGAGATAGAGAGAGAGAGGAGGTACGAACAGAGAGGAGGTAGAGAGAGAGAAAGGAGGTACGAACAGAGGAGGAAGAGAGCGAGAGAGGAGGTAGAGAGAGAGAAAGGAGGTACGAACAGAGGAGAGAGAGAGAGCGAGAGAGAGATTGAGAGGAGATAAAGATAGCAGGAGCAAGTGCGGAAGCGAGAGATAGCAAGAGATCGATAGAGAGAGCGAGAGAATGCGAGCGAGCGTCCATGAGCGAATGTGACAGAGAGTTTGTGAACACACAGTGCACAGCCTATACACACAACTCCTAGAAGTAGAATACAAAAGAAGAACCAAAGAGGAAGAAAAATCTGATGACTTATTGTATGTCAAAATACATTCATTATTAACGACAGCACGCTGTCTGTCTATATCATGTGCTCCTACAAATGCCTAATAGCAGGCTCATGGCTCTCTCTGTAGGCTACTGGACCTTCAGAAGGACAGACTCAGAGAGCGTCTGAGTCCCAAATGGCACCTTATTCCCCGTGAAGTAGCACTACTTTTGACCAGGGCCCATGCTCTGGTCGGAAGTAGCGCACGCTGTAGGGAATAAGGGTGCCATTTGGGACGCGGGACGCTTCTCCGGGATCATACCTTCATGAGGACGGACTCGGACAGCTTCTCTCGGTTCACAATCTTTATGGCCACCTTCTGTCCCGTGATACAGTGGACTCCCAGCTTCACCAAACCTGAGGAGAGAGAGAGAGAGAGAGAGGGCGGAGGAGGAGAGGAGATGGGGGGGGGGGGGGGAGAGAGAGAGCGGAAAGTAAGAAAAGAAAGAGAGAGAGAAAAGCTTTGAGTTTGTCTTGTTCGTTTTAGTTCCCTTTATTTTCAACAGAGTTCCATTCTCATTCACAACAAGTGAAGCGGAACGATACAGGAGACACGGGCGGAGCTTGACCTCACCCATACCATATCGACTTGACTATGCAGAACCTAACGGCCTAATTCAGCGACTGCAGTCCACATCGGCCTGTTTATAGTTCAACCGGTTCAATCCACTAAGGCTACACCAGCCTGTTTCCAGCACTGACATCTGATACTTACCAGAACCTCTATAATAAACCAAGCAATTTCAGTCATCTCTGTCGATTTCCATTCATGTCAGCTGGTCACACTACTCAGGTCTAAACAAGTCTACCGAGGGCCAGATTCCCAGACCAGGATTAAGTCTACTCCTAGATTAAAAAGCGTGCTCAGTGGGGAGAAAGTGTTGTTTAGTTCAGGAATAGAGTACAGGCTTAATCTGAGAGTGGTACATCTGCCTTTATTAGATCAGTTCAATCTGCTAGTCCAGTCTCCGCCGTCTAGGAGCCCACTTTACTATGGCGGAGGGTCACTTAGCTCCAATATAAAGGTCTGGGTTTCCCAGACACAAATTAAACCTAATCCTGGATTTAAAAAGCCCATTCAATGGAGAATGAAGATTCCCTTTAGCCCTGGACTAGGCTTAATCTGTGACCGGTTAGTTAGTTAGTTAGTTAGTTAGTTAGTTAGTTAGTTAGTTAGTTAGTTAGTTAGTTAGTTAGTTAGACTTCAGAGCACCAGGAGGTGAAAGACACCGAGATCGGCCCGACTGGGTCCACGACTGTACTGTTACTGTCAATGAGACCCACACCTCGGAGACATGGATTCATTCGTAAAGGACACAGACACCGCACACAAACAAGCAGACACACGGCTCACAGCTACACTCAAAATAATGTTACATGCAACATCATACCCATGTAAAAGCTGTGACAGCCTGCTTGACATTACTGATCCCAGATATTTGTAAATAGCAATACCATTGGACATATTGGCCCGTTCGTGTGAGTTGCAAGCACTACTGTGACATACATCACATACACACATATTAATACTGAGGACATAATGTCCAGGCGCACATAGAGCGGACTCTTTAGACAACCAATTGTATTTCTCGGCCTAATATATATTAAAGATATGACTATTTGCATCTACCATGCATTGATAATAGCAGCTTTTGCGCTTGGTGATGAGTTTAAAGGGAGCGGTGGAAGTATTGCTTACCCGTCTGCCCCTTCCCAAGGGTTTTCTCCAACCGGTAAGGCCCGACGTATTGGGCCGACTGGCCTAGCGACAGCTCCTTGCTTGTCATGATGTCCGTGCGTTGAAAGCGAAATGATGTGATGATAAGGAGATCAACTCGCAGTTTTTCTCGGGAGGAATGTATTGCTTTTCCTCGCTGCAGAACGGCTCCGCCGTAACAACATTACAGACGCCTAGCGATGTGGTCACAGGGAGGAATGGAGAGAGCGGTTGTAGTCGTGATGACAATTTCGTGGCCTATAGTCTCGGGTAGGCTACTCCCATGCACTTGCCTTTTTCTATGCGGCTATTGCATACACTTTCCGTCATATAAATTCGGTAAACTCAGTTTATTATCAACGACCGTGAATTGACTAAACAGGAATGAAATACGGGGACGTTAGAAAGTGGAAGAGGGAAACTCGTATGGAGATTTTGACAGGTGCATATTTCAGAAGTCCAAAATAACGGAAGTTATTATGAATTACAATTATTATTAACAATAGACGAAATAAATGTGTCCTATTGTTACTATTGGTATAGACAGATAGAATAGCCTATCAAAAACTATTTCATCTGATAGGATCAATTTAACGGCTAGATTGCACACAATTCTGCACCTCGTAGCCTACACCCGATACTGTCATAAGTGATCGCTATAATAACATAATAATGACATTTGTAAAGAATCTTATCATCGTAACATATGTTTTGTCTTCCTCCACCTCTTTTTGCCCCATTTTGGTATGTAGCGTCTCTCTGCTCCGTCCTTCAGGCTATATGAATAGTAATATTCCGTTATAGCCTCAGAGGGGTGGTTTTTCCCAATATCCGGTGCACTCTTCGGATTATCCCAGGGCCTGGTATCAGGAAATAGAGGGGAACAAGAGCGTCAAAACAGCCACCCTGCCATCCGCACCCGTTCGGACTAGCCTACACTTCTCTCAATCTGTATTCCCCAGTCAACGTCTGTCAACAATTTCACCTTGCGTTTCCGTTCAGACCAAAATGTATTTTTCTTTCGAGAAATAATCGTTTTCTCTATTATGTGAAACGCTCGATTGGATGGTTGTAATACATCGTGGTTCTACAAAAAAGCATCTTTAGCTGGCGTAGTACTCTCCTCCCTCCCTCCTCTTTCTTTCCCTTGCTCTCTCCCCTCCCTCCCTCGCCGTCTATGGACATATCACACCATCCCCGCTCGTGCTCCTGCCACCGCTGCTTCCAAGATTCATCCTTCTCCGGCGTCCTTGTGCAGAAAGATGTAGCTTCAGAAGCGATTCCAAAAATATCTGCTTGTCTGTCGAAGTTCTTTGCATCCACAATCCGTCACGGGATAGCCTCCCTCCTGGCCGCAAAAAAAAACGTTATTTTCTCTCTCTCCCTTCTTCTTCTCCTCCTCATCCGATACGGCAGCATCAGCATCCGGGTTCCGTTCCGTCCCCCCCCCACCCCCTTTCTCTCCTCCACCCCATCCTTTTCCCCGTCTGCCTCTCCTTAAAATATGCTCTCGGTCGCCTCCCATTCGCTCACCTACTTCTGTATTCAAACACACCAACTTTTGAAGGGCTGAGGGACACACACATGAAAATACCCTTTCCAACATCTAATGGTGTAAAGAAAAGAAGATACACTTGTTGTTGAATGTTCTTGTAGAATAGAATAGTATAGAATAACAAACGGATTAATTTACTTCCTTTTAATAGTATTTGTACGTCCCTCTTTGGTCAATTTCCACGTCTTTCTTATTTCATCCCAGGCAACACAAAATGTAATACAGTCCTTTACAAGTGTTTAACTAAAAGTATGTTTCTCTTGATCTAGCCTATTGATTGGTAAAATCAGACAGATATTATTAATCTCACGTCATTTCTTTGATGTGTCTAGTTTCTCTCATTAGATGCATCAACAATCCTAGCGAATGGATACCAATAGCCATTAATAATAGGCTAATAGGCGTAGCATGTTGCCACGCCGTCATGCAGTTCCGCATTTGTAATAAAGGGTGTAGTACTTGTTCATAGTCCTGACTTGGCAGAAAGTAACATACAATATGAATTTCATTGCATGATTTAATGAGATTATTTTTGATTGATTTATTGGCCCAATTATTATTATTTGATATGATGGACTTATTATTAGTGCCTTGCGTTATTATTATACGACACTAAGCTTATTCAGTGGATCGTTTACAGTGTGTGAATATAATGATACTTTGTGTGAAATGCATTACATGGACTGACTACATCAAATTCCTTCCTAGACTGTATGGGCCTGGATACATTTGAGTGGGCAGTAGGTGCACATTTCTTTTTTACTGCAGTTCTCTTCATAACCACCAGGGGACAGACTATATGAACAGGCAGATAACATGAAGTTGTAATTCAGTGGTCACCAAATGGTCGATCTGCAGTTGATTCACAAGCCCTGCGCACCAGGGCTGCATTCCAAACACTTAAAAGACAAACGCGAATTGAATTATGGGGCGTTTCAGATCCGAAGAGAAAAGAATTGTTCACTCCATTAAAAACGAGGGCTGAGGGGCTTAAGTTGCAAACTTCCCTTGCTTGGCTAATCATTTTGGACCGACGACAAATATGGCCGCGGGGATTCCCCCAAGGGCTGGGGGTTTAGGCCCGAGGGCTGTCTACTTTGAGTTTCAAACGCAGCCCAGGTAGTCAAAGTGTATCCATTTGGAACCATTACATTTGTCTGAAAACACAAACTCCCCCCTACCAGAGGCGGACCGGCAGATCTGTGGCTAAATCGAGGGCGCCTACTGTGCTGGCCAATTGGATACCTCAAATCACCGTGCCAACAGCTTCGAAGACCCGGCTACAGCAAAGTTTGATACTAGCCAACTTTAGATTTCATGACTTTTAAAAACATGACCAGAAAGACTGTCAAATAATACAGCAAATAGCTGCTGTTTTTATGAGTAAGTTTTGATTCGGCACTGTAAACACTGTTTTTATTCATCACTATTACAAAATATAAAACGGAAGCTGCAATGGATGAGTAGACAAGTATCGATAGCCCAGCGTTTGTATTATTATTAGCAGCTTGTGTCTATTTTAATATCAAGGAATATTTCACTTTCTCTGGTCAAAGGAACAACATGAATTTGTGCATGAGGCAGATGAGATGCGGCTCGAGTTTCGCCATCAGGTGGAAGACGGTGTCCGCTCTATGCTCAGTCTAACGGGAGGAGAGGAACCGAAGGCGAGAGCAGTGACCGTCAGAGGCGGACCCTCTGCTGCTATCTCCCTACCTCCGCTGAGACTAATGCGGTGTTGAAAACTGGGAATTTGTAAATCTCCGACTTCAGTGCGTTCAAGACAACTGCGTTCTCGGGGAAAAAAACGAGATCAGACTGGGAATAAATAGGTTTGAACGGTCATCCAACTCGGAATTTCAAGTCGGAAAACTCAGGCATCTTTTCTAGAACTCCGACTTTCCGACCTGAATATCGCTGATGTCATGATTTGAACTCGTTTTTCTCCCTAGTTCCCAGTTGTCTTGAAAGCACCATAATCATGACGCAAGGTACATCAGTCCGGTAAAATAAAAAAGCAAATTATTGAAATTTATGCTCAGCTATGCCTCGCAAGTGCTACGCCAACTTATCTGTTTTATTATCAAAGCTTGTGTTTGAAATATAATATGGTCTGAGAAGAACATCGCTGGCATATATAGCCAATATGCTGTGTTAATGTATTAGGCCTACTGCACAAACCTCATTCCCACAGAACTGTTTTTATTAGGTTAATATAAATAAAATGTAAGTCATGTTTAAAGGTTGGTGACCACTGGTGTAGTTGATTGAAGTCTTCTTATCCCGTGTGGATCCACAGACAGTATTAAATTAATCCTGTTAGTGTCTTTACAACGAATCCTTCTCAACAACCGATAGAGTTCAGACTGTTGACCAGTCAGGTCAAGCAGCAAGTAACCTAGTGGTTCGAGCATTGGGCCAGTAACCAAAAGGTTGCTGGATCGAATCCCTGAGCGGACAAGGTAAAAAGCTGTCGTTCTGGCTCTGAACAAGGCAGTTAACTCACGGCTCCCTGGTAGGCCGTCATTGTAAATAAGAATTTGTTCTTAACTGACTTGCCTAGTTAAAAAAAGTTTTATTTTTAAAAGCAGGTATAGTACTATGGTGTAGGCTACTACTATGTGCCCTAATAGACCAGCGGGGAGCTTAAAATGTTATGTACCACATACACTACCACCTCCCAGTAGGGCTGAGCGGTATACTGTATTTTACGATACACCAGTATTGATGCATGGACCGGTTTGGGTTTTTACTTTACCTTCCATAACGGTATTTTAATGTTTGGTTTGCTAAATGTGATACGCCGTGTTCAACGTCCATTTTTATAATTTACTTCGCTACTCGAGTCATCTCTCTCCCTCCATGCCGCTTTCCACAGACCTAGCCCCGCTCCCTGTCACTCAATGAGCGCATGTGTTGTCCAGTCTGCATGGTCAATGCAGCGCATTGCAACAGTGTTGTTTTCGCTTTGCCTCTTCATATAAATCCAGTAGTATTCTACAATTACACTTATTAGTTTATGTTGCTTACATCTGCAAACAGCTAGTTTGTCTGTTAGCAAGTTGGGCCTAAATCTTGTTAGCCGCTAATGCTAATCGCTAGGCAGCTAGCTAATAAATGTACTGAGTCAGAGCAAACATAATTACTTATACAGCCTGATAATACCAGTGATGGTATATACCTAAATCAGCATTTTGTTTGTGCAACAGTACCTTCTAAATCAAAGAGGAACACAAGAAGCATTCATGTGTTAGCGACATGAACTAGCCAAGAGAAAACACACAATGTAGCCAAAGATTATAGGGTCCCCTAGGAAGCAATTATCAACCATTTGGTTCCTAAAAAAACATTTGGTTCCTACCCTATCACACTAACTCCTCCCTGGCATTTTCATGTCAAACAACACTATTCAAAGTGCCCACTATCATATTCTAACTATAGAATTAGAATAGTCATTCCATGATTCCAACATTTCTCCTAAGTGTTTTGCTCTAAATCACAAGTGAAATCGCTATTGCAACATTTGGTTCAAAATAAGTTTGAGATTGTTTGCCCATATCGTGCAGCCCTACATGTCAGTGTGGAAATGATCTCAAATGACTGCAGGAAATGCAGAAATTTATGAACATGCAAAAAAATATATTTTGGGTTGAAGTTGAATTCAACAGTATAAAACAATCAGAATGGAGAAGGACCCATTGAAATCACTTAGAATGTGCTGCCACCCTGAGGTCATGCACTATTTATAAGGACATCTTAGAAATGTTATAGTTTAAAAACATTAAATACCGTCAAAAAAATTTAAATTGCGTGATATGATATTTTGGCCATATCGCCCAGCACTACTTCCCAGTAACATGGGCTCCCCAGTCTTTATCCCCAGTCAAGTCAAGCAAGTGTACTACTGTTTACCCCTAACCTTCTTAATGTCCCGGGGGAAAGTTTACCAGCGGGTGGTTTAAAATGGAATGTACCCCCGTCCACATCGACTACCCCACCCCTTCTCAACGCTCTCTTTCCATATGCCTCCCAGTAACGTCCTGCCCCTCGTCCCTGACACATAACTATGGGATGAACCGAAATATCTCCTCCTCAGCAAAATTCCACTCAGGCATAGGCGTCCCACTGAAGATCCAGGGGTCCAGTGAGGTTAGAGTAAATATGTCTGGATTGAGCGCTGTCCTGTGGGGTATACGAAGTACGCTAGATCTACTCAGGGCTAGCTTCACCTTCATCTTACTACGACGGTGGATATTGCGCGTCCACCTGCCGCTAACTCTAGCATGTTGCACATGGCTAATCAAACGCCGAACTCTTCGTTGAGACAATGTTGAAACGTCAATCCATTGTCGAGTCAGTGCCACATTTTCATTTGTGCCGTAATTAAAATGAAAGAAAAGTTATCTTGCAAATTCAGCAAGCTATGGTGTGGAATAGGCTTCTATTAGCGCCAACTTTATTTTATTACTTATCATTAATGCTGACTTTGGTTTGCTTATCAATGCACTCACCTTTTTTTCCCCCCCACTCCTATTAAGTCATACTGTGCGTGAAGCTTAAAATGTATTCAGTCATTACTACATTTGCAAAGTGATATATTTGAACATAATTTTTTAAACACACAAAACATTTGATTAATATAATATTGAATCAGTCTTCCTCAAATCATGGGGACGATGATGCAATCTTTGCAAGAGGGAGGCAATCTGATTTCAATGGTTCTCAACTCATGGTTCAGACATTTCATTCAGGGTAAGTGGAATTAGCCTGCCCAGGAGCTGGTTAGTTCTGAAGGATTTGTTGGCATAGAGATTTACCTGGCTAAAAGGTGAGCCACTTTCGTATGACCGGTTATCCCAAGTTGACCAAAGTTGCCTTGTTAACTCCTCAAACCTGTTTCGTAGGATACCCCTCGGGTGAGTGGTTTATGTGTCAGGGGGGGGTAAAGGTATGTTCTTTCACATGGAACATTCCTGGGAACGCAGTTGTTACCCACACAGTTGTTACTCTATCCCTCACATGCATGTACAGTACCCACCACCTACATTGCATCATCTCCTCTCCCATACACAGTCCACACATGCATACTAACCCTAATCCATAGCTAGTGTATCTCCTTTCTCACACACTCAGTTCACAGAGCATTTAGCTCACATTTACAGATATCAAATCAACTACGAGAGAGAGTCTAAGACTTCGTGGTCTGGCGTCCACTTATGTGGCGCTCCTAGTTATGTGTTGTGCTATGTCCCACTGCCCAGCCCCCTTCCCACTCATACCCTCAAATGCACACATATTCCTTGCATGCGGTTCTCTCTCTCTCTCTCTCTCATATATATATATATATATATATATATATATATATATATATATTCTGGAGCCCCATGGGGTAGATTGACACTTTCATGTACTCACATCCCGATTAGCCTTGGAGTCTACTCACACACACCATAGAAAGTGTGTGTCATACCTCCCTGAACCCCACCTCTGGGCCTTCAGCCAATATGCTGGACAAACACATATGCACTTAACCCTCCATGTCAGGACCCATTGATTCTGTGCAGTGTGTGGCTGAGTCGCAGTTCTACACCCTTTTCCAGAAGTGTACTTGCACTTTTCCCATCATGTTTTTAAAAGCACATGATTGGTGTAAGCATTAGCTGGAGTCAGTTTCCACCATTGTTCAATCGATATGAGAAAGAGCAAGTGTACAGTTTGGTAGAAGGGTGGAAAATGGGGATGCAGGCTCTGTGTGTCTAAGTTCAGAGTGCGTTCATGTAATCAGTCAGAATTAAGAGTGCATCAGTCGCATTTGACAGATTAAGGCTTAACTGCATTAGTCAAATTAAGGGTTTATATCTCATCTCATGGTCCTTTAAACCCATTACAAAGAGACAGAGTAGTCCCGGGTTCAAACGCTTTCGGATTAAAGAGTTGAATCTTAAAGTAAAAGTGCAAAGAGCGACGACGTCTTAAAATTAGACACATTCACCAGCTTTTGATAGTCTGAGCCCGGATTCATAAAGCACCTCAGAGTAGGAGTTCTGATGTAGGATCATGTCCCCCCACAATCTTATTCATTAGGTGCTAAAAAGCTAAACTGATCCTAGATCAGCACTCCTGAGAAGCTTTATAAATAGGGGCCCTGGTCTGCAACAGGTCTAAAAACCCAAAGCCATAACCCAATTCAGAACATGAAACCGTAGAGACGGCTTGCCGACAACGTCAGGAAAACGATGAGCACGCTTCAACGGGGAAGAAGTCTGTGTGTTGTGACTATGACAAGAAGCTGCCACGTGGGGAATTGTCAGTGGCTGGTTTCAGCTAGTTCCTGATACCGTGGTCTTGTTTTAACTGATGTCACGTCTATGCTAATATGGCTCAAATTCGCTAGGTAGCTAACCAGCAACTGTAACGATGTATTTAAGAGACAAGTGCTCATTGTGCACATTAGGTTTTCAATAAACATTGGAGACGAAACATAGTTTACATGTCAACAATCTAAGCCAACAAAGTCTGTTTTGCCCCATAGTTTCGCACGCGTCAGCTTTGTTGCTAAACAACCAACCCGTCTATTGAGGTTACAAAACTGTTCAAAGAACCCAGAATGACATTTCACATCACATTTAAAAAGAGAAGCAAAGCAAGACGCAAAATGCTATACCAATTTCTTTTAGACTTTATTATTCCATTTTAAATGTATGCATCTCAAGTGGACAATTTACATACAACCCATAGGCTCTCCAGGAATTGTCTACCAATGGTTGTACTCAGCCACGGTGGGAGCAGAGCAGGGGTACAAATCGGAAGACACCATTTAAGCTTCGAGGGGGGGTTGGGGAGGGAGGTAAGAGGTGGAGGGTTTCTGCCAGGTGCCGAACACCGCCACTATCATTCAGCCCAGTGCTCGTTGTGCAGAAGGGAATACTGGGAAACATGGAGGACTCAATGCAGTGGACCTGGAGAGAGAGTGAGAGAAAGTGTGCAGGAACAGAAAAGAGAGGAGGTAGAGAAATTAGTTTCAGTCATATTGACTTAACATCTGCCTCCCTGGCTAGTGGATAGACTGGCTGGCAGACCATAAGCCAGGTCCTGCAGGCTATTCAAATCAAATTTTATTGGTCACATACACATGGTTAGCAGATGTTATTGCGAGTGTAGCGAAATGCTTGTGCTTCTAGTTCCAACAACAACTACCTAATACACACAAATCCAAGTAAAGGAATGGAATAAGAATATATACATATAAATATATGGACGAGCAATGACAGAGCGGCATAGGCAAGATGCAGTATGTAGTAGATGGTATAAAATACAGTATATACATATGAGATGAGTAATGCAATATATGTAAACATTATTAAAGTGATTAGTGATCCATTTATTAAAGTGGCCAATGATTTCAAGTCTGTATGTGGGCAGCAGCCTCTCTGTGTTATTCAATTCACATTCCATGAGTGTGCCCCTATATTCAGCGAAGCATTTCCTGTGGCATTACAGGAAGTCCATTACTGGACAAAGAAAGGTTGGCTTTAGTGTTTTAGGAGTCTTATCAGGACACAGCGACCCTGCATATGAACTTACCTTTCCTGTGAGTCTAGCTCCTCCCCTCCTCACGACGCCTCCGCTGCACTCTTCAGACAGGCTGCAAACGCCTCCATCAGATCCTTACAGTCACCGCCCTCCTTCACACTGCAGAGAGAACACAACCACATGGTTAGAACCTCTGAGGTGGGGGACCTTGGATCCTCTCCTCCAATGCTAGTAACAGTTTGACAGAGATCTTTGAAGCATTTAGATAGGTTGGCATCGAGCTCAGCACCAAATGATCCCTGTCAACTCAACTAAAGTTGTTTTGGCGTCAAGCCGTCAGCCCTGAAGTGTCCTGGTCCTACCCTGTCCCAGTATGACCTTTTCTAAACAATGTTGGCATTCCTCAGATTGAACCAAGTCAGACTGGTCATACAGACAGACACTGCCCTCACTAAAAGAGTGAACTGGTTACATAGGTAGAGAGTGTTGGCAGACTGGTTGAGGGAGATTATTTCAGGAGCTCGGCACCAAACAGCGGGCAGACACTGACACAACGCATTAGGGTGATGGCGCGAAAGGGAGTGAGGGAAGAGAGGAGGGCGGCGGTGGAGAGAGAGCGATAGAGAGAGGGATAAAACCATCTGTGAGGGAGGGCAGACATCAGGGATTGCGTGACGACGCAAAACGGATGACGAAAAGTATGGGTAGGAGGGAAATGGTCAGAGACGGCAGGAGGGGATGGATTGACTGACGTGACTGTCTGCAACCCCACACTACCTCACCATTCTCCAGGGGGCATTTCCGGGTTCACCCCCCCCCCCCCCCCCCCTTTGGTTCCATGCCTCATCCCCTTGTCACTGGGCTGACCTCTATGATGTAACTCACAGCTGGTCTCTGCAGATTAAAAAGGTTTATGCAGCCGGTTGCTTGGGGGGGGGGGGGGGTTGTTTGTGAATCTGTAGTGTGTGGGGGGAAGTGGTGGGGGGGAAGTGATGCAGAGGCAGCAGAGATGACCCAACAGCAGCACAGAGGACCTGGCCCTGAGGCTGTGTGGCCAGATAATCCATCCACCATAAACACCCACTGCTTTTACCACAGAGAGGAAGCGCTAGATATGATTGGACCAAACCTACTATGAGAAGCAGGGGGGGGGAAAGAAAAGCCAAAACAGGCAGCCATTTTAATAATGAAATGACATTGAACTGTAATGGAGGGAGGGAAGGGAAAGAGGGATGGATAGAAACACATTCATTCTGCCACTTGTGGGTGCCCCACAAATGTAGCCCGGGGCCTCGTCAACCAACCAAACCAATTAGGCTTTGTTATGTAATGCTGCCTGAACAGAACAGAACTCCCCTGTCTGTCTGTCTTCAGCTCCACACAAATGAATGGAGGAATCCTTTGTGAATGAACCAAGGGGATAACTGTACTGGTTTGAATATACTGTACATAAAAAAATATTAGTTTCAAGTTAACATCTTGGGATTGAGTGATCAACATGCAAGAGTCATCTGCCGCAGAGTGTTACCTCTGGGCATCAGAGAGGTTACAAAGGCAGCGAATTGGTGACATCACCGTGATAGCGATCACACAACACGAGGGGGGTGGGGGGCATCAGTCAGGTTACGGCACCGCCGCCATGTTGGCATGGCAATGGGCACCGACCACTTTAGAGCGCATCACAGAGCAAGTTAAAGAGGGTAGGGATAGGGTGGCAAGGGCTGGGTTTGTATGGGAGGAGGATGACCGATCAGGTGGTTGGACTGGTGGAAACAATGTCTTTACAATCAGGAAATTAAGATGTGAATTATTTAGGGCTGTTGGCCGGCCACTAGCTGTGCGTGGGTCAGCGGTTTGTTTATTAGCAATAGCTAATAACCCGCCCAATTTAGATATGTTTCTGCTTATAATTTCCAACATTTTGGTAGACTATTTGTAAGTCAACTTGTCTGTAATTAGATACATGCAGCATCTCTTCTGTCATTATATAGTTGAAGTCGGAAGTTTACATACACTTAGGTTGGAGTCATTAAAAAGTTGTTTTTCAACCACTCCACAAATTTCTTGTTAACAAGCTATAGTTTTGGCAAGTCGGTTAGGACATCTACTTCGTGCATGACACAAGTAATTTTTCCAACAATTGTTTACAGACAGATTATTTCACTTATAATTCACTGTATCACAATTCCAGTGGGTCAAAAGTTTACATACACTAAGTTGACTGTGCCTTTAAACAGCTTGGAAAATTCCAGAGAATTATGTCATGGCTTTAGAAGCTTCTGATGGGCTAATTGACATCATTTGAGTCAATTGGAGGTGTACCTGTGGATGTATTTCAAGGCCTACCTTCAAACTCAGTGCCTCTTTGGTTGACATCATGGGGAAATCAAAAGAAATCAGCCAAGACCTCAGAAAAATGTTTGTAGACCTCCACAAGTCTGGTTCATCCTTGGAAGCAATTTCCAAACACCTGAAGGTACCACGTTCATCTGTACAAACAATAGTACGCAAGTATAAACACCATGGGACCACGCAGCCGTCATACCGCTCAGGAAGGAAACCCGTTCTGTCTCCTAGAGATGAACGTACTTTGGTGCGAAAAGTGCAAATCAATCCCAGAACAACAGCAAAGGACCTTGTGAAGATGTTGGAGGAAACGGGTACAAAAGTATCTATATCCACAGTAAAATGAGTCCAATATCGACATAACCTGAAAGGCCGCTCAGCAAGGAAGAAGCCACTGCTCCAAAACCGCCATAAAAATCCAGACTACGGTTTGCAACTGCACATGGGGACAAATATCGTACTTTTTGGAGAAATGTCCTGTGGTCTGATGAAACAAAAATTGAACTGTTTGGCCATAATGACCATCGTTATGTTTGGAGGAAACAGGGGGAGGCTTGCAAGCCAAAGAACACCATCCCAACCATGAAGCACGGGGGTGGCATCATCATGTTGTGGTGGTGCTTTGCTGCAGGAGGGACTGGTGCACTTCACAAAATAGATGGCATCATGAGAGAGGAATTATGTGGATATATTGAAGCAACATCAAGACATCAGTCAGGATGTTAAAGCTTGGTCGCAAATGGGTCTTCCAAATGGACAATGACCCCAAGCATACTTCCAAAGTTGTGGCAAAATGGCTTAAGGACAACAAAGTCAAGGTATTGGAGTGGCCATCACAAAGCCCTGACCTCAATACCATAGAAATTGTGGGCAGAACTGAAAAGTGTGTGCCGAGCAAGGAGGCCTACAAACCTGATTGTTACACCAGCTCTGTCAGGAGGAATGGGACAAAATTCACCCAACTTATTGTGGGAAACTTGTGGAAGGCTACCTGAAACGTAGCAATTAAACAATTTGAAGGCAATGCTACCAAATACTAATTGAGTGTATGTAAACTTCTGACCCACTGGGAATGTGATGAAAGAAATAAAAGCTGAAATAAATAATTCTCTCTACTATTGTTCTGACATTTCACATTCTTAAAATAAAGTGGTGATCCTAACTGACCTAAGACAGGGATTTTTTACTCTGATTAAATGTCAGGAATTCTCAAAAAACTGAGTTTAAATGTATTTGGCTAAGGTGTATGTAAACCTCCGACTTCAACTGTATGTTGCCCTAGAAGACTAAATAAATCCTTGCTCACCAGAATGTCATAAATCAATATAATGAATGCTTCAATCTAGTTGACATTGGTAAAGTTCTGTCATCTCTGCATCTTTTGCAGAGCAAAGATGTTTAGGGATCGGGGAGAAAATACAATTAAAATATTTAAAAAAGAGAAAGATTGTGCAAAATATCCAAATCAGCTGTTTGATCAGTTTCAAGGAAATATACTGAACCAAAATATAAACACAACATGCAACAATTTCAAAGATTTTTCAGAGTTTCAGTTCATGAGGAAAATCAGTCAATTGAAATAAATTCATTAGGCCCTAATCTATGGATTTCACATGACTGGGAATACAGATATGCATCTGTTACTTACAGATACCTTTAAAAAAAATGGGCCTCAAAATGGGCCTCAGTATCTCATCGCGGTATTTATGTGTGTTCATATTACCAATCGATAAAATGCAAATTGTGTTAGTTGTCTGCAGCTTATGCCTGCCCATACCATCACCCCACCGCCACCATGGGGCACTCTGTTCACAATGTTGACATCAGCAAACCGCTCGCCCACACAACGCCATACACATGATCTGCGGATGTGGGGCCGGTTGGACGTACTGACAAATTTCCTTAAACGTAGTTGAAGGCGGCTTATGGTAGAGAAATTAACAATCAAATTTCTGCCAACAGCTCTGGTGGACATTTCTGCAGTCAGCATGCCAATTGTACGCTTCCTCAAAACTTGAGACATCTGTGGCATTGTGTTGTGTGACAAAACTGCACATTTTAGAGTGGCCTTTTATTGTCCCCTTAAAGTGGCCTTTTATTGTCCCCAGCACAAGGTGCACCTGTGTAATGATAATGCTGTTTAAATCAGCTTCTTGGAACCAACACCAACAATTGACATGTTCCCTTTATATTTTTGTTTAGTGTAGAAAGCAATGAAAATAACCCAACATGTTTCTGATAAGATTTCAGTTCGGCTTGGATGCATATTTTGTGAGATTAGTATTTCAATCAGCTTTTATGATGCTGATAAAGACAGCATCTCTACAGACTGTATCTAACACATTCTCTCAAGAAGCTAAAATAAATAAATCATATCTCTCCACTCCTGTTACCGAATATACATTTTGCCTACATTTGGTTTACTGCAAGAAATGCTTAATTCTGCAGGAGCTAATATTAAGGCTATGTAAGAGGTTATAGACCTATAGTCAGTATCCAGATTTCAGTTTCCATTTAACCCATCTGAACAGTAGCCTTCAGTTCCCTTGACGTGCCATAGGCCTATTTAAAGTCCCCATCTTTTGACTGTCAAATTTGTATAGTGCCTCACAATCAAACAGCATCCACTTTTACCACTTCACCAAATCTTTCCCTTGTTAGTGTCCTAAAGGAACTCCTGCTCAATTCTGAGTATCAATCAAGTTTGCAGAACTCAGACTAAAAAAAGCATTGGTTTGGAGTAGAAGTCAACTGATAAATTAGGGGCGATTTCAAGTTTTCATAACAATCGGCAATCGGCCTTTTTGGACGCCGATTATGGCCGATTACATTGCACTCCACGAGGAAACTGCGTCGCAGGCTGACCACCTGTTACACGAGTGCAGCGTCAAAAGGACCTGGTGGCTGCAATGAGCCAAGGTAAGTTGCAAGCTAGAATTAAACTTATCTTATAAAAAACAATCAATCTTAACATAATCACTAGATAACTACACATGGTTGATGATATTACTAGTTTAACTAGCTTGTCCTGCATTGCATATAATCAATGCGGTGCCTGTTAATTTATCATCGAATCACAGCCTACTTAGCCGATGATTTAACAAAAGCGCATTTGCGAAAAAAGCTAATTCGTTGCACAAATGTACCTAACCATAAACATCAATGCCTTTCTTAAAATCAATACACAGAAGTATATATTTTTAAACCTGCATATTTAGTTAAAATATATGCATGTTAGCAGGCAATATTAACTAGGGAAATTGTGTCACTTCTCTTGCATTCAGTGCAAGCAGAGTCAGGGTATATGCAGCAGTTTGGGCCGCCTGGCTCGTTGCGAACTGTGTTTCTTCCTAACAAAGACCGTAATTAATTTGCCAGAATTGTAAATAATTATGACATAACATTGAAGGTTGTGCAATATAACAGCAATATTTAGACTTAGGGATGCCACCCGTTAGATAAAATACGGAACGGTTCCGTATTTCACTGAAAGAATAAACGTTTTGTTTTTGAAATGATAGTTTCCGGATTTGACCATATTAATGACCTAAGGCTCGTATTTCGGTGTGTTTATTATAATTAAGACTATGATTTGATAGAGCAGTTTGACTGAGCGGTGGTAGACAGCAGCAGACTCGTAAGCATTCATTCAAACAGCACTTTCCTGTGTTTGCGAGCAGCTCTTAGCAATGTTTGAAGCACAGCGCTGTTTATGACTTCAAGCCTATCAAATCCCGAGATTAGGCTGGCAATTCTATAGTGCCTATAAGAACATCCAAGAGAGAAATAGTCGACGTGTCATAATTCCTATAACTACAACCTAAAACTTCTTAACTGGGAATATTGAACCACCAGCTTTCATATGTTCTCATGTTCTGAGCAAGGAACTTAAACGTTAGCTTTTTTATATGGCACATATTGCACTTTTACTTTCTTCTCCAACACTGTGTTTTTGCGTTATTTAAACCAAATTGAACATGTTTCATTATTTAATTGAGACTAAATAGATTTATTTACATATTATATTAAGTTAAAATAAAAGTGTTCACTGTTCATTCAGTATTGTTATAATTGTCATTATTACAAATATATAAAAATCGGCCGATTAATCGGTATCGGATTTTTTTTGCGTCCTCCAATAATCGGTATCTGCGTTAAAATCATAATCGGTCGACCTCTAATTTGGAGTATTAAAGATAATATGGTGGACAGTATCTGAATTGGGCTTCAGTAGTGAGTGCAAACTGTATATATAACGTATATAACTAGGCAGTCCAAATGGAAAATAAGGTATGCTTAAAGAAGGGCACCAAAGAGGGGGGAACCATCCAGACCAGTACACTAAAGAAAAGAGAGTAGGGACACGGAACCAACATCATCCAGTTTGTGAGCAGCACCCAACATTTAAACAGCTTTGAAGTTGGTTACTGAGCCTGTCTGAGTGGGGAACTAAGAGTGACCGAAAGTCACCGCACGGTGAAGAGTTCAATGGCATTGGGACGCCTGCGAGTGAACAACTATGGAGGGAACTAAGGGAAGGCCTACAATGACAGGGATATCAGTCTAGGACCAATACAAACATTGTCTGAGTCTCAATTTGTTCACTGGGCTCTGGTCAAAAGTAATGCACTATATAGGGAATAGGGTGTAATTTGGGACAGAATAATTATCTATGGAGCAGAAGGAGAAGAAAGATCAAAGCTATGATAAAAATAAAGAAAATAACTGCGAATGAATTGGTTGGTTTCCAGTTGGCACTCTGTTGTAGCTACGGGGTCTCGAATTGCATTGACAGTGCATACCATCCAAGTAAACCATACTTTCATTCAAGCAGAGTAAGCAAACACGTCTACATACAAGCCATCGGCCAGGGTCTGTGTGGAAGGCTAGAGTGTTGGCTGACAAGTTACACACAGTTAAGGAAGACTACCAAAGTTACCACAGAACCACATTTCAAAGTACACAGCAGGACCCATACAGGTAGTAGACATCCTGTAACATTTGAATGTTTAAAGCGGCCGTTAGTTATCCAAGTCATACATTTACGTCTAACTTTTACGTCTCCATGTCCTGACTATGAGCTACACTACATACCGCGGGTAAGTCAATGCAGGTTCTAGAATGTTAAGGCCGGGGGTCGCAAACTGAGCTCAAAGTACTTTCCAGAGGATTGTTTGGCCCAATACCAAACTGACCTCTAGACCCTAAGGCATGTGTACTTATGGATAACCGAGGATTATACAGGTGTAACCAACAACATGAAATTTGTTTGAGTTTGAAGCCGTCAAGGTGACCCCTCCAACTAATCCACGTCTTTCTAGGTGACATGTCAGGGCACGCCAAGCCAGCCAAGATGGCCGCAGTCAGCTGTGCATCGTGTGAGGCCGTTTCAAAAAATATATACAGTATGTTTGCAAGTTCCAAGGGAAGTCGGCAACATGATCATGATCTACGGCCATAGGACAGGACATGGTATCCTGGACGTTTACACACCAATCCATGCGTGACTATTTGGGATTCACGAGTGGAAGAAATACATTGTCCTGGTATACATTACTCAGTCAGCCCTCTGGTACAGCTAGCTACGCTGCCTTCAGCAGGTCCACTGCCATCACGTGGACCAGGTTACAGGATACAGTACCATTTGGGCTCGTCAATGACAAAACCCCAAGGACCGTGAGGTTAACAGTAGAACCCTGGCCTGTAGGTTAACAGTACAACCGTTGCCTGTAGGATTAACAAAGTGTCCTGAAAAATTGCACCAATACAGCACAGGGCCCTTGACTAATTTTCAAAGTAGATGTGATTTACTGTGGCATAGACCAAAGTGCTGTACACTGTACAAAAAAAATATAGATAAAAAGAAATTGCAATATATGCCCTGGACCCAAGTGTTGAGAAAGCCTTCATCTAGTTTCTAATGCAAAATGTACAAATTATAAATGCTGAGGTAAAGGGCACTTGATGCAAAGTGAACTATACTAGAGGCCTACAACGTGCATCAACCCTACACTCCATTCATAAAAGGTGCCATACCACAAACATAGGGAACTTAATTCAATGACATTCAATTCACCGTGACTCAAGACCGCTATAAGGCCCACTGAAAATGTTACTAAAACAAAACTTTACATCCAGCAGCCAACATAGGCCATCCCTAGCATGCCCTGCAAACTACCACCCCCTAAACCTTTATCTCGTCCCTCACACCCATTAGGCAGGACTTATCTGGCCTATACAGCCTGGGACACTCCAGGGCCTAGCCCTAGCCCTAGCCTATCCTAGCTCCAAACCCTGCAACAACACATCAAAATACAACACCAAGGGTCAAGATGCATCTTGGTTTTGGTGCAATGTCAATGTGAAGATTGACAGAGTTGAAAACCGCCGAAGGCTAGAGTAGACACGTTACATCAGCCATCGAACCGGGCTTTGACATTGCACTGTCATTGAGCCCTCACACACACAAACACAACCATCCAGGTTTCCTGTGTCTACGCATTTCTAGAGATAAAACCAGCAATAATCTCACTCTGCACTAATCTTGCAGAGGGAGGACAGAGGAGGGGGGGGGGGGGGATGTGCACACCTGTCGGGACAATGAAGCAGTGAGTTAGCGACGGCTAACGCTCACTCAGCGCTGTTGACACAGCAAGGCCAGGGAAGCTGAGCGGGGACAGACATTGCAACATAACGAGGAGGGGGGGGGGGGGGCAAGCGAGCGGGAGAGAACATGACGTAGGCAAATTCCCTGCCTTCGATCAGGCGTGTGCGAGAGAGACTGCCGTGCTTTGACCCCCAAGACCCCTACGTGCGTACCCCCATTACACTACAATAGGACCCCCCACCACAACCGACAGTTTAAATTCAGTTACATTTAGAACATTGGAATTGGGATTCTTCCATCACCGTGCACTGCATTACTCAACTGTTCCACCATTTTATCATGGCGCAACACAAGGATGCCACACGACATCAGCTCATCATGCACCGCTATAGCCTACCTCTAAACCTGCAAGTGACGGAGGGGGGGGGGGGGGGGGGGAGAATTCCACTAGCTGCTTCAAATAAACACAAACTCAACACCGAAATCCACTTGGATACACTGGGAACCTCCAAGTGAAATGCACTGGAAGCACTGCGGCTTTGCCATGTCCATCCAATGAGTTGGAAGCCATGGATGGACATCCCGGAGACGTTGGTCCCGGTGGCAATGGAGGACACAAACAGAGAAAACCACATCCGTCTGTACGGACACTCACCATTTGTCCAGGTCCGCCTTGATGCTTGCACATGCGGCAGGGACGGGGGCCTCAGCGGGAGCGGCGGTCTCGGAGTCTGACATGTCTGTAGAGTTGCTGTGTGTGGGAGTGTCTCCTCTGCACGCCTGTGGGTTGAGTGTTCCAGAGAGAGAGGAAGAGAGTGAGAGGAGAGAAGAGAGCAGAGGAGCGTGTTAGTGGGAGGGGCAAGTGAACACATGAGGGGAGGGGACAAAATGTAACGGGGCAGGACACATGTGAAAACAAGGGTCAGCTCAGTGACCCTGACAAAGTTCAGAGGGAAAATAAATCAAGTGGAAAGATGGAGTAGAGTGGAGAAGAGTTCAATAGACTAAAAACGACACTTCAAATATCATGAAATGCCAAATGGATACCCTAAATGTTCATGTAGGCCTACAATTCATTCACCAACGATGTGGCAGTTGGCAACCCATACCAACAACCGTCTATTAAAGCAGCGGACAAAGCAAAAATGATATTTTTGTGCGCACTTCGCCACAGATGCGCACGTTTTGGGGCCCGTGCGCGCACACGAATATGGAGCGCTGAGCGCAGCAGAAGGAAAGTAATCTAAATCCATCAAAGCGAAAGGATCCCTGCACGCCCCATGGACGAGTGCCACCTACTGGCCTGTTATAGAAATGACGCACCCACTGTAGTAATGCCTGAAAAGGTCACCCCAAATAATGATGGATAACGCATACATCAGTTGGTAAGCAAAGCACGACTCATACAATTAGCCTATAGCTAAGCTCGAACGCTCCCATTTCCTCGGCAAAGGCGGCAGTGTCAGTGAGGCCCAATTCGCGCCCTTGCATGAACAGATCTATAGGATTCTCAAGGGCACGGACATACAACCGTCATACAAGTTGTTATCTTCAAAAGGCTACCGGCAGAAGTCAGTGCCATAGTTTGATAGCCAATGTTCAGTAACCATAAACGTGTTTATAGAACATTAAGTAACCAAACCATTATCTCCCCGACCATGTTACGAACACATCTAATATTAGCCGAGCCTGGGCAAGGTTGCGCAATAAATCCAGATGAGTAGCCTATATCAAAGTAGACTACACATGTACGGGGAGACTACGGAAATTAATTTCAGTTCGTGTTCAAACTCCATAGTAAACTTTCATAAAACTGTCATTCTTTGGTGTTATATTACTCTGTATTTGTCATGTCACTTTTCCTTGTGGTTGTGAAACCCTTAATATATATTTTTTAATTGTTCATAAAAAAAACTGTGGCAATTAATTCAAACACACTACTTAAATGCTACACTCCAAGGAGGACATACAGCTAGAAATACCATTATTGCACGGGGTGTGCACATTCTGCTAAGCAAAAACCACAATCGTTTTAAAAATACACAGGCTAATAGCATTGACTCTATGTAGGCTACTACACAATTCGAAACGCATATTTAATACATTTACTGTCAAGCATTTGCATTTTGGCAGTTGTCATTGAGACCAGTCACATAAACTAAATGCCTAAACACATGAATGTGGCATATGGAGCACAGGTAAGCCAAAAGCCTAAACACAGGAATGTGGCACATGGAGCACAGGTAACCCAAAAGCCTAATCACAGGAATGTGGCACATGGAGCACAGGTAACCCAAAACCCTAAACACAGGAATGTGGCACATGGAGCACAGGTAACCCAAAAGCCTATACACAGGAATGTGGCACATGGAGCACAGGTAACCCAAAAGCCTATACACAGGAATGTGGCACATGGAGCACAGGTAACCCAAAAGCCTATACACAGGAATGTGGCACATGGAGCACAGGTAACCCTTTTGCAAACAGTCGATTTAACAGTTTTTTTTTTTTTTTACCGAAATATTCGCGACTCAAAAAAGAGGAATGGCGAATAAATCTCAAGTCTATGGCCTACTTGTGCATATTTCAGTAAAACAGGTCAAACCGCAAACATTTCCCAACCCTTCATCCAGGATGTCTTACCTGATCCCCCTGTAGTCAGTATCAACAAACGCTATCGGCTATGCTTTATAGGCTACCCGATCGAGACCCTTGCATCCCCCCAACACACCAGCAACCAATTACAAGTAGTGATGGGTCGTTCGCGAATGAGTCAGCTCTAAGAGCCGGTTCTTGTAGGTGAACGTTGGGAGCCGGCTCTTGTAGGTGAACGTTGGGAGCCGGCTCTTGTAGGTGAACGCTGGGAGCCGGCTCTTGTAGGTGAACGCTGGGAGCCGGCTCTTGTAGGTGAACGCTGGGAGCCGGCTCTTGTAGGTGAACGCTGGGAGCCGGCTCTTGTAGGTGAACGCTGGGAGCCGGCTCGCATATCAGAAGAGCCATATCTATTTATAAAAAGATTACAAAAAATTATGAATAATCAAAATATTTAAATGAATAGAATGAACTAATTCAAAGAATGAAAAAAGAAATAAAATAATATAGGCCTAAATGCTCAAGCGCACACACATTCATTCTGACTGTCTGCTCAGACTAACAGCCTCACCTGTTGTTCCTGTCAATCAGACACGCAGTGTCAACCAATGAACCAAAGATGCGTGAGGGAGGGCCGAGCCAACTCACTCACAGTCACACACTTAGCAGCCGAGGACAGAGAGGAAGGACAGCTGTGAAAACAACAGCTGGAAAATGAGGGAAAGCAGAGTAGCATTTGGATGCATTTTAATAATGTAGACAATGTTAGAGCACAGTGTAGAATTTTCCAAAACACATTCTCATATAAAGCCGGTTCTACGCACA
This sequence comes from Salmo salar, assembly GCF_965601325.2. Taxonomy (NCBI): domain Eukaryota; kingdom Metazoa; phylum Chordata; class Actinopteri; order Salmoniformes; family Salmonidae; genus Salmo; species Salmo salar. The sequence goes on from NC_138293.1 coordinate 55,286,209, forward strand.
ACCTACACCGGCATATGTGAACTGTGCACCCAACTGTGAAGCTAACTGTAGCGGAGCTTCGAGAAACTAGTGGGCCTGCTAGTGATAATGGTGGAGCCTGCACCTCCACACGTGGAGATGTATCCACTCAGTCAAGTAGGCCTACTCCGAGACCCACAGCAACACAGTCTTCTATGGACCAGTTTATACCAAAGTCTATGTCTGTAGCAAAACAAGGCCAAATTGATATTGCATTGGCTAAAATGATTGCCACCGATTTCCAGCCATTTTCGATCGTGGAGGACAGAGGTTTTAGAAATTATAGCAATAGTCTAAATCCAATGTATAAAACCCTTTCAAAATCACTTATTCCCCAACTGTACGAGAGCACACAGGCTTCAGTGCGGGAAAGAGTCCTGAAAGCTACTGCAGTTTGCCTTACCACTGACTGCTGGACATCAAGGGTAACCACTTCTTACATGTCGGTTACATGTCACTTCATTGAAGATTTTTCGATGTCTAGCTGTCTTCTGGACTGCTTTGAGTTCAGCGACAGACACACCTCAGAGAACTTGGCAGAGGAACTGTTGAGTGGCCAGAGAATGGCAAGTAGATGGAAAAGTGGTCTGTTGTGTAAGCGACAATGCAGCTAATATAACCAAAGCCATGAAAATGTTCAAATGGGCCCATCATCCATGTCTTGCCCACACAATCAACCTGATTGTAAGAGATGCTCTGAAGGTGATGAAGGCCACTGTGGACAAAGTGAAAGCAGCTGTGGAATACTTCCCCAGGGGCACAATAGGTGCTGAAAAACTAAAGTCTACACAACGCCAGATGGGGATGCCTGAGCTGAGGCCTAAAGAAGACTGCACTACAAGGTGGAATTCAACATTTAAATGTTGAAGCAGTTTCTTGAGTCAAAGGATGCCATCATCTCTGCATCTCTCTGCATAGTGGCCGCATCCGTTCCTTCTGAGAAGGTCTTCTCGAAAACGGGACAAATAATTACTGAGAGAAGAAAACGCATCAGCCCCTCAAAAGTGAGGCAGCTTGCATTTCTGAACGCAAATCTCTCATGAAAGCAGAATATGGTCAGCATTGCTGTGTGCTGCTGGTTATAACATGACAATAAAGAAGAGAGAGAAAAGAGGGACCAGTTTAATGTTTTAAGTGGGATGCTGCAGTTTTGCACATTATTTATTTTTCTTTAATGTTTTATTTTATTTTATTTCACCTTTATTTAACCAGGTAGGCTAGTTGAGAACAAGTTCTCATTTACAACTGCGACCTGGCCAAGATAAAGCAAAGCAGTGTGACACAAACAACAACACAGAGTTACACATGGAATAAACAAACATACAGTCAATAATACAATATAAAAAGTATATATACAGTGTGTGCAAATGAGGTAGGATAAGGGAGGTAAGGCAATATATAGGCCATAGTGGCGAAATAATTACAATATAGCAATTAATCACTGGAGTGATAGATGTGCCGAAGATGAGTGTGCAAGTAGAGATACTGGGGTGCAGAGGAGCAAAATAAATGAAATAAATAACAGTATGGGGATGAGGTAGTTGGATGGGCTATGTACAGGTGCAGTGATCTGTGAGCTGCTCTGACAGCTGGTGCTTAAAGTTAGTGAGGGAGATATGAGTCTCCAGTTTCAGTGATTTTTGCAGTTCGTTCCAGTCATTGGCAGCAGAGAACTGGAAGGAAAGGCAGCCAAAGGAGGAATTGGCTTTGGGGGTGACCAGTGAAATATACCTGCTGGAACGCGTGCTACGTGTAGGTGCTGCTATGGTGACCAGTGACCTGAGATACGGCAGGGCTTTACCTAGCAAAGACTTATAGTTGACCTGGAGCCAGTGGGTTTGGAGACAAATATGGAGCGAGGGCCAGCCAACGAGAGCATACAGGTCGCAGTGGTGGGTAGTATATGGGACTTTGGTGACAAAACAGATGGCACTGTGATGGACTGCATCCAATTTGCTGAGTAGAGTGTTGGAGGTTATTTTGTAAATGACATCGCCGAAGTCAAGGATCGGTAGGATAGTCAGTTTTACGAGGGTATGTTTGGCAGCATGAGTGAAGGATGCTTTGTTGCGAAATAGGAAGCCGATTCTAGATTTAATTTTGGATTGGAGATGCCTAATGTGAGTCTGGAAGGAAAGTTTACAGTCTATCCAGACACCTAGGTATTTGTAGTTGTCCACATATTCTAAGTCAGAACCGTCAATAGTGATGCTGGGCGGACGGGCAGTGATTGGTTGAAGAGCATGCATTTAGTTTTACTTGCATTTAAGAGCAGTTGGAGGCCACGGAAGGAGAGCTGTATGGCATTGAAGCTTGTCTGGAGGTTAGTTAACACAGTGTCCAAAGAGGGGCCAGATGTATACAGAATGGTGTTGTCTGCGTAGAGGTGGATCAGAGAATCACCAGCAGCAAGAGCGACATAATTGATGTATACAGAGAAAAGAGTCGGCCTGAGAATTGAACCCTGTGGCACCCCCATAGAGACTGGCAGAGGTCCGGACAACAGGCCCTCCGATTTGACACACTGAACTCTGTCTGAGAAGTAGTTGGTGAACCAGGTGAGGCAGTCATTTGAGAAACCAAGGCTGTTGAGTCTGCCGATGAGGATGTGGTGATTGACAGAGTCGGAAGCCTTGGCCAGGTCGATGAATACAGCTGCGCAGTATTCTCTCTTATCGATGGCGGTTATGAAATTGTTTAGGACCTTGAGCGTGGCTGAGGTGCATCCATGACCAGCTCTGAAACCAGATTGCATAGCGGAGAAGGTTCGGTGAGATTCGAAATGGTCGGTGATCTGTTTATTAACTTGGCTTTCGAAGACTTTAGAAAGGCAGAGTAGGATAGATATAGGTCTGTAGCAGTTTGGGTCTAGAGTGTCTCCCTTTGAAGAGGGGGATGACTGCAGCAGCTTTCCAATCTTTGGGGATCTCAGACGATACGAAAGAGAGGTTGAACAGGCTAGTAATAGGGGTTGCAACAATTTCGTCAGATAATTTTAGAATGAGAGGGTCCAGATTGTCTAGCCCTGCTGATTTGTAGGGGGTCCAGATTTTGCAGCTCTTTCAGAACATCAGCTATATGGATTTGGGTGAAGGAGAAATGGGGGAGGCTTGGGCAAGTTGCTGTGGGGGTTGCAGGGCTGTTGACCGGGGTAGGGGTAGCCAGGTGGAAAGCATGGCCAGCCGTAGAAAAATGCTTATTGAAATTCTCAATTATCGTGGATTTATCGGTGTTGACAGTGTTTCCTAGCCTCAGTGCAGTGGGCAGCTGGGAGGAGGTGTTCATATTCCCCATGGACTTTACAGTGTCCCAGGACTTTTTGGAGTTTGTGCTACAGGATGCAAATTTCTGTTTGAAAAAGTCAGCCTTTGCTGTCCTAACTGCCTGTGTATATATGTTCCTAACTTCCCTGAAAAGTTGCATATTGCGGGAGCTATTCGATGCTAATGCAGTACGCCACAGGATGTTTTTGTGCTGGTCAAGGGCAGTCAGGTCTGGAGTGAACCAAGGGCTATATCTGTTCCTGCTTCTACATTTTTTAAATGGAGCATGCTTATTTAAGATGGTGAAGAAAGCACTTTTAAAGAATAACCAGGCATCCTCTACTATGGTGCAATATTCTATTGTTATGCTGTTCAGATTGTATTTGTTTCGAATTGTTACATTTATATGCACTTTGTTTATATACATTCAAAAAGTTATACTTTAAATGCAAATGTTTAATAGCATTCTTTTTCATAACAAACCAATGCATTTTTAAATACATTGTGGTTAAGGTAGAGTATGATTTCATCTAATAATTTAATTATAATTGTTTTAACACCAATCATAGTCAAACTATCACAAACTGTTGGACTTGAAAAAATAGAAAACATATCTTTTTTTTAAAGAGCCGTTTAGGAGCCAAAATAACTATTTTTGGTGATCTGAGTCGAACGAGCCGGCTCACTGGAAAGAGCCGGAATGCCCGTCACTAATTACAAGGGGTCTATGACTCGAGTCTGGTAAACGTAGTCTTTTGGACACAGCATAGAGCCATAGGCCTATTACTATACCATGTTCCGTACTTTGCATAATGCCATATAAGAAAGCATGGACATTTAACGTCCAAACACCCAACAAGTGACGTTGCACTCAACAACAACAAAAAATGGGGATACTGACGAGAGAACCTAACATCCGTGGTGAGATCGCCCACCGATGTTCTTACACCATCTTTGCCGACGCCCCCCTTCACCCAACCCACTTCCCTCCTAGATAAGCCTCTGCATGTCCATTAATAGCTCCTATAGATTCATATTCACCATGAGAGGCTCAACTCGAGTTCTAATTAAATTACCATTAAAACGCCACCCAATTACCTTGTACTGCAGTGGGACTGGATTTGACCGGAATGAACAGGGACTTCAGTTCAATGCATACCTGGAACAGGAACACAAATGTACAAAAAAGCAGTAGGCTTACACTACACACAGCAGCAGTGCACCTGTCAGACCCTCTTGACATGAGAGTTACATGTACATAGCCTATGTTTGAATCAATGAGAACACTTTGAAGCCTACGTTTTTACAAAACATACAAAAACTTGGTCGAAGTTAGTGCATGGCTGTTAAAGCGTATGCCCAGGGCATCTTTTCTTTTACATCTGTAGGCATTAGCTGTTCTTCCTCTGTACATCCAAAGCCTTCTGCTTGTCACAATGAGCAACATAGCAAGAACATTATATAGGCCAGAGACAAAGAGATCATTGTGGCACACAATAAAAGTATCCATCGTGCCAAAACTGACCGCAGAACAGCTTTAATCCCAGTATAAAGTATTAAATCCTACCGATCAGTGCAGATGTCTGATCATAGTCTCGTGTGACAGCAAGTGTATTCAGGAATTGCTATGCGGAAGCCTCCAAACACTTTCGAAGGTTTCCTAAAGTGCTAGTGAATGTGCTCATATGGACAGAGGGGGTGTGTTGCATTTGGGTCTGTGTGTTTGGGTTTGTGTGTCTGTGTGTGCGCGTGTGTGCACTACAGTAACGTATAGGGTGCCATAGAGGCCCTGGAGGGAGGTAGTGGAATTTCCTTTACAAAAACTTAGTAGAACCAACCCCTTTCACTGGAGAGAGAGAATTCACAAAATGGGGCAAACACCAAATTGAGACTCTGCATGCAGAATTCTGCAAAAATATCCTCTGTGTATAACGTAAAACACCAAATATTGCATGCAGAGCAGAAGTAGGCCGATACCCGCTAATTATCAAAATCCAGAAAAGAGACGTACAACCACCTAAAAGGAAGTGATTTCCCAAACCTTCCATAACAAACCCATCACCTACAGAGAGATGAACCTGGAGAAGTCCCCTAAGCAAGCTGGTCCTGGGGCCCTGTTCACAAACACAAACAAATCCCACAGAGCCCCAGGATAGCAACACAATTTGACCCAACCAAATCATGAGGGGAAAAAAAAGATAATTACTTGACACATTGGAAAGAATTAACAAAAAACAGAGCAAACTAGAATGCTATTTGGCCCTAAACAGAGATTACACAGAGGCAGAATACCTGACCACTGTGACTGACCCAAACTTAAGGAAAGCTTTTACTATGTACAGACTCAGTGAGCATAGCCTTGCTATTGAGAAAGACTGCTGTAGGCAGACCTGGCTCTCAAGAGAAGACAGGCTATGTGCACACTGACCACAAAATGAGGTGGAAACTGAGCTGCACTTCCTAACCGCCTGCCAAATGTATGACCATATTAGAGAGACATATTTCCCTCAGATTACACAGATCCACAAAGAATTCGAAAACAAACCCAATTTTGATGAACCCATATCCACAGTGTGCCATCACAGCAGCAAGATTTGTGACCTGTTGCCACAAGAAAAGGCCAACCAATGAAGAACGAACACCATTGTAAAAACAACCCATATTTATGTTTATTTATATTCCCCTTTGTACTTTAACCATTTGCACATCGTTACAACACTGTATATATACATAATATGACATTTGTCATGTCTTTATTCTTTTGGAACTTCTGTGAGTGTAATGTTTACTGTTCATTTGTATTGTTTATTTCCCTTTTGTATATGATCTACTTCACTTGCTTTGGCAATGTTAACATATGTTTCCCATGCCAATAAAGCCGCTTGAGAGAAGCTGCAACAACCCCTTTTAGAAAGAGAGGGAGAGAGCAGAGGAGGGAAAAGGACAAAGAGAGATATAATATGCACAGAGAGAGATAGAGGCTCTGCCAACCATTTTAGGTGAGTGAGTGAATGAGCAAGGGAGAAGAAAAAAAGCACAGTAAAGCCAACTCTTTGAGAAAGAAGGAGGGAGAGAGAGAACAAGAGAGAGAGAGAAAAGGATGACGAGAGAGAGGCCCCATGGTTAGATTCCACATGGGCAGGACATGACAAAGAACTGTTTCGTCATGGCAGGGGAGGAGTGTTTCAGATGGTTTTTCAGGTTCTCCCTCCCCCCCTCTCCCTCTCTCCCTCTCATTTTCCTCATATTTGTGGTTTCATCACTGGTTTGCATAAGATCAGGTAGGCCAACTCTTCTTCAGGCTCCAACAGAGATCACATCTACCTGAGTCTATCACCCATAGCCACACCCCTGGCCTGAAGCCACATCCCCCATTCCTCTACTCCACATCAAGCCAGCACAACACAAATACAGCCACACCTACAATTATTGTTTTAGTAACAGTAAGCAGTGGAACATTTTGAGAGAAAAAGACAAGAGAGAGAGATTTGGAGAAGTTTTGTATTTTGTGTTACAGCAGTTGGTAAGGAAATGTTTGTTGAGGAGAAAGAGAGAAAACAAGTTTGGGAGTAGTTTTGTGTTCAAGTCGGGGTTGGTAAGGAAAGGGTTGGTAAGGAGAGAGAGCCAGTGGGAGTTGCTTAACTCCAGGGGCACCTCTAAAGGGAAGGAAATTACAATTAAAATCAGATGTATAGGTCATACTAGGAGGGAGAGGAGGAGTGTTTCATGTGTGTGTGTGTCGTGTGTGTATGTGTGTTAGTGTTCCTGTGTGTGTGTGTGTGTGTGTGTGTGTGTGTGTGTGTGTGTGTGTGTGTGTGTGTGTGTGTGTGTGTGTGTGTGTGTGTGATAAGAAACAGCCACAGTGAAAGGAGGACGTAGGGGGAGGGTGTCAGCCAGCAGCAGAGGCACATGGGTAATCTATATGGTGAACGTCCATGCGGTGAGACCAGTTGTTCCACACATGTTGTCTTTGTGTACTGAAAACCCATATATAGGACCTTGTGTTTATCCCATAAACACCACCCACAGGGCTGGAGAGCAACTTGTGAATGATACACTGAATAGTCTACTCTCCACGCATGCACCATGTAGATACACACCATATAGACGCCTGCGCGCGCACACACACACACACACACACACACACACACACACACACACACACACACACACACGGAACAAAGTTACATGCTTCTACAGGGCACACACATAAAATAAAGCTATATACCTTTATTCACACACTATCATAGATAGCACACATAAGCATACTTAGCAAGCATACATTCATTCTCATGCAAAACACACACAATGCTCTAGATTCATAAGGAGCAGTGCTCTGGCTTGATGGCTTTCTATGAGTTCTCATTTATTTCCCCCAATAATGGCAGTTTTATGGTTACCCAGGGAGACCAGAGACCATTTCTTGAGGACACAGGAGCACTTCAGTGAAGTGTGGGCCTAATACCAAACACATGAATTCTAGCCTGGGGTCTCTCTCTGTCTGGAGAGAAGAGCAGCCTCTGCTGGCTCAACAAGGTGTAACAGTCCTGAACAACTCAAGCACAGTCCATGCATTTGGGCACTTTCTGACATATTTTTTCTTTATATGGAAAAGAGAAATAGAATTTGTGCCATTGGGCTGGTTTCGAGCCCACTGCGACACAGTATATCGGTGCACTGACAGCGGCAGCCCTAACCTCTATACCACCCCAGCCATATGTAGATCATGTATTGAAGATAATGTATTGATGTCAATGAGTGATTGGGATGAAAATTCTAGACAAAAATGTAATATATATATATATATATTTTTTTTTAAATGTAATTAAAAATTTAATAAAAAAATGCCCTGAAACTAAACGTAGGCTGAAAATAATTTGCACGTCATCTTATAGGAAAAGACTCACGGAAACACCTGAAGTCACACATTCAGATTTGGCACGTCAAGCCCAAATATTTCATACTTTGACTAAAACGATGACTTATTGACTTACATAGTTGTGCAACACCATGGGGAAGCTTTGGCCATCGTCTTTCAGCTCAAAAATGTGGATTTCTAATGGTGGTGGGCGTTTAACGTTCTCAAAACGGAAAATATAGGTTATTTTAAGGTAAATACAGTGTCTTCAGAAAATATTCACAGCCCTTGACTTTTTCCACATGTTGTGTTACAGCCTGAATTTAAACTGGATTAAAATGAGATTTTATGTCACTGATCTATACACAGTTCCCCATAAAGTCAAATTAATTAAACATGAAAAGCTGAAATGTTTTGAGTCAATACGTATTAAACCCCTTTGTTATTGCAAGCCTAAATAAGTTCAGGGGTAAAGATTTTCTTAACTAACAAGTCACACAAGAGGTTGCATGGACTCACTGTGTGCAATAATAGTGTTTAACATGATTTTTGAATGACTACCTCATCTCTGTACCCCCCACATACAGATAAGGTCCCTCAGTTGAGCAGCGTATTTTGAAAACAGATTCTACCACGAAGACCAGGGAGGTTTTCCAATGCCTCGCAAAGAAGGGCACATAATTGGTAGATTAAAAAAAGCAAACATTGAATATCCCTTTGAGCATGGTGAAGTTATTTATTATTCATTTATTTTATTTCTATTATACTTTGGATGGTATATCAATACACCCCTCACTACAAAGATACAGGCATCCTTCCTAACTCAGCTGTCGGAGAGGAAGGAAACCGCTCAGGTATTTCACTGTGAGGCCAATGGTGATATTCCAAAACATGGATCCTGTTTGCAATAAGGCACTAAAGTAAAACTGCAAAGAATTTGGCAAAGAAATTCATATTTTGTTTGGGGCAAATCCAACACAACACATCACTGAGTACCACTCTTCATTTTTTTAAACATGGTGGTGGCTGCATCTTGTTATGGGTATGCTTGTCATCGGTAAAGACTAGGGAGTTTTTTAGGATAACATTTTATGGAATAGAGCTAAGCACATGCATAATCCTAGAGGAATACCTGGTTCAGTTTTCTATCCAACAGACAAATTCACCTTTCAGCAGGAAAATAACCTAAAACACAAGGTCAAATATACACTGGAGTTGCTTAGCAAGACAACATTGAATGTTCCTGAGTGGCCTAGTTACAACTTTGGCTTAAATCAGCTTGAAAATCTATGGCAAGACTTGAAAATAGCTGTCTAGCAATGATCAACGACCAACTAGACAGAGCTTGAAGAATTTTAAGAATTTTAAGAATAATGCACAAATATTGTACATTCCAGGTGTGCAAAGCTCTTATGAGAGTAACCCAGAAAAATTCACAATTGTAATTTCTGACAAAGGTGATTCTAACATGTATTGATATTGATATAGATATTTCTGTATTTCATTTTCAATAAATGTGGTGATTCTAACATGTATTGATATTGATATTTCGGAATTTCATTTTCAATAAATTTGGTGATTCTAACATGTATTGATATTTCTGTATTTCATTTTCAATACATTTGCAAATAATTTCTAAAAACATGTTTTCAATTTGTCATTATCTGGTATTGTGTGTAGATGGTGAGATTTTTTATTTATTTAACCCATTTTGAATTGGGACTGTAACACTACAAAATGTGCAATAAGTCAATGAGTATGAATACTTTCTGAAGGCACTGTAAATAACTTTGAGAACATGTTTCAATAAGACTTTTAATAACACTGCTAGCTTCATTTGGCTTAACTGTTTTGAACTCCACAGATACGACACATGTAAATTCATTTGCTTCGGCAAAACATTTGTCTTTTTAATTGTGGCATGGCATCAGTGAGATTTGAACCAATGCTCTTTTGCTCTCTATCCATGGAATTAATCCACTATGCCACCAGAAAAACATGCCATGTTTTTTGATCTCATTTTGATCTCAGCTGTTCATTTTAGTCTATTCACACAGACCCTGTTTCAAAGGAAACAGGCACTCATTAAGATCAGATGTGGCCAACTAATGGACAAACTTAACAAGATAGAGAGTTTAGCAAATGCATTTAGCTGCTGAATATACCTACAGGGTTCCGTGAACACTGGTCACACTGGCCAAACTAAAGGGAAGAAAGAGCCAACAGAACACTAACAACACTATCAAATACTCCGCTAATAACACTACCAAATAAACAGCTAACAACACTATCAAATACTCCGCTAATAACACTACCAAATAAACAGCTAACAACACTATCAAATACTCCGCTAACAACACTATCAAATAAACAGCTAACAACACTATCAAATAAACAGCTAACAACACTACCAAATAAACAGCTAACAACACTATCAAATACTCCGCTAATAACACTATCAAATAAACAGCTAACAACACTATCAAATACTCCGCTAACAACACTACCAAATAAACAGCTAACAACACTATCAAATACTCCGCTAACAACACTACCAAATAAACAGCTAACAACACTATCAAATACTCAGCTAACAAACCTATTAAATAAACAGCTAACAACACTATCAAATACTCCGCTAACAACACTACCAAATAAACAGCTAACAACACTATCAAATACTCCGCTAATAACACTACCAAATAAACAGCTAACAACACTATCAAATACTCCGCTAACAACACTACCAAATAAACAGCTAACAACACTATCAAATACTCCGCTAATAACACTATCAAATAAACAGCTAACAACACTATCAAATACTCCGCTAATAACACTACCAAATAAACAGCTAACAACACTATCAAATACTCCGCTAACAACACTACCAAATAAACAGCTAACAACACTATCAAATACTCCGCTAACAACACTATCAAATAAACAGCTAACAACACTATCAAATACTCCGCTAACAACACTATCAAATAAACAGCTAACAACGGGAAAAAGACAAGATGTGGTGTTCTCTCAAATCTGGGAGTAACACATGACAGTTAAAGAGGCTGTACAGAATTTTTGACAGAAACGATTACTAACTAAACTTCCATCGTGTACTGTATCTTCAAGTTACACAAATACTGTAGATTCCACCTTGTAGGACGAATCAATGATTCCATCCAAAAGTCATTAAATGGAATCTAATTGCCCTTCAATCACCCCCCCCCCAGGCCCCCTCTCTTTTTTCCAATAGCTTTTGTCCACCTCACTATCTCAACTTAAAAAATACCATGAGTATTGATGAGTACATGCCTAAGGGACAGACCCCCCCCAAAACAATGTTTCTCATTAGTGATCAGGAGAGAACTAGTTCTGAACAATATGCACAGTCACCAGACGTATGCATTCACAAGTGAAAAAGACAAGGGCATTATATAAGGGGGCGAGAAGGAACGACAGCCAAAAAGCAGGAGAGGAAGGTTAAGAAGACAAGGCGAGAACAGAAAAGAAGGAAAGATGGCTCGCCGATCCCAGGGTACCAAACTCCACTTAGCAGGTGAGATGAAATGTGTGTGTTTAGTCCGTGTGTGAGTTTTTGATGGAGGCAAGTTGACTAAAGTCAAACCTCTCTCTCTCTCTCACCTCTAGTTCTGTGTCTAGTTGTGTCCTGTCATGCCATTGGCCTTAGTGACCTAATGGAGAGAGCTTCCCAGCGATCAGACAAGCTTCACTCACTCAGCACTTCCCTCACCAAGGACCTGGTCAGTAACAACATTCTCAGCTAGCACCTTTGGTTCCTTGGAAGTTGTGGGAATGTATGTTTTTGGTTTCACATTGGTTGTGGGAACGAAGTCATACGTTTCCTGACCGGTAAAACTGAACGCTTTTTAAATGTTCTGAGAACAGAAGTGAAAATGTTTCCTTTTCTGGGAACATTTATCTTTAGGTTGCAGGGACGTTCTGAGAACATTTTACTCTGGTTCCTTGAAAGTTTTCCTGGGAGGTTTTATTAACGCTCTGAGAACTAAAATGATAGGTTATTTGGAGGATTTTGAATAACTTCCTTAAAACTTTCACTGAATATTTCAATAACACTTTCAGATTATTTGGGGTAAACTTTTTTGAGCTCCATTCACAGATGGGGCACATGGAAATGCATTTCCTTTGACATTCATCATGCAACTTTTTTTTAATGTGACAAGGCATCAGCGCAGTTCAAAGCTATAATCTTCCGTCCTGCATCCGTAGAATTTGTCCACTGCACCACCTGGATGGAGATAATGACTTTTTTTTATGCCTACAAAGCTGTTCATTTTAGTCTATTCAAACAGAACCCATTTCTAAAGGAAACAAGCACTCATTAAGATCAGGTGTGGCCAATTAGTACGCACAGCCAACACACCTGAACATGATTTTAAATAGATCCATGAGGAAACCTGTAGGAAACGTTACGCTGAAAAACTGAAATTAACGTTCTCTGAACAATGAGAATATTCTCAATGCCAAAACAGTTTAAGAACGATAGAACATTTAAAAAATGAAAATTAAATGTAACCATGTGTGAACTTTTAGGAAACGTTTTGTTAAAGTAATGAAAATAATGTTTTTTTTGTCAAGTTCCTTAATTAAATGTGCTGAGAAGCCAAACAACTATCCTGCACCATTCCCAGAAAGTTGTGAGAAGGTTAATAACCATGGACAACCATGCACGTGTACTTGGGTCTGTGTGCGTATGTGTATCTGCGTGTATACCTGGTCTGCTTGTGTTCAAGAAGTATGTATTGTTCGTTAAATTATGTTCTGAGTATTGTGTCAGAGTATGTTCAACTTGAGGTAACTTTATAACCACTTTTGTGCTGTTCCACCTCTCTCGCGCTCTCTCTCTCTCAGGACTCTCACTTTCCACCAATGGGACGAGTGATGATGCCACGCCCGTCTATGTGTCACACCTCCTCACTCCAGACACCCAAGGACAAGGAGCAAGCACTCAAAGTATCGGTCAGTAAAGCCCTGTGCTCTCCTCACTCATCTCTCTATTAGTTATAATCTCTCCCTCTTCTCTCTTTTCCCAATCTGCCTGCTTGAGTACTTCATTGATCCAATCTACAGACCTGTCCTGCAACAACCTCTAGCACCTAGGCACAGATCTGAGAGGATTGGAGAGCTGGGAGCAATATGCATCCAGCAGTCTTAGATTAGTGGAGTCGCGGAGATGAAGGAAAGGAGACAAGGAGAGGAAGCCCCCTAACTCAGATGTACCCTTCCTCTCCTCTCTCTCTAGGTTTGTCTCCTCCCTGTGGTGTATTTATGTTAGTATTCACTCCGTTCTAAAAAAGCATTTAACAACCTGCACAAGGCCTTCCTTGACTAAACCCCCAATGCCCAGTCCCTACTCCCCTCCGTCAAGCTTGATTAAGACCTTTGTGTTGGAGCGTTGCACTCAGTAAAACTGCAGGAGCATTCTACAGTGTGCAGGATCCATCTTTCCTTCATGACTTTACCCATTGTGTTCCTCAGGAGAATGAGCTGATCTCCCTGGCTCGCTCCCTCCTCCTGGCCTGGAACGATCCCCTGCTGCTGCTCTCCTCGGAGGCGCCCACTCTACCACACCCCTCCAATGGCGACATCAGCAGTAAGATCAGGGAACTGCAGGACTACTCCAAGAGCCTGGGAGATGGACTGGACATAATGGTCAACAAGGTGGGTGACTGACGCTGTGTATCTGTGTGTGTGTGTGTGTGTGTTTTTATGTGAAGCATACCAAACTGTATATGTACGAGTGGGTTGAGTTCAACAATTGAACACTGTGTTCAAGGTGACAACCTTTTGGCACGATCTTCTGCTTTAAAAAAAAGTCTCTCTTTCTCTCTCTAAAGATGGGCCCCTCCTCCCAGTACATTTCTTCAATCCCCTTCAAGGGTGGAGACCTCGGCAATGACAAGACCTCCCGCCTCATCAACTTCCACTTCCTCATGTCCTGCTTCCGCAGGGACTCCCACAAAATTGACAGTTTCCTCAAGGTCCTTCGTTGCCGGGCTACCAAAATGCGACCAGAAACATGTTAGGAGAAAATGGCAGGCATTTTGGTTCTGGATTGTTCCATTTTCAAACTGATACAGAGTCAAAATGGGGTAGCCATTTGAAGGAGAATTCAGGGGATTGTTTGTCGAGTTTGATTTTGTGACATGACTAATGCTGCCATCTACATTACATTTGGACTATTCATAGACTATATATTGTATTCAACCTGTCATCTGAACCCCATTTTACCAGTGTAATATACAACTTAAGGTTTTATTGTTTGTGTTCTGTAATGCATTTCATCAACAATATGCAACCTAATATTGGCACTTATAATCATTGAATAATCATATTCAATGATTTATATAGATAACAAAGCATCCCTCCAAGTCATTCTTAGTAGATACAGAGGGCTATGCTGACCATCATGATAACATTTACACTTTAGAATATAATTTCTCAAGTCCCTTATAGAACTTCCCTTATACTATACACAATGTACTGTTTCACTAAATACCAAATAAAATCTTTATTGCATTATAAAACATGATTACTTGCAGTCCAACCAGAGCTGTAGATCACTTTAAAATGTGAAACCCGGGTTCAAACTTTCTGCGGGCACGCCGTGTGTCCTCATATACATTGTCATTACTGTACGGTAACATACTGTAGGTATATGATGAGAGAGAGAGGATTTTTTATATATATATATATATATATATATATATATATATATATATATATATATATATATGAGGGAGAGGTATGCAACAGCCGTGTGAAAACCTGACTCCCCTCCCAGCCGCTCTGTAAACCGACACCTGCTCGCCCTATTTGACAGCTCTGCTCTAGTCAAGAAGAGGATGAAGCAAAATCAGAGCACAGCCAAGCAGCCTACCGCGCCAGCGCGAGTTGACATGTCAGACTATGAAGTGTCAGTGCAGCAGCTCAATGATCTGTGTGCCAACGGTGACGGTTTCTACAGCATGCCGATACACCATGTGGTCGAGGTGTTCCCCAGGAGATATGTTGGAAACACAGGAGTTTCAGTTGCTTGAGTTCAATGTGTCAATAAAATGTTCATTCTAAACTTTATAGAGAGGTATATCGTTGGTCTCGGCAACACTTATCTGAAGCTAAATAGGAGGTAGCAGTCTTATGATATTAAAACGAGTATAGCCTAAGTGAATCCACTGGCCTAAGTCATATACACTGACTGTACAAAACAATTAAGAACACCTGCTCTTTCCATGACAGACTGACCAGGTTAATCCAGACGAAAGCGATGATCCCTTATTGATGTCAATTGTTAAATCCACTTCAAATCAGTGTAGAAGGGGAGGAGACAGGTTAAAGAAGGATTTTCAAGCCTTGAGACATTGATTGTGTGTGTGTGTGCCATTCAGAGGGTAAATGGGCAAGACAAAAAAGATTGAAGTACCTTTGAACGGGGTATGGTAGAAGGTGCCTGGCGCACCAGTTTGTGTGTCAAGAACTGCAACGCTGCTGGGGTTTTCACGCTTAATGGTTTCCTGTGTGTATCAAGAATGGTCCACCACCCAAATGACATCCAGCCAACTTGACAACTGTGGGAAGAATTGGAGTCAACATGGGCCAGCATCCCTGTGGAACGCTTTCGACACCTTGCCCATGCCCCAACGAATTGATAGCTGTTCTGAGGGCAAACGGTGGTGCAACTCAATATTAGGAAGGTGGTCCTAATGTTTTGTACACTCAGTGTACAGTAGTTACTTCTGACAGCCAACAGGACTACTGTAGCCTATGTTGTGAAAATAACAAACGGTTTTGTTTGCTTTTATCATCCTGATTTTTTTTATTGAAACATTTGTTGACAAAAGCCATACGGAAACAAAACTGATTAGATGGATTAAATATTATCATATCATATAAAGATAGTCTACGATGGAACAGAGAGACAAATGAGTTTAAAAATAGGCTGACACACTAATTCCCGAACTAAACTATAAGGCAAAATGTAAATAATTTGAGGGCATGCATGCTCTCTACCTGAATCTACCATACACGCCTCCCCCCACCTTGAATAGACTGATTCTATTTGGGTGAACAATCTGTGTGGATGTGAACACACGCACACGCACAGACGCTTATGTTGTTATTATACGGTAATACATAAGGATGGATATAAATCACACCTGGTCAGCAACATGAAGACAGAATGGAGACACGCGAAGAGAAAAAAAAAGTTTTCAATAACCTGTTCAATTACCAGCTTGATTGGAGATACGTTGGTTGTGGAATAGGGAACAAAAACAGCCCCGCCCCAAAATAATTCAAGGTGCCTCATTGGAACATTGTCTTAAGGGGACTAAATGTGTTACATAATAACAGGTCATGGACCTATAATCATCATTCTGCCCATAGGATCTTATGTACGCACTGTAGCTGAAGCTGTAGACGGGACTCAGAGTGCAGCATCTCACTGCTAACCTTTTTCGGGAGTTTTCACAGCTAACGTTTCTATGATTGAGCTTTGCTCAGAACGCAGAGATCCACCTGTTTTGAGCCCCACCAAAATACACATTTTGCCTGTTTTGCATGTTGTTTTGGCATTAATATGTGCCACATCAGTTTGCAAACAATGTAAAAAAAAATAAAAAAATATCGATGTATTTCAGTTAATAAAGCCACTTACAAACATTCTCTTTTTGGCTTTCTTGAGTTAGCTCCACAATGCAGGTGTTTCAGCTTAGTTCAGTGGTTTCTGTGGTGGTGGTGGGGCAGCCAGAAAATACAGAGCGTAGGGGTTGGTAATGTTCTCTACTTGCACCGTGATTGGCTCAGTGTTCTGTCACTCATGGGGACACTACGCCACCGCAAAATCTACGGGGAGAGCTCAGAAATTCAAGGCCCTTGGGTGCTGCCATCGAGTTTCATTAGAAGTGCCTATCCAAGAAGGCTCAAGGTCATTGGCCACAG
Source organism: Salmo salar (assembly GCF_965601325.2). Lineage (NCBI taxonomy): Eukaryota > Metazoa > Chordata > Actinopteri > Salmoniformes > Salmonidae > Salmo > Salmo salar. Next base: position 55,303,330 of record NC_138293.1, read on the forward strand.
ATATGACGTCAAATCACTTTATATCTACTGTAGCTTTGATTGGACTGATCATGTCAACGTCATACTTTCAAAATCTATGCTAGCAAGCTAGACAATCAGTCATCATCATGAATCAAGTTGACAATCTACTGGCAAATCCTTTTCAATCCTTGTCATATGAAGAGAAATGAAGAGAAATTATAAAGTGTATCGGTGATCATCGGACATACGCATTACACAACAAGTGTAATGCGAGTACCCAGTTGTCTTGAAAGCACCATAAAACCAGAGAATGCCAGATTTTGATGACAAAGTTTGATGACAACATTTGCCCATGAAGGACCGCAGCGCCACCTTCCTGTTCAGGTGAGCACAGCACAACAACGTGAGTCCAAAATGGTCTTGTATGTTGCTGCATAAATGATGTTATATGCCAGGGAGATATGTATACTGTAGTTAAGAAAGTAATACTAAGTGTATGTTGTGTAGTAAGCTGTTAGCTGTTGGTGGTGCACATGTAGCCTATAGCCTGTTATAGAGAAATGTTATCATCGAATATTACAAAAGTTTTAATTGTCTGCTTATTTGCCCCCTTTATTTATCCTGTACATTTCATCCTGTTCATTTCAAAAGAGCAGAACAAATAGTTACTGATTACATCCGTCCTAGCTTGCTCATTAATGTCTTAATCGAAATTACGGATTGCCTCTTACTGTATCTGCTCGCCGTCGCCTTATGCCGTAGTTTGTACATCTCAATTGTCCATAGAAACCACATTTGTTCAAGCAAGTCAGCCATATCAGCTATGTTTAGGCAGTAAATGAGGCTGAATGAACTGTTTCACTGCCAGACAAGACTCCGCTGATAGCCAGGTGTAGCAGTGGAAAAGATTCACTCCATGGTGCTGAAAAGAAAGATCTGCTATTGGGACAGCTTTTTGTAGGCCCCAACAGTTTGTGCACATTGTTTGTCACCGTTATAGTCCATTCAATGTACTGTTTAGTGTTGCGGCTTTACTGGCATGCATCTAAAACATTTTTTATTTAGTTTGCCCCACCAAGATTTACATGCTAAAATCACCACTGGTAATGGCACAACTAAAAACACATCCCTGTACAACTTTATACCACTGCACATTTCTTTACAGTAATGGCATGTACCTGTGACTTCAGAAAATATTCACACCCCTTGACATTTTCCATATTTTGTGTTAGAGCCTGAATTTAAAATAGATTAAATTGAGATTTGTGGTCACTAGCCTTCACACAATAACCCATAATATCAAAGTGTAATCATGATTTTAGAAATTTTTACAAATGAATACAAAATGAAAAGCTGAAATGTCTTGAGTCAATAAGTAGTCAACCCCTTTGTTATGGCAAGCCTCAAGATCAGGAGTAAAAGTTTGCTTAACAAGTCACATAATAAAATGCATAGACTCACTCGGTGTGCAATAACAGTGATTAACATGATTTTTGAATGAGTACTTCATTTCTGTAACCCACACATACAATTATCTGTAATATCTCTCGGTTGAGCAGTGAATTTCAAACACAGATTCAACCAAAAAGACCAGAGAGATTTTCCAATGCAAATAAGGTCACGTATTGGTAGATGGGTAAAAAAAAGACATTGAATAATATCCCTTTGAGCATGGTGAAGTTATTAATTACACTTTTGATGGTGTATTAATACACCCAGTCACTAGAAAGATATAGGCATCCTTCCTAACTCAGTTGCCGGAGAGAAAGGAAACTGCTCAGGGATTTCACCATGAGGCCAATGGTAAAACAGTTAGAGTTTAATGTGTCTGATAGGAGAATACTGAGGATGCATCAACAACATTGTAGTCCCTCCACAATACTAACCTAATTGACAGAGTGAAAAGGAAGCAAGCCTGTACAGGGAAAAAATATTCCAAAATACGCATCATGCTTGCAACAAAGCACTAAAGTAATACTGCAAAAAATGTGGCAAAGCAATTAACTTGAATACAAAGCACAGGCAGGTAAATCCAAGATGGCGCAGCAGTAAGACGTTTGTTTTCGTCCCGTGTATATATTGTCTTTTTCATTTTTTTTGTATACATTTCAATCTCTTTTTTCCATTTTCAAAATAATTATACATTCCTGCAACCCGTCTCACCCAGTGCGGTACGGATCAGCAATTTTTTTTGACTTTATAACTGGAACCTCCATCAGAAGCTGGCCAGATAATTAGCTACTAGCTATTTAGTCATTGTTAGCCTCTGCTAGCGGTCTTAACCTTTAGCTCGGACTCCTGCCGCTTTAGCCTGGAAAGCCCTGATAATACCTGCCAGTCTGCACAGCGCGATACCAGCCCTGAGCATATCGGACTGCTTTGTTCCACTACATCACTGGATTCCTGCCAAAAGCTCTGGACCATTACACCGGATCTTCGCAGCTAGCTAGTTGCTACCGAGGAGCTATTGTGGCTAACGCCCTTGTCCAGAAGCATGCTCCAGTTAGCCTCGAAATATGCCCATCTCCTGGCTAGCAAACGAAGTACACCAACTACAACACTTCTCTTGCCAATTGGCCTGGACCCTTTGTCGACACAGAGCCCCGCCGAGCCATCACGACTGGTCTGCTGACGCAACTCGGCCGATGCGTCGTGGATGTTTGGTGATGATCCATCTGCAAACCCCGGCCTGCTAGCTCCCTGAATGTTGTGTCTCCCGCTCGCTCAACGTAGTAATCGACTACAGAACGGTTCCCTGTTTCATCTAGTGCTGCTCATTGGACCCTATGATCACTCGGCTACACAGCCGATGCCTGCTGGACTGTCCATTAACATGGTACTTCATTTTGTTTGTCTGCCCCAGCCTCAAACTCAGGCCCTGTGTGTAGCTAACTGACCCTCTCTGCCCATTGATCGCCATATACCCGTTGTTATTGTCCGAGCTGTTTACCCATTGTTGTCTCACCAGTTGTTGTCTTAGCTCTCCCAATCAATACCTGTGATTGCTTTATGCCTTTCTCTAATGTCAATATGCCTTGTATACTGTTGTTTAGGGCAGCTCTCATTGTTTTATTTTACTGCGGAGCCCCTAGTCCTGCTTAACATGCCTCAGATAGCTCCTTTGTCCCACCCCCCACACATGCAGAGACCGCAACCAGCTTAACCGGCGCCTCCAGAGATGCAACCTCTCTCATCGTCACTCAATGCCTAGGTTTACCCCCACTGTACTCACACCCTACCATACCCTTCTCTGTACACTATGCCCTGAATCTATCCTACCACGCCCAGAAATCTGCTCCTTTTATTGTCTGTTCCCAGCGCACTAGACGACCAGTTCTTATAGCCTTTAGCCGTACTCTCATCCTACTCTGTTCCTCTGGTGATGTAGAGGTTAACCCAGGCGCTGTCATTTGTTGACTTCTGCAACCGTAAAAGCCTTGGGTTCATGCATGTTACATTTACATTTACATTTAAGTCATTTAGCAGACGCTCTTATCCAGAGCGACTTACAAAATGGTGCATTCACCTTATGATATCCAGTGGAACAACCACTTTACAATAGTGCATCTAAATCTTTTAGGGGGGGGGGGGGGGGGGCGAGTTAGAAGGATTACTTTATCCTATCCTAGGTATTCCTTAAAGAGGTGGGGTTTCAGGTGTCTCCGGAAGGTGGTGATTGACTCCGCTGTCCTGGCGTCGTGAGGGAGCTTGTTCCACCATTGGGGTGCCAGAGCAGCGAACAGTTTTGACTGGGCTGAGAGGGAACTGTGCTTCCTCAGAGGTAGGGGGGCCAGCAGGCCAGTGGTGGATGAACGCAGTGCCCTTGTTTGGGTGTAGGGCCTGATCAGAGCCTGAAGGTATGGAGGTGCCGTTCCCTTCACAGCTCCGTAGGCAATCACCATGGTCTTGTAGCGGATGCGAGCTTCAACTGGAAGCCAGTGGAGAGAGCGGAGGAGCGGGGTGACGTGAGAGAACTTGGGAAGGTTGAACACCAGACGGGCTGCGGCGTTCTGGATGAGATGTCAGGGTTTAATGGCACAGGCAGGGAGCCCAGCCAACAGCGAGTTGCAGTAATCCAGACGGGAGATGACAAGTGCCTGGATTAGGACCTGCGCCGCTTCCTGTGTGAGGCAGGGTCGTACTCTGCGAATGTTGTAGAGCATGAACCTACAGGATCGGGTCACCGCCTTGATGTTAGTGGAGAACGACAGGGTGTTGTCCAGGATCACGCCAAGGTTCTTAGCACTCTGGGAGGAGGACACAAGGGAGTTGTCAACCGTGATGGCGAGATCATGGAACGGGCAGTCCTTCCCCGGGAGGAAGAGCAGCTCCGTCTTGCCGAGGTTCAGCTTGAGCTGGTGATCCGTCATCCACACTGATATGTCTGACAGACATGCAGAGATGCGATTCGCCGCCTGGTTATCAGAAGGGGGAAAGGAGAAGATTAATTGTGTGTCGTCTGCATAGCAATGATAGGAGAGACCATGTGAGGATATGACAGAGCCAAGTGACTTGGTGTATAGCGAGAATAGGAGAGGGCCTAGAACAGAGCCCTGGGGGACACCAGTGGTGAGAGCGCATGGTGCGGAGACAGATTCTCGCCACGCCACCTGGTAGGAGCGACCTGTCAGGTAGGACGCAATCCAAGCGTGGGCCGCGCCGGAGATGCCCAACTCGGAGAGGGTGGAGAGGAGGATCTGATGGTTCACAGTATCAAAGGCAGCAGATAGGTCTAGAAGGATGAGAGCAGAGGAGAGAGAGTTAGCTTTAGCAGTGCGGAGAGCCTCCGTGACACAGAGAAGAGCAGTCTCAGTTGAATGCCCAGTCTTGAATGTTAACATCAGAAGCCTCCTGCCTAAATTTGCTTTATTCACTGCTTTAGCACACTTCGCCAATCCTGATGTCCTAGCCATGTATGAACCGTTCGCTGCCCGCACCCGCCCGCCTGACTAGCATCACTACCCTGGATGGTTCTGACTTAGAATATGTGGACAACTACAAATACCTCGGTGTCTGGCTAGACCATAAACTCTCCTTCCAGACTCATATTAAACAACTCCAATCCAAAATCAAATCTAGAATCGGCTTTCTATTTCGCAACAAAGCCTCCTTCACTCACGCCGCCAAACTTACCCTAGTAAAACTGACTATCCTACCGATCCTCGACTTCGGCGATGTCATCTACAAAATAGCTTCCAATATTCTACTTAGCAAACTGGACGCAGTTTATCACAGTGCCATCCATTTGTCACCAAAGCCCCTTATACCACCCACCACTGCGACCTGTATGCTCTAGTCGGCTGGCCCTCGCTACATATTCGTCGCCAGACCCACTGGCTCCAGGTCATCTATAAGTCTATGCTAGGTAAACCTCCGCCAGATCTCAGATGACAGGTCACGATAACAACACTCACCCGTAGCACGCGCTCCAGCAGGTATATCTCACGGGTCATCCCCAAAGCCAACACCTCCTTTGGTCGTCTTTCCTTCCAGTTCTCTGCTGCCAGTGACTGGAACGAATTGCAAAAATCGCTGAAGCTGGAGACTTATTTTTCCCTCACTAACTTTAAACATCAGCTATCTGAGCGCTAACCGATCACTGCAGCTGTACATAGTCCATCTGTAAATAGCCCACCCAATCTACCTACCTCATCCCCATATTGTTTTGATTTACTTTTCTGCTCTTTTGCACACCAGTATCTCTACTTGCACATCGTCATCTGCTCATTTATCACTCCAGTGTTATTATGCTAAATTGTGAATAACTTCACAACTATGGCCTATTTATTGCCTACCTCCTCACGCCATTTGCACACACTGTATATAAACTTTCTTTTTTTCTATTGTGTTATTGACTGTACCCTTGTTTATTCCATGTGTAACTGTGTTGCTGTTTGTGTCGCACTGCTTTGCTTTATCTTTGCCAGGTCGCAGTTGTAAATGAGAACTTGTTCTCAACTGGCATAAAGGTGGAGAAAAAAAGGCAAAATCCTAGAGGAAAAACTGGTTCAGTCTGCTTTCCACCAGACACTGGGAGATGAATTCACTATTCAGCAAGATACTAACCTAAAACACAAGGCCAAATCTACACTGGACTTGCTTACCAAGAAGACAGTGAATGCTCCTGAGTGGCCAAGTTGAGTTTTGACTTAAATCTACGTCAAGACCTGAAAATGGTTGTCTAGCAACGATCAACAACCAATTTGACAGAGGATTAAAAAAAATAATGGACAAATGTTGCACAATCCAGGTGTGGAAAGCTCTTAGAGACTTACCCAGAAAGACTCACAGTTGTAATCACTGTGAAAGGTGCTTCTACAAAGTGTTGACTCAGGGGAGTGAATACTTATGTAAATGAGATATTTCAATTTTTCAAAAATTCCTCTCAAAAATTTTTGAAAAAGCTGTTGCGCAGCAACTCACTGCCTTCCTGAAGACAAACAATGTACACGAAACGCTTCAGTCTGGTTTTAGACCCCATCATAGCACTGAGACTGCACTTGTGAAGGTGGTAATGACCTTTTAATGACGTCAAACCGAGGCTCTGCATCTGTCCTCGTGCTCCTAGATCTTAGTGCTGCTTTTGATACCATCGATCACCACATTCTTTTGGAGAGATTGGAAACCCAAATTGGTCTACATGGACAAGTTCTGGCCTGGTTTAGATCTTATCTGTCGGAAAGATATCAGTTTGTCTCTGTGAATGGTTTGTCCTCTGACAAATCAACTGTAAATTTCGGTGTTCCTCAAGGTTCCGTTTTAGGACCACTATTGTTTTCACTATATATTTTACCTCTTGGGGATGTCATTCAAAAACATAATGTTAAATTTCACTACTATGCGGATGACACACAGCTGTACATTTCAATGAAACATGGTGAAGCCCCAAAATTGCCCTCCCTAGAAGCCTGTGTCTCAGACATAAGGAAGTGGATGGCTGCAAACGTTCTACTTTTAAACTCGGACAAAACAGAGATGCTTGTTCTAGGTCCCAAGAAACAAAGAGATCTTCTGTTGAATCTGACAATTAATCTGGATGGTTGTACAGTCGTCTCAAATAAAACTGTGAAGGACCTCGGCGTTACTCTGGACCCTGATCTCTGAGAACATATCAAGACTGTTTCAAGGACAGCTTTTTTCCATCTACGTAACATTGCAAAAATCTGAAACTTTCTGTCCAAAAATGACGCAGAAAAATTTATCCATGCCTTTGTTACTTCTAGGTTGGACTACTGCAATGCTCTACTTTCCGGCTACCCGGATAAAGCACTAAATAAACTTCAGTTAATGCTAAATACGGCTGCTAGAATCCTGACTAGAACCAAAAAATGTGATCATATTACTCCAGTGCTAGCCTCCCTACACTGGCTTCCTGTTAAGGCAAGGGCTGATTTCAAGGTTTTACTGCTAACCTACAAAGCATTACATGGGCTTGCTCCTACCTATCTTTCCGATTTGGTCCTGCCGTACATACCTACACAAACGCTACGGTCACAAGACGTGGGCCTCCTAGTTGTTCCTAGAATTTCTAAGCAAACAGCTGGAGGCAGGGCTTTCTCCTATAGAGCTCAATTTTTTATGGAATCGTCTGCCTATCCATGTGAGAGACGCAGACTCAGTGTCAACCTTTAAGTCTTTACTGAAGACACATCTCTTCAGTAGGTCCTATGATTAAGTGTAGTCTGGCCCAGGGGTGTGAAGGTGAACGGAAAGGCTGGAGCAACGAACCGCCCTTGCTGTTTCTGCCTGGCCGGTTTCCCCTCTCTCCACTGGGATTCTCTGCCTCTTCCCCTATTACAGGGGCTGAGTCACTGGCTTACTGGTGTTCTTCCATGCCGTCCCTGGGAGGGGTGTGTCACTTGAGTGGGTTGAGTCACTGACGTGGTCTTCCTGTCTGGGTTGGAGCCCCCCTTGGGTTGTGCCGTGGCGGAGATCTTTGTGGGCTATACTCGACCTTGTCTCGGGATGGTAAGTTGGTGATTGGAGATATTCCTCCAGTGGTGTGGGGGCTGTGCTTTGACAAAGTGGGTGGGGTTATATCCTACCTGTTTGGCCCTGTCCGGGGGTTTCATCGGATGGGGCCACAGTGTCTCCTGACCCCTCCTGTCTCAGCCTCCAGTATTTATGCTGTAGTAGTTTGTGTTGGTGGGCTAGGGTCAGTCTGTCACATCTGGAGTATTTCTCGTCTTTTCCGGTGTCCTGTGTGAATTTAAATATGCTCTCTCTAATTCTCTCTTTCTTTCTTTCTCTCTCTCTCTCTCTCGGAGGACCTGAGCCCTAGGACTATGCCTCAGGACTACCTGGCTTGATGACTCCTTGCTGTCCCCAGTTCACCTGGCCGTGTTGCTGCTCCAGTTCCAACTGTTCTGCCTGCGGCTATGGAACCCTGACCTGTTCACCGGTTGTGCTACCTGTCCCAGACCTGCTGGAACCCTGACCTGTTCATCGGACGTGCTACCTGTCCCAGACCTGCTGTTTTCAACTCTCTAGAGACAGCAGGAGCGGTAGAGATACTCTCAAAGATCGGCTATGAAAAAGCCAACTCACAGTTACTCTTGTGTTACTGACTTGTTGCACCCTCGACAACTACTATGATTATTATTATTTGACCATGCTGGTCATTTATGAACATTTGAACATCTTGGCCATGTGCTGTTATAATCTCCACCCGGCACAGCCAGAAGAGGACTGGCCACCCCTCATAGCCTGGTTCCTCTCTAGGTTTCTTCCTAGGTTTTGGCCTTTCTAGGGAGTTTTACCTAGCCACCGTGCTTCTACACCTGCATTGCTTGCTGTTTGGGGTTTTAGGCTGGGTTTCTGTACAGCACTTTGAGATATCAGCTGATGTAAGAAGGGCTATATAAATACATTTGATTTGATTTAAAATAAATTAGCAAGAAACAAATCTATTTAAGCCATTTTTAATTCAGGATGTGACACAACAAAATGTGAAATAAGTCAAGGGGCATGCATACTTTCTGAAGGTACTGTATATGCCTGTATACAGTACCACTCCAGGTTTGTAACAGTTATGACACCTACGGTACTTTGTTGCACACGAGTTAGTGAAGTGCAGGCCGACGGAACAAAACACTTAGAGTGTCTAGCCGCCTCTTTCTTTTAACGTAAAACAAAGATGGGAAGGGTAAGGTAACAGTGTATTGTTGTGGTGTCAGCCTCTGGATGAGATCAGTGGAATATAATACATTACATCGTCACGCTAAGATGATGAAAAGGGGCTTTTGTGGTCTAATGGGATGACGATCACACTAGGGATGGTTGCAGAGTCGACTTCAGAAGAATCAATTATATTTTGATCGATTTTTGGCACCGTGCATTTAGAAACTGGAAATTTATTTGAATTCAAATGCAGAATTGTCTCAACTTAGAAATAAATTAAATACATTTTGATGCAACATTTTATCCCAGTATTTCATGTAATATTTTATCCTTATTTGTTGCAATTATTAGCTGCATCCTATTAGCTGATGCTATATTGTGTCCCGTTCTCTCTGACCGCGGAGAGGGACGTGGCCCCTCTCCACATCCCTCAGGTAAAGTGTATGTCTACTGCAGAGAGGGCTACAGACGCTCCCCGAAGCTGGTCATCGCATACCTGATGCTGCGCCACAGGATGGACGTTCTCTCCGCCCAGTACGGTACGACTGAAGAGAGAGATCGACCCTAACAACGGCTTCCTGCGGCAGCTGTGTCGCCTCAATGAGACACTGGCGGCCGAAGGAAAGTTCTGGAACCAATGACAGGCGGAGGGAGTTTCTTTCCCTTACAAGTATATACCAATAAACAGACACGTGAAAGTGTGTAGGTATTCAGGACACCTGGAAAGTATGTACCTGTAAATATACACAGACACACACATTCACTGACTGCCATCCTTGTTTTGTAGGCTGGCTCAAGCATGACTTGTCCTTTGATTTCTATTCAGACAGGCACTGTATACAAGTGAATCCTCGCACTCAGGAACAATGCTGCTACCATCCCTACAACTCCCCCTCCATCCAACCTTGACCCAATTCCTTCAGTCAGTCACACTGCCAGTCTTGTCTAGCCTCTGTGCTGTGGAGCTTCCATCTACTCGTCAAGGTGATTTCTAGCGAACCAATGGTTATTTTTGTCAGGTTTATTTTTCCTCCTGTTCCATCGAGTGTCTAAAAAGAGAAATAGTTCTCATTTTGTTGTAGCGTGTATTTTTTTGCACACTTATGAGAAACTGTGATGGTTCACATAGTGAGGCCTACAGTCTTACTGAGATCATGCTATATTCTTACACACACACACACACACACAGGGCATGAGGACTAAACTAAGACCCCTGGCCAATCGTTTGTGTGACAGACAGTCCTCCCAATCCCATCTGTTCTATCATATGTGAGCTTCCCATTGCCGGTAACACAGATCATGTGAAACACCAAATTAATGATCTAGCCAATTCGCTGTATTCACGTTTTTTTCTTTTTTACGTTCTACGATGTAAACACTGCCAGATATTTGGTTACTTTTTAGTTAGAGACTTATGTAGTTAACCTATGTACTGTATATTAAATGTACAATTTTGATGTATGTCTTATTGTATGTAGGCTATGAAATATGATTGAAGATAAACAGAAATGCATTTATTTTTTGTATCTTCACGTCATTGACATGTTTTTCTCCATTACTGAATCTTTATGCAAAGTCAGTACTGTGTACATATCGGTTATTGTGGACACAGAAGCTCACCTTTTACTGACAAACACTGGTCCGTGCACTTGGTCCCAAACAAGGTCCAGTGATTGTTCTCTCTTTTCATGATACAGGGCCATAGGGCTCTGGTCAACGGAATAGTGCGCCATTTGGGATGAGCCTAATGATGAGCTTCCACCATATTGTCGTCACCCGTATTTTTCAAACATTGCAGATGAAGGGGAGGAGACGAGCAGAGGGCAGTAAGTAAATGAACTAATTTGGGACATTCATCAGTTTGTCCTGGTGAGGGTGCTGTGGTAAGATGGTAAAAGAGCAGCTGCATATTATATCTCAGATTTAATAGTTTGCGTGAACTGAACATAGTCAAACTGTTATTTAGCTGTTTTTGTTTAATTGCCTGTTTTGTTTGAAAGAAGAAACCAGAAATTACAGATAGTATTTCTTATTTAGTTTTGTTATTTTTTCAAATTGTAATTCAATGAATACCAGGTATACTGACAATACTGAAACAGTTGTGGAGAGGTTCTGCTATTGACCAGCAGGGGTATGGAGTCCACTATAACCTTTATGTGAGCAGCAGAATATCAGGCTGGACAACATTTGGTGTTCTCTGTCTGTATCAACTGGTCTGGGGCTGGCTCTGCTGATAAGTTAGGAATGGGGTAGAATGAGGGTAACTGGACCTGTATTCACAAAGCGTCTCAGAGTAGTGGTAGGTAACAACACATCCGCCACGCTGATCCTCAACACAGGGGCCCCTCAGGGGTCCGTGCTCAGCCCCCTCCTGTACTCCCTGTTCACGCATGACTGCACAGCCAGGCACGACGCCAACACCATCATTAAGGTTGCCGATGACACAACAGTGGTAGGCCTGATCACCGACAACGATGAGACAGCCTATAGGGAGGAGGTCAGAGACCTGGCTGTGTGGTGCCAGGACAACAACCTCTCCCTCAACGTGATCAAGACAAAGGAGATGATTGTGGACCACAGGAAAAAAAAGAGGACTGAGCACGGCCCCATTCTCATCGACGGGGCCGTAGTGGAGCAGGTTGAGAGCTTCAAGTTCCTTGGTGTCCACATCACCAACAAACTAACATGGTCCAAGCACACCAAGAAAGTCGTGAAGAGGGCACGACAAAACCTATTCCACCTCAGGAGACTGAAAAGATTTGGTATGGGTCCTCAGATCCTCAAAAAGTTCAACAGCTGCACCATCGAGAGCATCCTGACTGGTTGCGTCACTGCCTGGTATGGCAACTGCTCGGCCTCCGACCTCAAGGCACTGCAGAGGCTAGTGCGAACGGCCCAGTACATCACTGGGCCCAAGCTCCCTGCCATCCAGGACCGTTATACCAGGCGGTGTCAGAGGAAGGCCCTAGCAATGGTCAAAGACTCCAGCCACCCTAGTCATAGACTGTTCTCTCTGCTACCGCACGGCAAGCGGTACCGAAGCGCCATGTCTACGTCTAAGAGGCTTCAAAACAGCTTCTACCCCAAGCCATAAGACTACTTAACACTTAATCAAATGGCTACCGAGACTATTTGCATTGCCACCCCTCCCTCTTTTACACCACTGCTACTCTGTTATCATCTATGCATAGTCACTTTAATAACTCTACCCACATGTACATATTACCTCAACTAACCGGTGCCCCCGCACATTGACTCGGTACCGGTGCCACCCTGTATATTGTCTCGCTATTGTTATTTTACTGCTGCGCTTTAATTACTTGTTACTCTTATCCATATTTATTTTTCATTTTTAAACTGCATTGTTGGTTAAGGGCTCCTAAGTAAGCATTTCACTGTAAGGTGTAAACCTGTTGTATTCGGCGCATGTGACTAATAAAATTTGATTTGATTCACAAAGCGCCTACGAGGAGGAGTGCTGATCTAGGATCAGTTCTGCATTTTTTGGGAACTGATCCTAGATCAGCTCTCATACTCTGACACTGAATACAGACCTGTCTTATTCATTATGATTTAAAAGGCAAAACCGATCCTAGATCAGCAGAGCTGTGATCTAGACGTTTTTCTCACAGCTTACTAGATGGGGAAGAGACGAGAAACATAAAACAGAGAAATTAGCCAATGACTGTCTGGAGTTGACTTTACAACCCCTTATCCCCATCCCATCCAACCTAAACCAGATGCTCAATGTTATTCTCACCTGTAAAATGACCTACTGTGCATGTGCTCTCTTATCCCTACACCAAAGTTTCATTCACCAACAAGCATCAAACCACTGCTGAGAACTGAAATTCCTAATGACCTTCCACAGATCGTTAAAAAGAGGATCTATGTCACTCACTGCTAATATTATTGTTTATTGCTCATTTGATTCATCCGTTTTCATATGTATTGATTAATGTTCGATGGTTTCTCATTCAGTTCAGTTTCCTTTACCTCCTGACTTAAACCCACCAATGCCTTTCTTTCCCACACTCCCTCCATCCTCCCCCCTCTTTCCTACAAATCCCCAACTTCTTCCTGACAAAGTCTTTAGTAAGTCATTCATTAAACTTGGGGAAAGCTCTATTTGTGTGTGTGTATGTGCGTTTCTGACAGGCAGAGTGAGTGTGGGCGTGCTCTCAGATGCCTCCCTTCTCCCTCCCCCTGTCCTTGCCTGAGCATCAGAGTTGAGCTGATGACACATCTAGGCTACTGAATGAGAGGGTAATATGCTTATGTATAGTGGCGTGTATTCATGGATACCAAGGGAAGAAGAAAAAATACAATCATTTATCTTTCGTCTCTCTGTGTTGCACAATTTTTCCTTCAATTCGCAAGAACCTCAATGTATCTCACAGGAGAAAGCATCCAAGCAAGCAAAACAGCGCCCCTCGGTCTCTCCGCGTGTAGGCCATCTATCTGATGCTGTCTGGTCCAAACGAGTATGACATTGTTGCCGCCCCTAGCATTGAAGGCAAGGAAAGCCAGCGAGCATTTAGCCTCCCTTGATAAAAAGAGCATCACAAATGTGCCAATCAGTGTTGAACTAAACTGAGCGAGTTCAACTGTGAATGGTCCTGGCGCACAAAAAAATAAGTGTCAAGGGAAGCCAGCTTGGATTTTTGCATCACTGCCATCAAATCCCATTGAGAGCATACGTAATTGACAGAAAAAGTTGAATTGCTGCATCTCATTGTGTTGTTGTCCTCCAGTGGCTAGTTAGCTAGCTAAAATGGGCCCTTTCCTAAATTAGCCATGGATGGAGATAGGGATTTGGACTTGTGGTTTTACTTAATTCTCTGTACTCGCCAATGATTATAACGGCGATTCTGATCCAACCATTAATTAATACATTGTTGTGCCCGTGGCCTGAGAGGATGAACGTTCAATATGTAGCTAGGTGTAGAAGGCTAATGTTAACTACTAACGTTGCACATGAATGGAAGTTAGGCTAGCGAGCAAGCATTGTAGCCAGGTAGCCTAGGACAACAAAAAATAAAATCGTGTACTATAAGCCAGACAGAGTGATAAACCGTTTCGTCAACATGAGAGGAGGATGGCATTGGCATTTCTCTACAAGTGGGGTGAGTCGACATGTTTTTCTACTCGCGCACACACACACAGTCTAGTACAGCTAACCTTGTGGGGGGACACAATTCATTCCCATTCAAAATCCTATTTTCCCTAACCCCAACCTATACTCCTACCCTAACCCAAAAACCTAACCCTAGCTCCTAACCCTAAAATGAACCCTAGCTCCTAACCCTTAACGTAATTCTAACCCTTACACTATTTCTAACCTTAACCCAAAACCCCCTATAAATTTGACCTTGTGGGGACTAAGAAAATGTCCCCAGTTTGTCAAATTATTTGTTTGTTTACTATTATTGTGGGGACTGCTGGTCCACGTCCATGTTGGACTAAATCGTTTTTGGTATCTTTTAGTTGTCACTGTATTAAACTAAGCAGAGGTGATTTGATGAAATTGAAGTGGTGTTGGAATAGTGGAGGCAGCTCCTGTTTTCTTTGCGACTGGCTGTAACCTCTGGGGAGGTTCCCATTGCTTGGAAGGCAGCCATGGTTAGTCCTTTATTTATAGGGGGTTATAGGCCTATTTCGCTCTGTTTATCAAAAGTGTTGGAAAAACTTGTCAATAATCAACTGACTGGCTTTCTTATTGTCTATAGTATTCTCTCTGGTATGCAATCTGGTTTCCGCTCAGGTTATGGATATGTCACTGCAACCTTAAAGGTCCTCAATGATGTCACCATTGCCCTTGATTCTAATAAATGTTGTGCTGCTATTTTTATTGACTTGGCCAAAGCTTTTGATACGGTAGACCAGTGGTTCCCAAACTTTTTATAGTCCCGTACCCCTTCAAACATTCAACCTCCAGCTGCGTACCCCCTCCAGCACTAGGGTCAGCTCACTCTCAAAAGTTGTTTTTTGCCATCATTGTAAGCCTGCCATACACACACTATACGATACATTTATTTAACATGGGAATGAGTGTGGGTTTGTCACTACCTGGCTCGTGGGAAGTGACAAAGAGCTCTTATAGGACCAGGGCACAAATAATAACAATCAATAATTTTGCTCTTTATTTAGCCATCTTACATATAAAACCTTATTTGTTCATCGAAAATTGTGAATAACTCAGCACAGGTTAATGAGAAGGGTGTGCTTGAAAGGATGCACATACAGTTGAAGTCGGAAGTTTATATACACTTAGGTTGGAGTCATTAAAACTAGTTTTTCAACCACTCCACAAATTTCTTGTTAACAAACTATAGTTTTGGCAAGTCGGTTAGGACATCTACTTTGTGCATGACACAAGTCATTTTTCCAACAATTGTTTACAGACAGGTTATTTCACTTATAATTCACTGTATCACAATTCTAGTGGGTCAGAAGTTTACATACACTAAGTTGACTGTGCCTTTAAACAGCTTGGAAAATTCCAGAAAATGATGTCATGGCTTTAGAAGCTTCTGATGGGCTAATTGACATAATTTGAGTCAATTGGAGGTGTACCTGTGGATGTATTTCTAGGTCTACCTTCAAACTCAGTGCCTCTTTGCTTGACATCATGGGAAAATCAAAAGAAATCAGCCAAGACCTCAGAAAACAAATTGTATACCTCCACAAGTCTGGTTCATCCTTGGGAGCGATTTCCAAACGCCTGAAGGTACCACGTTCATCTGCACAAACAATAGTACGCAAGTATAAACACCACGCGTTCTGTCTCCTAGAGATTAACGTACTTTGGTGCGAAAAGTGCCAATCAATCCCAGAACAACAGCAAAGGACTTTGTGAAGATGCTGAAGGAAACAGGTACAAAAAGTATCTACATCCACAGTAAAACGAGTCCTATATTGACATAACCTGAAAGGCCGCTCAGCAAGGAAGAAGCCACTGCTCCAAAACCGGCATAAAAAAAGCCAGACTACGGTTTGCAACTGCACATGTGGACAAATATCGTACTTTTTGGAGAAATGTCCTCTGGTCCGATGAAACAAAAACAGAACTGTTTGGCCATAATGACCCTCGTTATGTTTGTAGGAAAAAGGCATCATGAGGAAGGAAAATTATGTGGATATATTGAAGCAACATCAAGACATCAGTCAGGAAGTTAAAGCTTGGTTGCAAATGTGATTTACAAATGGACAATGACCGCAAGCATACTTCCAAAGTTGTGGCAAAATGGCTTAAGGTCAACAAAATCAAGGTATTGGAGTGGCCATCACAAAGACCTCAATCCTATAGAAAATGTGTGGGCAAAACTGAAAAAGCATGTGCGAGCAAGGAGCCTACAAACCTGACTCAGTTACACGACCTCCGTCAGGAGGAATGGGCCAAAATTCACCCAACTTATTGTGGGAAGCTTGTGGAAGGCTACCTGAAATGTTTGACCCAAGTCAAACAATTTAAAGGCAATGCTACCAAATACTAATTGAGTGTATGTAAACTTCTGACCCACTGGAAATGTGATGAAAGAAATAAAAGTTGAAAGAAATAATTCTCTACTATTATTCTGACATTTCACATTCTTAAAATAAAGTGGTGATCCTAACTGACCTAAGACAGGGATTCTTTTACTAGAATTAAATGTCAGGAACTGTGAAAAACTGAGTTTAAATGTATTTGGCTAAGGTGTTTGTCAACTTCTGACTTCAACTGTAACTCTGCAAAGTTGGGTTGTATTGGAGAGAGTCTCAGTCTTAAGTAATTTTCCACACATGGTCTGTGCCTGTATTTAGTTTTCATGCTAGTGAGGGTTGAGAATCCACTCTTACATAGGTCTGTGGTTGCAATGGGCATCAGTGTCTTAACAGATTGATTTGCCAAGGCAGAATACTCTGAGCGCAGCCCAATCCAGAAATCTGGCAGTGGCTTCTGATTAAATTCAATTTTCACAGAACCACTTGTTGCAATTTCTGTGAGGCTCTCTTTCTTCAGATATCGGTAAGTGAACTGGAGACAGGGCATGAAAGGGATAACGAATCCAGTTGTTTGTGTCATCCGTTTCGGAAAAGTACCTGCGTAATTGGGCACCCAACTCACTCAGGTGCGTCGCTATATCACATTTGACATTGTCTGTAAGCTTGAGTTCATTTGCACAAAAAAAAAATCATACAATGATGGAAAGACCTGTGTGTTGTCCTTGTTAATGCAGACAGAGAAGAGCTCCAACTTCTTAATCATAGACTCAATTTTGTCCCGCGGAGAAAACTTTAAGCTCGTCTCTCAATTCAAAAAAACGTGTCAATACTTTGCCCCTTGATAACCAGCGCACTTCTGTACGTTGAAAAAGCGTTACATGGTCGCTGCCCATATCATTGCATAGTGCAGAAAATACACAAGAGTTCAGGGGCCTTGCTTCAACAAAGTTAACCATTTTCACTGTAGTGTCCAAAACAACTTTCAAGCTGTCAGGCATTCCCTTGGCAGCAAGAGCCTCTCGGTGGATGCTGCAGTGTACCCAAGTGGGGTCGGGAGCAACTGCTTGCACACGCATTACAGTACCTCTCCCCTATGTCTCCCTGTCATGGCTTTTACACCATCAGTACAGATACCAGCACATCTTGACCACCAAAGTCCATTTGATGTCACAAAGCTGTCCAGTACTTTAAAAATATCCTCTCCTGTTGTCCTGGTTTCCAGTGGTTTTCAGAAGAGGATGTCTTCCTTAATTGACCCCCCATAAACGTAACGGACATATACCAGGAGCTGTGCCAGGCACGCCACGTCTGTTGACTCATCCAGCGTAACGCATAGAATTCACTGGCTTGTATGTGAAGCACTAATTGTTTCAAAACATCTCCTGCCATGTCACTGATGCGTCATGAAACAGTGATGAAGGCATTATCTGTATCCTGTTTTTGGCCTTTTCCCCCAGCATTGTTCCAGCCATATCCACATCAGCAGGAAGAATTAAGTCCTCCACAATAGTACAGGGCTTGCCTGTTCTAGCCACTCGGTAGCTCACCATATACGATGCTTCTAGCTCCTTCTTATTAATGTTATCTGTTGCTTTTATACATGTCTTACTACTCAAAAGTCATTCATTCTCGCTCCAAAAATTCCTGCGGTTTATTTTTCAAATTGGCATGTTTTGTTTTTAAATGTCTGTGCAAGAGTGAAGGTTTCATCGAGTTATGAGATAGTACTTTTGCACATATAACACACTGTGGCTGAGGAAAGGCACTACTCCCAATATAAGTGAACCCCAAATCAATGTAGTTCTCATGATATTTGTGCCTCTCCGATGGTCCAATGTCCCGGTCTGTTGTTAGGTGCTTTTCCGGGTAAGGGGGCAGTTGCTCTTTGGCTGCATCAGATTCACAACTGTCAGTGTCCATGCTAGCTGGGCTAACAACAAATGTAGAATTACTGATGCTAGCTTTGGATGTGCTTGTGGAAGCAGAACAACTTGTGTTGTCGATAGGTGCAGGTGTAGTATTGCTGGTAGTAGCAGTACTACCAATAGAGCTGGTATGTCTCTCTATGGACGCAAGCCTTTTTTTAACCATTTATCCTTTTTCGAGCAAACGGAATGAGCTGCAGTTATGTTTGGCTACATACGGACCGTTAGTGGAATTCCCGCGAGAGAGTAACGGTTAATGTGATTGATGTTAATTATTTGACTAGGCTACCTGTATTTGACATTGTGTTATTTCGCTGAACACTAGATTATTTCATTTTAGGCAGTGAAGCGAGGCTACACAGGCGAGGAAAAAAAAAAACTCACCCAAATGTATCACCCCGTTGGAAAATGTAAATAACTGTTTGAAAACGTGAAAAAAAAAAAAAAAAAAAAAAACATTTACATCAACATAGCTCAGGCAGTAGGAAGCTCTCGCATCCATTTATGTGCAGATGATAGTCTTCTACTCAACTGGCCCCTCCCCGGATTTTGTGTTAAACGCTCTAAAACAAACCTTTTAGTGTCCAACAAGCTTTCTCTGCCCTTAACCTTGTTCTGAACACCTCCAAAACAAAGGTCATGTGGTTTGGTAAGAAGAATGCCTCTCTGCCCACTGGTGTGATTACTACCTCTGAGGGTTTAGAGCTTGAGGCTGTCACCTCATACAAATACTTGGGAGTATGGCCAGATGGTACACTGGTCCTTCTCTCAGCACATATCAAAGCTGCA
Organism: Salmo salar; assembly: GCF_965601325.2. Classification (NCBI taxonomy): domain Eukaryota; kingdom Metazoa; phylum Chordata; class Actinopteri; order Salmoniformes; family Salmonidae; genus Salmo; species Salmo salar. The sequence goes on from NC_138293.1 coordinate 55,322,610, forward strand.
GGCTGAAGTTAAATCTAGACTTGGTTTCCTCTATTGTAATCGCTCCTCTTTCATCGCAGCTGCCAAACTAACCCTGACTCAGATGACCATCCTACCCATGCTAGATTATGGAGACGTAATTTATAGATTGGTAGGTTAGAGTGCTCTCGAGCGGCAAGATGTTCTTTACCATTCGGCCATCAGATTTGCCACCAATGTTCCTTATAGGACACATCACTGCACTCTATACTCCTCTGTAAACTGGTCATCTCTGTATACCCGTCGCAAGACCCACTGGTTGTTGCTTATTTATAAAACCCTCTTAGGCCTCACTCCCCCCTATCTGAGATATCTACTGCAGCCCTCATCATCCACATACAACACCCGTTCTGCCAGTCACATTCTGTTAATGGTCCCCAAAGCACACACACATCCCTGATTCGCTCATCTTTTCAGTTCGCTGCAGTTAGCGACTGGAACGAGCTGTAAAAAAAAAAAAAAAACACTCAACTGTACAGTTTTATCTCAATCTCTTCATTCAAAGACTCAATCATGGACACTCTTACTGACAGTTGTGGCTGCTTTGCGTGATGTATTGTTGTCTCTACCTTCTTGCCCTTTGTGCTGTTGTCCACGCCCAGCAAATGTGTGTACCCTGTTTTGTGCTGCTACCATGTTGTGCTGCCGCCATGTTGTGTCTCTACCATGCTGTTGTAATGTAGTGTTGCTACCATGCTGTGTTGTCGTCTTAGGTCTCTCTTTATGTAGTGTTGTGTTGTCTCTCTTGTCGTGATGTGTGTTTTGTCCTATATTTTTATTGAATTTATTTTTATTTCAAATCCCAGGCCCCCGTCCCCGTAGGAGGCCTTTCGCCTTTTGGTAGGCCGTCATTGTAAATAAGAATGTGCGGTTGAATTAATTCCGCCACCGTGTCTTCTTATTGTCTCGGCCTTTAGGCCTACAGTATATATCACGGTGACAAGGCATATGAATTAACAGGTTATAGAGCAAACACAATTATCACAACACATATGGCTCGGCTTCCCCAGCGATTTTACCCACGCACCGCTACTGCTTATGTAACACTGTTTTGCATGAGTGTGTGTAGAGGGGGTTGGGCGGTATTTAGATTTGCAGAGTGAAGGAACTCGTGCTTGAATTAACCTGTGCCCAGGCACGTGCTCAAACACTGTATTGATGCCATGGACACTTCACTTTACTCAAACACTGGTTTCATTTTAACTACCAGTCTCATATTCAGTATCTGCAAGGTTTCTAAGTGTGGGTTTGAGCACTAAGTAGTGTCCTTTTTTTAATGTAATGCAATTTGATGTGTGTGTATGTGAGAGTGAGTGTATGTGAGAGTGAAAGTGTGAGCTATTTTCGTGTCTTTGTGGTGCTGCAAGCATTCTCCTCTCCTGAGCAGAAAAATCTGTAATGGATGTCTGAGTGAGTCTGTCAGCCTGTGTGTGTGTGTGTTTGCGTTACTCTGTGAACTCAGAGATGTTTGCAATCTGTCTGACGCGGAGAGGAGCCGAGAGAGCAGCTGTTTGCGAGGTGGGAAAGACAGGCTGATGATTGGTGGAGAGGAAGACTGCCTTTATGACATCATCTCCTCCACAACAAATCTAAAGCAAACTCAGAGAGTTCACAGTGCTGTACTTACTCAGCTTCAAGTTCAAAACAGAACCTGTACCAAGACAGATAAATACATACTCTTTATTAGATAAATATACTGCGAATAGACTAGCCACAACTACCACACAAATATATTATTTTAAAACAATGAACACAATCTCAAAACCCAACTGCGCTGGTTGATTGTTTGGACCAGTCAGCCCAACACATATCGGACATAACACAACGCCATCCATCAATAGAACATATGCAACGTGAACAGAACACTGGCTTGAGCAGCTGGTGACTGCAATCACATTTCCTGAATGGTCTTGTGTGTTTGTGTCGTAGTAGTTCACTGCTTGAATAATTCAATTATATACTTTTTTTTTTTACATTTTAGTCTGACAAAATCCCTGAAAAAATGTTTTTGACTAAGAACCTTGGCACATTATAGCCACATGGGTTAAGAACAGTAACGTTTATATAACTTTAATACTTGTAGGACCTAGGCTGTGAAACCCTGATGATTACTGCATGAGGTTGTGTTTCGGGGGGAGTGAGACACACACTCCCCCAGAAACACAAAAAATAAGCAACAACCAGTGGGTCTTGCGACAGGTATACAGAGATGACCAGTTTACAGACGCACCCGGTGCTTTCACTTGAGGTAAAATTGCGGTTTTATAAGAGAAAAAGTGTCAACAAGTGGCCATCAAAATGGAAGGGGGGAAAAAAAGAGAAAAAAAAGATGAAAAACCTCTACAGTGCATCAACTTGCATAGTTATAATAGATGCATGTCTCAAGCAATAATACCAAATGAAGAGATTATCTGTCCAAACGTTATGATTCGTCGGCCATCTTGCACGTATCAAAGCCCAGTTAAGTGGCAAATATGTTGTAGCAGTAACACAACGCACGCCGGAGACCTGGGTTCAACCCCGAGTTGTCCCTTCCAACCTCCTCCATATCACCTTGTCATTTCTAAAACTCTTGAAATAAAGCTTGAAAATAAGCTAAGTTAAACAAATTGAGGGGTACTGAATCTATAACCTGACAACATACGGTCACATTCACTATCAAAACCTTTTTCTAAGGGAAAACCAAAATGAGAACTCTTATTTGAAAAGTCATTCTATTAGGCTACCTCGATTTTTGAAACAGTATAGACCATTTTGTGCCTTCGTTAGGAACATGACCGTAGGAGTGCTGAACGTGCTCCAGCATCAACTGGTAAATTGCCAAAATCAAATTATTCAACTAGCCAAAATTTAAAAAATGAGTCCTGTTTGTACATAGGCCTAAATAAATAAAATAGTCCAAATACTACACCAGAGAGGATAATGTAGCCACAGAGGATCAATATCTTCTTTTTAAAAAAATAGCTGTGAATTGCTTTAATCACAAGCGTAGCAGCGTGCTTAATATCAAACCGCTGATTTTTAGTTGCTGTTTCCTAACAGCCGCAGCGCCACATTGGCCTTATATTTCAAAACAGTTTTGAAATCAAATGGTTATGGCTGAAAAGACTCGAGAAGACTCTAATCTGTCTGTAAATAGTCTACCAAGACCAATAGGCTACCAATATTGAGCGATGCAGAGGAGCGCATCTGCCATCCACCATGAGTGAAGCTATTCCCAGAATCCCAGCCCAGGCTTCACTTACTTCATCATTGGTGAGTTTGTGCCTCTGAATTATTACATTTCTTTCAATATTTTGATTCTTTGCATATTTCCTATGCTGCCTTGATTGTGTAATTGCTTGTCATGCAGGGCTCCCTTGGAAAAGACACCTTGGTCTCAAAATGGGACTCCACAATGCCTAAATAAATGACACTAATAGAATGTCAAATGAAGCAGATTTCCTGATCCCGAACCCCCGGCCTCTCATGATCACTTAGGTGAAAACAAATCCTTCGTTCCTGGTCAGTAGACTCAAAATTCAAAAAGGTACTTGCACATCTGAGCCATCTTTGTTGGAGGTGCATGGTAACAATTGAATAAGATGAGAGAGAAAAAAGAAGAAAGAAACCAGCACACTGCTCTTTATTTATTAAGCTTTACGTATCGGCCTCAAGGCCTTCGTCAGAGGTGACTAAGGCCTCGAGGCCGATAAGTAAAGCTTAATAAAGAGCAGTGATACTAGCAAGAGCAGTGTGCGGGTTTCTTCTTTTTCGTCACCCTTTCAGTAGACTGAAATCACAAGACTATGATTTATGTACGCAAGCTTTTCAATTAGCACAGGCAGACCAATTCTGATCTTTTGCTAAATTAGTGGAAAAAGATCTGATCTGATTGGTCAAACCACAACTCTTAACTTAAAAATTCAGAATGAATGCCTATTTAACCATTGAAATTTGACATTTATGGACCAGGGTTTGGAGACCTGATACTGCAGTGAGACAGAGCTTACTGCGTCAATATGACAAAACAGTATAAAATGTTTTGTTTACACCAGCTTGAGCCAATCACGACACTAGATTGATCCGCATTCAACACGGTCACAGCCACACCCACTTCTCTCGCATCTGCCCAAGACAAGGCACAAACACAGACAGTCAAAGACGCGTGAATGAACAATGGTTTGAGACTAAATAATCATTTATTAAAGTGAAAAGGTCATTGTTTTCTTATATACCTGAGTTCAACCACCACCACCTCCTGCTGCTGCTTTCCACTCCGCAATGACTGCATGTGAAAGTGTGCACCTGTCCACGGGTCTGTGTGCAGGCTCCAAATGGTCTTATTTTACTTGTCTTTTACTAGGATAAATTCTCTAAAAATAGATTGGCCTATACTTTAGAAAGCTTGGCGTGTCTATACGGGATAACTTTGCTGATGGGACCTTCCAAATGCCCCCGTCACCATATTTCGGTCATGCTTTCTACGGTATCCAAAGCGACTTCCATTTTGGATCTACCTGGAGAATTTCATGCATCATCGCTAAGATTTAGACTATTTGTCACCTTTTGGTGCGACATATGGCATGTTTGAGTACAATGTGCTGGGGGGGGGGGGGGGGGGGGGGTGTATAAAAAGCCAGTGAAATCACATTTATGTCTAGGAGAAATGTAACAAGTGGTCACAACCACCTCCCACAAAACACAGAATTCTGTAGCCTCCGTTCCCCACTCTACATAACATTGAGTCAGACCTGAGTGAATTTGTTAACACGTCTACACAGTTTGTCTCATTGGAAATTTCAGACGTTTTTCATTTTTATCAGAACCAATATGGTGCATAAAAGTGTTTCTCCAATCCCGGTCCTTGAGTTGAGTATAGAAACTTTACCATCCCATCTCCAATCAGACATGCTCTACAGTACACCATTCAACTGGTGGGAAGAGCAGATAACTGTTCAACTGAAAACTCAAGAAGGTCATTCACTTGTCAGCAATAATTGGGGCAATACCCTTGCCAACACAAAAGACCAGGTTTGAGAAACACAGGAGTAGTTAATGGACTACTCCCTCTGCCTATACTGTGTTCGCTCCCAGCAAACCCACAATCTCCCATTCTATATACCCTACTTGACTAATGATTACCACTGGAAATTGACAGGAAATGGATGAGTTACCACCAGACTGCTTTCACTTATCTGGTCCTTTCATACCAGTGTTAATGAAGGTAAGCTGAGAGAAGAGCAAGCACATCGTTTAAGATGGTTTGGACATAGTTCAATGGCCAATTTCAGAAAAATAATTGGCTCAAGAGCAGGTTGAGGAAGGGAAACGTACCCAAGTAAGAAACTGGACATTAACCTGTTAGGGCTAGGGGGCAGTATTGACACAGCCGGATAAAAAAACGTACCCGATTTAATCTGGTTACTACTCCTGCCCAGTAACTAGAATATGCATATAATTATTGGCTTTGGATAGAAAACACCCTAAAGTTTCTAAAACTGTTTGAATGGTGTCTGTGAGTATAACAGAACTCATATGGCAGGCCAAAACCTGAGAAGATTTCATGCAGGAAGTGGCCTGTTGAGAAGTAGTGTTTCATCTTGGCTCTTTTTATTGAAGACTGAGGATCTTTGCAATAACGTGACACTTCCTACAGCTCCCATAGGCTCTCAGAGCCCGGGAAAAAGCTGAACGATATCGAGGCAGGCTCTGGCTGAAACACTTTATCGCTTTTGGCAAGTGGCCGCTCAGAGTACTATGGGCTTAGGCGCGTGCCCGAGTCGACCGAATGCTTTCTTTTCTTTTGTCTGTTTACCTAAACGCAGATTCCCGGTCAGAATATTATCGCTTTTTTATGAGAAAAATGGCATAAAAATTGATTTTAAACAGCGGTTGACATGCTTCGAAGTAAGGTAATGGAATATTTAGAATTTTTTTGTCACGAATTGCGCCATGCTCGCCACCCTTATTTACCCTTTCGGATAGTGTCTTGAACGCACGAACAAAACGCCGCTGTTTGGATATAACGATGGATTATTTTGGACCAAACCAACATTTGTTATTGAAGTAGAAGTCCTGGGAGTGCATTCTGACGAAGACAGCAAAGGTAATAACATTTTTCTTATAGTAAATCTGACTTTGATGAGTGCTAAACTTGCTGGGTGTCTAAATAGCTAGCCCTGTGATGCCAGGCTATCTACTGAGAATATTGCAAAATGTGCTTTCACCGAAAAGCTATTTTAAAATCGGACATATCGAGTGCATAGAGGAGTTCTGTATCTATAATTCTTAAAATAATAGTTATGCTTTTTGTGAACGTTTATCGTGAGTAATTTAGTAAATTCACCAGCAGTGTTCGGTGGGAATGCTAGTCACATGCTAATGTAAAAAGCTGGTTTTTGATATAAATATGAACTTGATTGAACAAAACATGCATGTATTGTATAACATAATGTCCTAGGGTTGTCATCTGATGAAGATCATGAAAGGTTAGTGCTACATATAGCTGTGGTTTGGGTTTATGTGACATTATATGCTAGCTTGAAAAATGGGTGTCTGATTATTTCTGGCTGGGTACTCTGCTGACATAATCTAATGTTTTGCTTTCGTTGTAAAGCCTTTTTGAAATGGTGTAAAATAGTCATATTTTTGAAAAATGGAAGGTTTTGCATTTCTAAGGTATTTGAATAACGCGCCACGGGATTACACTGGCTGTTGAGTAGGGGTTAAGGTTAAGAACGTTTGACGTAAGTAACTTTTTAACAACACAAATAAAGAGCTCTGGGATGCCACCATCTCTCGATGTGTTTTTTTTTTTTTTTGTCATAACCTATGAACCCAAAAATAATTAATTGGTGAGTGTCTGAGCGCAAGAGCCACTATCGCATTCTGCAAAGCAGCAATATCTATATGATTTGTCTAGCGTTTACAGGGGTACTGACGTAGCCTGCCTCCAGACCGGTTTGTGCCGTCTTGCCAACCGTGATAATGACCATAGGAGTTTACAAGACAGCCTGATCTGGGACCAGGCTTGGTTAGGCAGTTATGGAGGGACATAAAAAAAACAGTTATAGACATCTTGTTGAGCTACATTTAATACTTTAGCCAGGACATCCCAATACACACTATGTAGAGGGAACGTCACCTAAACATCTCCTGATCCTGTGAGTCTATCTGAGCCTATTGGATTAAGTGGTTATGAGAAACATGCGTGTCAGAGCGAATGTCGAAAGCCTAAAATACCGCTTGAATTTAAGATGGCGTCGTTTTATATACAGTTCCTGTCAAGAAGCTTCACACTATCAATGTGAGCATACGATACGGCGGCTGGCTATTCATGCATGTGAACCACAACTCCTTTTCATTTTGTTTCAACTTCATTGTCTGAGGTATGAACAGTTGTTTAATCATTTTTTTAGTTTTCTGTTTTTTGATTTTTTCCCCCTTTAAAAAAACATAATATTCCTGTTTACATTAAGACAGACAGACGGCAAATTCATGGGTGACGTTTCCACCAAGCTCTCACCTAAGGTCCTTTTTACTTTAACCCATCTATAGACCAAGGTTAAGATTGGGTAGAGTATAAGCAGAAAACGGATCAGTGAGTTAGGGGCGTCTTCCACCTGGAGCGAACAGTACAAAACAGCTGAGATCAAAGTGAAGTTTCATCTGCGTCAGACATAGGGGGTCATTTGGGACGCAGCCCCTACACCGCACAGACGTTCAGAAAGTGTCTACAGCCGTTTGTTTTACACAGTAAAGCATCATATCAGTCAAGCTCCGACAACACAGACATTAACCTAACAATTAAATCAAATGCTAAACAACAAACAAACAATAATCATAACATTTTTGTTTTTATCCAAATCGTCTTTTCTTCCCCTCCGTTTCTGGGCTTTCAGTCCTGAGTCTCTTTTTCTAAACAGAAAAAAAAACTTTATTGAAACCAATCTGTCAGACAAACAGCATTTCAACCCAGAAGTATGACATCACAAATATGCAGAACGACACTTATTAGTGCACAACATTTTCAGTCTGGGACTTCACCATTTCATTTTTTTTTTTTTTTACATTCCTCACAACGACATATCATTCATGTACCTGGGATTTCCGTTCCTCTCCAAGTTCTCAAAGTGCTACTTTTGGTTGGGGTTCGCTTGGATGTTCAGAGGGGAGCGAGACAGCCATGTTGTGGGGAGGAAGGGGTTATGGGGAGGTTAAAGCGAGTGAGGGCAAAGCATGAGATTGTCTTAAAGGGGGGGGGGAGATTGGGGCTAGTTTCCTGGACCCAGATTAAGTCTAGTCCTGGACTAAGAAGCATGTTCAATGGAGATTCTCCATTTAAAGAAGTCAATGTGTGTCAGGGGGAGAAATGTGTTGAGTTCCAGAATGTACATGATATCCCTGGTTTAGTAGTGTGGTTAGTTAAGGTGGTGCAATAGGAACAGTGTGGAGAATGGGAGGTGTGGGGGTAGTGTGGAAGGACATACCTAAGCTAACATTTGTCAGTTGATTGTATACACATTCTCCTGACAGGAGGATGGCTAGCAAGAGCCTGAGAATCTATCTGCTGTGCTGGTGCGATTGATGGGGTCTGAAGGCAGTGTGCTCTGCGGTGCTGGTGAGTCTGATTCTGCGTGAGATTGTCAGTACCGTAGTCTAGGGACCACTAGCTGTGTGGGAATGCTCCCTTCTTCGACATGTTGTTTATAACGACCCCTTCTGGGGAACATTTCCATGTCGTTCACAGCTAAAAGCCAACCCTCTTCTACACCTTATCCAAACCAACCGTCTGGTCAAAGCCTGGCTCGTTCACAGTGACAAAAGAGTTGATTATCATTATACTGCATATATATATATATATATATATATATATATATATATATATATTTTTTTTATGTATCCGTTATTTAAGTAGGAAAGTCACATTGAGATCGGCATCTCTTTTTCAAGTGAGCCATATCACATCTCCGCACGTGATTGAATGAAATCCTATTTTCCATACAGTTAAGAGCTTCTAGGTTCCTTTAAATCCCCTTGTGGTAATACTGAGAGAGTGTGTGTGTGTGTGTGTGTGTATGTGTTGTGACAGAATGTTAGGCACCGGGCTGAAGCTAGGGATTAGGGTAAAACTGCAGGAGAGGGGAGGTATTGTATTAGGAGTGGCGGTGATCTGGATTGTATCCCAACACGGCGCATATATAGGGAAAATACAGGGGGAGACATCCCTTTAGTGCAAAACAAACAACTGTCAATGGCTTTGAAGGAGAGAGGAGGGGGACATGTAGAGAAAGCGCAGAGCTGGCTGGGTGTAGGATTGGATGTGTGGAGAGGACAGTCAGAGAATCATCTCAAAGGCTTTGTGGCTCTCTGGGGCAACCCTTTTTCCTCACTTTAGGAGAAAGGGGGGTTGCTACTGTGAATGGTGCTGTAAAAAGTACATTATGTGGCAGGTTGCATTGGCTAGGCCTCTCATTCTTGTCTCGTCTCTGGACCTGCCACATTGAGAACCAGGGTATCCATCCACAGGTGAATACTACTGAACTGAGTTAGAGTATTTTTTCGTGTTTGTTTACCACAATAACAACAATAACAACGTCTACAATAACAACGCTTTGGCCCATCCATCGAGCTCAGTTGGCTTCCAAGGTGTACGGTCTGTCTTTTCCTAAGAAAGAAAGTTTCCTTTGAGTTTGTCAGACACAGAATCTTTATACTGCCAGTGGGTTTGTTGTTTGTCTTGAACATAGATAAATGGGGGAATCCATTATGAGACTTGGTCCTGTGTGATAAAAGTACTTCAAAAATAAAAGTGTAAAAGATAAAGACTGCTATGCATGTTGATCTGCAGCCTCTCGCATCTCATGGGGTCATAGAACCATACTGAACAGGGTAGTAGGGGGACCAAACAGGTCCATATTGGCAACTGTGGAAGTATATGTGTTTTGCACTCAGAGGGGCATCTACACTGACATGAGAGGCGAGGTAGAATCTGTCAGTTTGGAGGTGGGGCCTGTGGTGTAACCACCGGCGAGGTAAGTGACACCTCTCCCCGTCCCTCAAACGATCCCACATCAGAGGGGGCGGGAGTCCTGTGTGATGGGCAGGGCAACAGAGACACACACAGTCTGCAACCAGGAAGTGCAGTGCAGTCCAAACGGGAGATGTAGTGGAGGTTTGGGACGGGTGGAATGACAACCTAGGTGAGGGTCAACTGTCATATATGAGGTAAAAGAACAGCAAACTATTGTTTTGTGTGTGTACACACAGAGAGAGGTATATATAGATGAGATGTACTCATCTACACAGGCAGAAGGTTATGTTTACTATATATATATATATATATATATATATATATATATATATATAATAAATATATAGTTAGAGAGGTATGACTGTATTCAGGTAGACAGGTATGTATAGGATGAGAAGTACATGGAGGTAAACCAGTGGGTATATAATGCAGGTACAGAGGTATATGTGCATGCAGGTAGACCGGTGTACTGTATACCTGCAGTAAGATAGGTATACAGTACTTGTATGTATGAGGGTAAAGGGTTGTGTATATACATGAAGGTACACTTGCACATTTGCACAACAAATTGGATACGGTTTGTATCCATAAATAGGTGTGTGTCTTTGCACTGTCCTAAAGGGAGGTTTATGTGTAACTCTGTGTAAGGGAGGTATGTAAGGTACAGGGAGGTAGGTTCACAAGTACACGTCTTGGCTAGGAGGAGTTCGGGCTGCACATCAGGGGGTTGGAAGGGAAGAGTTCAAAAGGGAGAAGTGTGGGGGGAACACTTGGTAACTGTCCCAGTGGAGGCTGGTGAGGAGGCCGGTGAAGAGGGGAGCTGGTTGGAGGCTCTGATGGAAGCTCAATTGTGGGACAAAATACAGCAGCTATCTGCCCTGCTCGAGTGACGGGCGGCTCTGAAAAGCTATGTCAGTCCATGTATGAATATGTTTGTCTATAGTAGTGTGTGTGTGTTAGGTGAATGTAGATGTACATCAGTGGATTTGTGTGTGAGGTTTGATTTTGTAAAGGTTTTTGATTGTCTGTGAATGTACGTGTGTGTGTTTGTGTCAGCCATCTGCCTCTCAGAGCGATTGCCTTCCACTAACACAGAGCTACACCAGTACCAGTACTCCAACCAGACCTCGGGGGTTTGGGTTTGCATACATGTGCACCTGGTGTATAACAACACAGGGGCAGAACACCGCTCAGGGCTGCTAGCTTCTCTGTTAGATAGAGACGCACAGCGCAGCCAGAGAACCCCACTTTAGAGGGGGGCCCCAGCAGCCACAAGAGCGGCCAGAAACGAATTATCAAAATGAAAGAAAGCCTTTGTTTTTCTCTGAGACTTTTTTCTTGGTGACTATCCGTGTTGCTGGTGGTGATATTGTGTTTCACAAAACAAAGAAAGCGGACAATTTTTACCCCTTTTCTTTTCCCCTAATAATTCCCCCCTCTCTCTTCCAGGCCAGAAGTTAGGGGTCAGTTCATACTTCCTGGTCCTCGAAGACCTCCAGGAAGAGCGGAGGGAAGAGTTCGTTGGGACACTCCACCTTCATGTGGAGGAAGCGGCTGGCGTGGCACGCCCCGATCATCCTCAGGTCCGTCACCTTCATCAGCAGCTTGGGCCAGAAGTGGGGAATGTTGTGCTTGCGGTGGTTGATGTAGTGCTCGAAGGCAAGCAGGTACGTCTCCTGGCACTTCTCGATCTTATCTACCGACGTCAGGCCCGAGCGATCTGAGAGGAACGCACAAATACATACCTTTAAAGACCAATAATGATACTAGAGAAATGGTAGATATTGAAGCTTGTTCATAAAACGTTACCAACATAGGGAGACCTTCAGTGTGTTCATTCAGCTGTTCTTTGTTCATAAAGATGTTATGTCTGTTCCTAAAGTGGTTGTGTCTGTTCTTAAAGTGGTTATGTCTGTTCTTAAAGTGGTTATGATCCTGATGTCCTTCCATTGATTGACTGTTTTGTTTGTTCATGGAGCTGCTATGTCTGTTCATTAAGATATTATGTCTGCTCATAGAGTTGTTATAACCTTTCCACAGCCTCCTGGCTCCTCACCTGAGCTCATGAGGAGCACAGCCTGCAGCAGGGCCACCTCCGAGTCGTCCAGGTTAAACTGTGCCAGACTCTTGCCCAAATCAAAGATGGCGTCCGACACCACGCCCAGGCCGCCATTCTTCAGCTGCTCCCTCTTCACCGCCATCTCGCCGCTCAGGGTAAGCGTCTCGCTCTCTGGGTCGTAGCGCACGGCGGCGCGCAGCGACATGATCTCCATACAGCAGCCTTTCAATAGGATGATCTGGTCCTCACAAGGCAGCTGGAGGGAGGAGAGGGAGACTGTTAGAGTGTACACCACATAAACACAAATCAGGTCATCCCATGGCAGTGAGGGGCCTGAGAGGAAACCTACAGTCAGCTGAGGTAGATGGCACTAAAGGTCAAGACACACCACACACACACACACACACACACACACACACACACACACACACACACACACACACACACACACACACACACACACTGCAGTCCTCACAAGGCAACTATAGGGCATATGTACATTATACACACAGCCTGGGAACAAACTGAAAGAGAACATGTTACTAAATATCCAGTAATTCTAGCAGCTACCGTAACCACAACAGTTAGCTACATTATTCCTCTGCTGGCCAGTGAGACTGCGTTGATGTTTATTTGTAATGATAGTCCAGCTACAGATTACATAACTGGTGAATCACAATCTTTCGGGACTGTCTGTGGATGAAGGTGAGTTCTGTGCACCCTAGTCTGAGTACTCTCAGTGAGTGAATGAGTGAGTGTGAAACAGCAGCATTATCTCCTCATTATAGAGCAGATTGAGTCATATGCCGGAGGCAGTGGTGAATATACAGTATAACACAAGCACGCACGTAGAAACGAACAGACAGACACCATGACAAACAGTTCTGCTGAAGGAGGAGAAAGAGGTGGTGGTAATCACAGTCAAGTGTGTGTTGGTTGATGAGCCCCATTAGAGACACACAGGGACAAATGAGGACACAGGACAGAGACACACAGGAACTTACACACACACACACACACACACACAAATGCACAGGCACACGACACACAGTGCTTTAAACCCACCTCTGAGAACATGGGCAGTTTTTTGGCAAAGTCGACGACGCGTGTGATGGCAGGGGTGATGATCTTGGTGAACTCGCTGAAGGCCTCCAGGTCTACCTTGTCTCCGTCTGGGGTGGGAGCCCCGGGGGACTGACCTATGTCCTCAGGCTGGGGACACAAAGATGGCGTCTAATGAATCGTCCCACCGGGCAAACACAGTCAGATCAACCAACATCCACTTTTGGCTTGATATTTAATTCGGTTGTTTACCAGACCTGGGTTCAAATGTATGCGCATTTAAGTATTTATATACTTATTTTCTGTGCATTTGAGTATTTTCAAATAATGTGGCAGAAATAAAACTACTTCTATTTGAAGTATTTGAAACTATTTTAAAATGATTTCCTATAAATAGCTTACTAATTGAAAGTATTTTGAAATACTTGTTTCCAAATACATTATTTCAAAAAACCCTAGGACCAAACAGACCTGGGTTCAAATGCATGGAGTATTTAAATATTTGTACTTGAAAATAAATGTATACGAGTACTTTCAAATACATGTCAATACATTCCAAGTGTATTTCCAAATGCATTCCAATATTCCACTACCTGTATTTTCAAATATACAGTACCAGTCAAAAGTTTGAACACACCTACTCATTCAAGGGGTTTTCTTTAGTTTTACTATTTTCTACATTGTAGAATAATAGTGAAGACATCAAAACTATGAAATAACACACATGGAATCATGTAGTAACCAAAAAATGTTAAACAAATCAAAATATATTTTATATTTGAGATTCTTCAAAGTAGCCACCCTTTGCCTTGATGACAGCTTTGCACACTCTTGGCATTCTCTCAAACAGCTTCACCTGGAATGCTTTTCCAACAGTTTTGAAGGAGTTCCCACACATGCTGAGCACTTGTTGGCTGCTTTTCCTTCACTCTGCGGTCCAACTCATCCCAAACCATCTCAATTGGGTTGAGGTCGGTTTATTGTGGAGGCCAAGTCATCTGATGCAGCTCTCCATCACTCTCTTTCTTGCTCAAATAGCCCTTACACAGCCTGGAGGTGTGTTGGATCATTGTCCTTTTGAAAAACAAATGATAGTCCCTCTAAGGCCCAAACCAGATCGCTGCAGAATGCTGTGGTAGCCATGCTGGTTAAGTGTGCCTTGAATTCTAAATAAATCACAGACAGTGTCAACAGTAAAGCACTCCCACACCATCACACCTCCTCCTCCATGCTTCACGGTGGGAACCACACATGCAGAGATCATCCGTTCACCTAGTCTTCTTCTCACAAAGACACGGCGGTCAGAAGCAAAAATCTCAGATTTGGATTCCAGACCAAAGTACAGATTTCCACCGGTCTAATATCCATTGCTCGTGTTTCTTGGCCCAAGCAAGTCTCTTCTTCTTATTGGTGTCCTTTAGTAGTGGTTTCTTTGCAGAAATTTGACCATGAAGGCCTGACTTACGCAGTCTCCTCTGAACAGTTGATGTTGAGATGTGTCTGGTACTTGAACTCTGAAGCATTTATTTGGGCAGTAATTTCAGAGGCTAGTAACTCTAATGAACTTATCCTCTGCAGCAGAGGTAACTCTGGGTTTTCCTTTCCTGTGGCGGTCCTCATGAGAGCTAGTTTCATCATAGTGCTTGATGGTTTTTGTGACTGCACTTGAAGAAAAGTTCAAAGTTCTTGAAATTTCCCACATTGACTGACCTTCATGTCTTAAAGTAATGATGGACTGTTGTTTCTCTTTGCTTATTTGAGAGGTTCTTGCCATATGGACATGGTCTTTTACCAAATAGGGCTATCTTCTGTATACCACCCCTACCTTGTCACAACACAACTGACTGGCTCAATCAAAGCCATGAGTGTGCAAAGCTGTCATCAAGGCAAAGGGTGGCTACTTTGAAAAATCTCAAATATATTTTGGTTTGTTTAACACTTTTTTGGTTACTGCATAAATCCATGTGTTATTTCATAGTTTTGATGTCTTCACTATTATTCCATATTGTCTAAACTTTTGACAGGTACTGTATGTATTCATAAGTGCAGCCTGTTTTGTCTGTGTGTGAGTGAGGTGATGCACTGAGTGAGTGAGTGAGTGAGTGAGGTGATGCACTGAGTGAGTGAGTGAGGTGATGCACTGAGTGAGTGAGTGAGTGAGGTGATGCACTGAGTGAGTGAATGAGTGAGTGAGGTGATGCACTGAGTGAGTGAATGAGTGAGTGAGGTGATGCACTGAGTGAGTGAATGAGTGAGTGAGGTGATGCACTGAGTGAGTGAGGTGATGCACTGAGTGAGTGAGTGAGTGAGTGAGGTGATGCACTGAGTGAGTGAGTGAGTGAGTGAGTGAGTGAGTGAGTGAGTGAGGTGATGCACTGAGTGAGAGAGTGAGTGAGGTGATGCACTGAGTGAGTGAGAGAGTGAGTGAGGTGATGCACTGAGTGAGTGAGAGAGTGAGTGAGGTGATGCACTGAGTGAGTGAGAGAGTGAGTGAGGTGATGCACTGAGTGAGTGAGAGAGTGAGTGAGGTGATGCACTGAGTGAGTGAGAGAGTGAGAGAGGTGATGCACTGAGTGAGTGAGTGAGTGAGTGAGTGAGTGAGTGAGTGAGTGAGTGAGTGAGTGAGGTGATGCACTGAGTGAGTGAGTGAGATGATGCACTGAGTGAGTGAGTGAGTGAGTGAGGTGATGCACTGAGTGAGTGAGTGAGGTGATGCACTGAGTGAGTGAGTGAGTGAGTGAGTTGATGCACTGAGTGAGTGAGTGAGTGAGTGAGTTGATGCACTGAGTGAGTGAGTGAGTGAGTGAGTGGATGCACTGAGTGAGTGAGTGAGTGGATGCACTGAGTGAGTGAGTGAGTGAGTTGATGCACTGAGTGAGTGAGTGAGGAGTGAGTGAGTGATGCACTGAGTGAGTGAGTGAGTGAGTTGATGCACTGAGTGAGTGAGTTGATGCACTGAGTGAGTGAGTGAGTGAGTTGATGCACTGAGTGAGTGAGGTGATGCACTGAGTGAGTGAGGTGATGCACTGAGTGAGTGAGGTGATGCACTGAGTGAGTGAGGTGATGCACTGAGTGAGTGAGGTGATGCACTGAGTGAGTGAGTGAGTGAGGTGATGCACTGAGTGAGTGAGTGAGTGAGGTGATGCACTGAGTGAGTGAGTGAGTGAGTGAGGTGATGCACTGAGTGAGTGAGTGAGTGAGTGAGGTGATGCACTGAGTGAGTGAGTGAGTGAGTGAGGTGATGCACTGAGTGAGTGAGTGAGTGAGTGAGGTGATGCACTGAGTGAGTGAGTGAGTGAGTGAGGTGATGCACTGAGTGAGTGAGTGAGTGAGGTGATGCACTGAGTGAGTGAGTGAGTGAGTGAGTGAGTGAGGTGATGCACTGAGTGAGTGAGTGAGTGAGTGAGTGAGGTGATGCACTGAGTGAGTGAGTGAGTGAGGTGATGCACGTGAGTGAGTGAGTGAGTGAGTGAGGTGATGCACTGAGTGAGTGAGTGAGGTGATGCACTGAGTGAGTGAGTGAGGTGATGCACGGTGAGTGAGTGAGGAGTGAGTGAGGTGATGCACTGAGTGAGTGAGTGAGTGAGTGAGGTGATGCACTGAGTGAGTGAGTGAGTGAGTGAGGTGATGCACTGAGTGAGTGAGTGAGTGAGTGAGGTGATGCACTGAGTGAGTGAGTGAGTGAGTGAGGTGATGCACTGAGTGAGTGAGTGAGTGAGTGAGGTGATGCACTGAGTGAGTGAGTGAGTGAGTGAGTGAGGTGATGCACTGAGTGAGTGAGTGAGTGAGTGAGTGAGGTGATGCACGGGGTGAGTGAGTGAGTGAGGTGATGCACGGTGAGTGAGTGAGGTGATGCACTGAGTGAGTGAGTGAGGTGATGCACTGAGTGAGTGAGTGAGGTGATGCACTGAGTGAGTGAGTGAGTGAGGTGATGCACTGAGTGAGTGAGTGAGTGAGTGAGGTGATGCACTGAGTGAGTGAGTGAGTGAGTGAGGTGATGCACTGAGTGAGTGAGTGAGTGAGTGAGGTGATGCACTGAGTGAGTGAGTGAGTGAGTGAGGTGATGCACTGAGTGAGTGAGTGAGTGAGTGAGTGAGGTGATGCACTGAGTGAGTGAGTGAGTGAGTGAGTGAGGTGATGCACTGAGTGAGTGAGTGAGTGAGTGAGGTGATGCACTGAGTGAGTGAGTGAGGTGATGCACTGAGTGAGTGAGTGAGGTGATGCACTGAGTGAGTGAGTGAGTGAGTGAGGTGATGCACGGTGAGTGAGTGAGGTGATGCACTGAGTGAGTGAGTGAGGTGATGCACTGAGTGAGTGAGTGAGGTGATGCACTGAGTGAGTGAGGTGATGCACTGAGTGAGTGAGTGAATGAGTGAGTGAGGTGATGCACTGAGTGAGTGAGTGAGTAGGTGATGCACTGAGTGAGTGAATGAGTGAGGTGATGCACTGAGTGAGCGTGTGAGTGAGTGAGGTGATGCACTGAGTGAGTGAGTGAATGAGTGAGTGAGGTGATGCACTGAGTGAGTGAGTGAGTAAGGTGATGCACTGAGTGAGCGAGTGAGTGAGTGAGGTGATGCACGGGGTGAGTGAGTGAGTGAGGTGATGCACTGAGTGAGTGAGTGGAGGTGATGCACTGAGTGAGGTGAGTGAGGTGATGCACTGAGTGAGTGAGTGAGGTGATGCACTGAGTGAGTGAGTGAGGTGATGCACGGTGAGTGAGTGAGTGAGGTGATGCACTGAGTGAGTGAGTGAGGTGATGCACTGAGTGAGTGAGTGAGTGAGGTGATGCACTGAGTGAGTGAGTGAGTGAGGTGATGCACTGAGTGAGTGAGTGAGTGAGGTGATGCACTGAGTGAGTGAGTGAGTGAGGTGATGCACTGAGTGAGTGAGTGAGTGAGGTGATGCACTGAGTGAGTGAGTGAGTGAGTGAGTGAGGTGATGCACTGAGTGAGTGAGTGAGTGAGTGAGGTGATGCACTGAGTGAGTGAGTGAGTGAGGTGATGCACTGAGTGAGTGAGTGAGTGAGGTGATGCACTGAGTGAGTGAGTGAGTGAGGTGATGCACTGAGTGAGTGAGTGAGTGAGTGAGGTGATGCACTGACTGAGTGAGTGAGGTGATGCACTGACTGAGTGAGTGAGGTGATGCACTGAGTGAGTGAGTGAGTGAGGTGATGCACTGAGTGAGTGAGTGAATGAGTGAGTGAGGTGATGCACTGAGTGAGTGAGTGAGTAAGGTGATGCACTGAGTGAGTGAATGAGTGAGGTGATGCACTGAGTGAGCGAGTGAGTGAGTGAGGTGATGCACTGAGTGAGTGAGTGAGGTGATGCACTGAGTGAGTGAGTGAGGTGATGCACTGAGTGAGTGAGTGAGGTGATGCACTGAGTGAGTGAGTGAGGTGATGCACTGAGTGAGTGAGTGAGGTGATGCACTGAGTGAGTGAGTGAGGTGATGCACTGAGTGAGTGAGTGAGTGAGTGAGTGAGGTGATGCACTGAGTGAGTGAGTGAGTGAGTGAGGTGATGCACTGAGTGAGTGAGTGAGTGAGGTGATGCACTGAGTGAGTGAGTGAGTGAGTGAGGTGATGCACTGAGTGAGTGAGTGAGTGAGGTGATGCACTGAGTGAGTGAGTGAGTGAGGTGATGCACTGAGTGAGTGAGTGAGTTGATGCACTGAGTGAGTGAGTGAGTGAGTGAGGTGATGCACTGAGTGAGTGAGTGAGTGAGTGAGGTGATGCACTGAGTGAGTGAGTGAGTGAGGTTATGCACTGAGTGAGTGAGTGAGTGAGTGAGGTTATGCACTGAGTGAGTGAGTGAGTGAGTGAGGTGATGCACTGACTGAGTGAGTGAGGTGATGCACGGTGAGTGAGTGAGTGAGTGAGTGAGTGAGTGAGGTGATGCACTGAGTGAGTGAGTGAGTGAATGAGGTGATGCACTGAGTGAGTGAGTGAGTGAGGTGATGCACTGAGTGAGTGAGTGAGTGAATGAGGTGATGCACTGAGTGAGTGAGTGAGTGAGTGAGGTGATGCACTGAGTGAGTGAGGTGATGCACTGAGTGAGTGAGTGAGTGAGGTGATGCACTGAGTGAGTGAGTGAATGAGTGAGTGAGGTGATGCACTGAGTGAGTGAGTGAGTGAGTGAGGTGATGCACTGAGTGAGTGAGGTGATGCACTGAGTGAGTGAGTGAGTGAGGTGATGCACTGAGTGAGTGAGTGAGTGAGGTGATGCACTGAGTGAGTGAGTGAGTGAGGTTATGCACTGAGTGAGTGAGTGAGTGAGGTGATGCACTGAGTGAGTGAGTGAGTGAGGTGATGCACTGAGTGAGTGAGTGAGTGAGGTGATGCACTGAGTGAGTGAGTGAGTGAGTGAGTGAGGTGATGCACTGAGTGAGTGAGTGAGTGAGGTGATGCACTGAGTGAGTGAGTGAGGTGATGCACTGAGTGAGTGAGTGAGGTGATGCACTGAGTGAGTGAGTGAGGTGATGCACTGAGTGAGTGAGTGAGTGAGGTGATGCACTGAGTGAGTGAGTGAGTGAGGTGATGCACTGAGTGAGTGAGTGAGTGAGTGAATGAGGTGATGCACTGAGTGAGTGAGTGAATGAGGTGATGCACTGAGTGAGTGAGTGAATGAGGTGATGCACTGAGTGAGTGAGTGAGTGAATGAGGTGATGCACTGAGTGAGTGAGTGAGTGAATGAGGTGATGCACTGAGTGAGTGAATGAGGTGATGCACTGAGTGAGTGAGTGAATGAGGTGATGCACTGAGTGAGTGAGTGAATGAGGTGATGCACTGAGTGAGTGAGTGAATGAGGTGATGCACTGAGTGTTAGAAAGAGAGAGAAAGACAGATTGGACCAGTACTTCTGTTATGCTTGTTTTCGAGGCTGTGGTTATCAACACCTCAGATATGCACTGAATCAATCCATTCTGAGCAGATCCACATCAACTTTACTTTCAACAATAAAACTCTTCATACTGCGTCTCATTTGCCTGGTTGCCTGGCAACAACTTAGTCTCACTTAGCCCTAGCCTAGCCAACTTTAGATTAGCCTAGCATCTCACCAGGAACTTGCGTTTCTGTTTCCAGTGGGAGCCCTGCGCGTTGGTGTGGCGGTGGGCCTCTGTCACATGGCGAATCAGCTCCCACTCCGAGCTGTCGGGCTCCGGACGCGTCTGCAGGGTCTTCACAATCTCATCCTTCTTCCTCTTCTCCCGGTTCTCCTCAATCAGACGCCGCTTGGCTACCCGCTTAGAGTCGTCCAGCACCACTAAGGACACAGAGTTGTTTTGTGAACCTACTGTATTTCAGTACTAAATGTAGAGGTAATGGGAGTGTAAAGCAGTGAGAAGGTAGGTGCGATATATATGGTTGACACTCATGGTTACACACTCATGGAGTGTGTGTGTGTCACTCACGGTCCATGGCCATGCCAACTGCGATGCATTTCCTGAAGCGACACAGTTGGCACTGGTTCCTTGTGATCTTGTCGATGATGCAGCAGCCATCGTACTTACAGGAGTAAGCCGGGTGAAGGTTCTTCTGGATAGTGCGCCTGAAGAAACCCTGTGGACATTGGTTGCATCAACTTAGTTATGTCAAAGTACGTTATCAACATTATGACGTTGAATCAACCACGTTGCTATTTTTTTTTTGGGTTGTTGAAAATCCCATGTGTGGAGACCAAAGTTTTTTTTTCAATTTCAATTTATTTTAGAAGAAATAGGGAACTTTTTTCTTTAAGAAAAGTGCAAGGGTGACAATCTATGCTATTTGGACACAATTGTATACGTTTTTTAAATGTCACTAGTATAATATGTCAATAATTTCGCAATAATTCTCGATAGTTAAATCAAAAATAACACTAACTCATTTAATGCATATACAAAGGAAAATCAGGTTATTCCCTAGTAGTTACTGTGGAATGCCTAAGTCATATAACATATGACCAAACCAGTCCTTGAAGTCCTACAGGCCAGTCATGGGCCATGTCTCTCACCTTGCAGCCCTCGCAGGTGATGCAGCGGTAATGGTAGCCGGTGGCCTTGTCTCCACACACCACACACGGCTCATCCTTCTCCAAGTAGCTGGGGATATATCCTTGGACAGAGAGGCTCAGTGCTGAGGGAGAGATGGAGAGGAGGAGAAAGGAAGAGGAGGAAACAGGAAGAGGAAGTAGAGGAGGTAGAGAGAGTACAGGAGGAGGAGAGGGGAAGCAAAGGAGGAGGAAAGACAAAGTGGAGGAGAAATGAAGAGGACGAAGAGGAGGAGGGAGGAAGAGGGAGTACACGAGGAGGAAGAAAAAGAGGAGGGAGTAGAGAAGGAGGAGAGAGAGGAAGAAGAGGAGAAGGAGGAGAGAAGTGTTAACACAGGAGCAAGAAATGCACATATACAGTAGAAGTGTGTATGCGTGTGTTTCATTAGGTCTGTGTGTTTCCTGTGTGGGCACACACATACAGTTGAAGTCGGAAGTTTACATACACTTTAGCTAAATACATTTAAACTCAGTTTCACAATTCCTGACATTTAATCCTAGTTAAAAGTTAGGATCACCACTTTATTTTAAGAATGTGAAATGTCAAAATAATAGTAGAGAGAATGATTTATTTCAGCTTTTATTTCTTTCATCACATTCCCAGTGGGTCAGAAGTTTACATACTAATTGAGTGTATTTGGTAGCATTGCCTTTAAAATTGTTTAACTTGGGTCAAATGCTTCGGGTAGCCTTCCACAAGCTTCCCACAATACGTTGGGTGAATTTTGGCCCATTCCTCCTGACAGAGCTGGTGTAACTGAGTCAGGTTCGTAGGCCTCCTTGCTCGCACAAGCTTTTTCAGTTCTGCCCACAAATTTCCCATAGGATTGAGGTCAGGGCTTTGTGATGGCCACTCCAATACCTTGACTTTGTTGTTTTTAAGCCATTTTGCCACAACTTTGGAAGTATGCTTAGGGTCATTGTCCATTTGGAAGACCCATTTGCGACCAAGCTTTAACTTCCTGATAGATATCTTGAGATGTTGCTTCAATATATCCACATCATTTTCCTGATGCCAACTATTTTGTGAAGTTCACCAGTCCCTCCAGCAGCAAAGCACCCGCACAACATGATGCTGCCACCCCCGTGCTTCACGGTTGGGACAGTATTTTTCGGCTTGCAAGCCCCCCCCCCCCCCCTTTTCCCCCAAACATAACAATGGTCATTATGGCCAAACGATTCTATTTTTGTTTCATCAGACCAGAGTACATTACTCAAAAAAGTACGATCTTCGTCCCCATGTGCAGTTGCAAACCGTAGTCTAGCTTTTTTTATGGCGGTTTTTGGAGCAGTGGCTTCTTCCTTGCTGAGCGGCCTTTCAGGTTATGTCGATATAGGACTCGTTTTACTGTGGATGTAGATACTTTTGTACCCGTTTCTTCCAGCATCTTCACAAAGTCCTTTGCTGTTGTTCTGGGATTGATTTGCACTTCATCTCTAGGAGACAGAATGCGTCTCCTTCCTGAGGGGTATGATGGCTGCGTGGTCCCATGGTGTTTAAACTTGCGTACTATTGTTTATACAGATGAACGTGGTACCTTCAGGCGTTTGGAAATTGCTCCCAAGGATGAACCAGACTTGTGGAGGTATATAATTTGTTTTCTGAGGTCTTGGCTGAATTCTTTTAATTGTCCCATGATGTCAAGCAAAGAGGCACTGAGTTTGAAGGTAGGCCTTGAAATACATCCACAGGTTCACCTCCAATTGACTCAAATGATGTCAATTAGCCTATCAGAAGCTTCTAAAGCCATGACATCATTTTCTGGAATTTTCCAAGCTGTTTAATGGCACAGTCAACTTAGTGTATGTAAACTTCTGACCCACAGGAATTGTGATACAGTGAATTATAAGTGAAATAATCTGTCTGTCAACAATTGTTGGAAAAATTACTTGTGTCATTCACAAAGTAGATGTCCTAACCGACTTGCCAAAACTAGTTTGTTAACAAGAAATGTGTGGAGTGGTTGAAAAATCAGTTTTAAAATCACACCAACCTCAGTGTATGTACATTTCTGACTTCAACTGTACAGTACACACACTCACATATACACACCCACACCACTCTGACCTAATACCACTCCAGGAGAAATCCTAAAGTCACTCACCACCTAAAGTCTTCAGAGAAGAGAACCACATGACGGTGCCAAGACTACACAGCTGAAACACATTTATTCCTGACAATTCTAACTTGGAGTCCCCTCTTTTCAAACAATCTACTTAAATGAAATGGTTCTCTCTCCAATTCATCTCCTGAAACGCGTGCCCGCGTCTTTGTCTAAAACACTGAAAGCAATTTGGCAGACACTCCACATACTGTAATACTCCATATGGTTTAGGTAGAGAAAATAAACACTAACCACATGACCACCTAGGAATGCTGCTGCCCCCCCATAAAAAAAAGCTTTATAGAAGGGTATCCGAAGCATGTGGCTGAGTGGCTAGAGAGTAAGTGCTTAGAACAGCTTCATGATACAACCATTTGTAAACGAGCATTGACTTGTCCTTAACTGAGGATGGGTGGCCAATGGCTTGTACATGAACTTACCAGACATGCTCTTCACCGAACATGTGCTGTTCTTTCTCTTCCTTTTTGGGCCATCAGGCCACCTGGAGAGAGATGAAGACAGAAACATAGAGAGAGAGAGAGAGGAGGATAGATAAAGAGAGAGAGAAAGAGGATAGATAGAGAGCGAGAGAGAGAAAGAGGATAGATGAGAGAGAGCGAGAGAGAGAATAGACGAGAGAGAGCGAGAGAGAGGATAGACGAGAGAGAGAGAGAAAAAGAGGATAGACGAGAGAGAGAGAGAAAAAGAGGATAGACGAGAGAGAGAGAGAAAAAGAGGATAGACGAGAGAGAGAGAGAAAGAGGATAGACGAGAGAGAGAGAGAAAGAGGATAGACGAGAGAGAGAGAGAAAAAGAGGATAGACGAGAGAGTGAGAGAAAGAGGATAGACGAGAGAGAGAGAAAAAGAGGATGAGAGAGAGAAAAAGAGGATGAGAGAGAGAGAGAAAAAGAGGATAGACGACAGAGAGAGAAAAAGAGGATAGACGAGAGAGAGAGAAAGAGGATAGATAAAGAGAGAGAGAGGATAGATAAAGAGAGAGGATAGATAAAGAGAGAAAGAGAGAATTTAACCTTTTCATTCGAACATACAACCAGCACCTTTAAATAACATTCCACCAACCAATCCCCAACTGCCTTGTAACCAAAAATCCCACCACACCCAAAAACACTATCAAAACAAGACAACTACAAAGCAGGGCAGCCATACAAATCTCTTCACAAGCCGATTACCATTTCATTGACAGGACAAACTACCTCCCATCCCTGAACAACATATTATTCTGAAAATCGCCTAATGTTATTCAGTTACTAGGCTCACAGTACCCTGACTCCTATATGTAATCCACATGACATGAACATTTTAGTGACCTCACAAAACATACACCAGGCATACAACATCTGGACTACTGCCTGAAAAGACATGAGGGAGAGGTACTGCGGGAGAGGTACGGCGGGAGAGGTACGGTGGGAGAGAGTGTATTAGAAACAGAGAAACAGAGGAGAGAGCTAGAAAGAGAAAGGTGTGCAATTGAATCACAAAACTCAAAGGTCACTTCCACTTAGAAAATGGAGGTTTCCTAACACACACTACACACATTACCATCAGTTGACACCCAATGTTACAACACATCTATTGGGCTATTTCTGTTTTATTGTGGCATCAAAGTCATTGACGTGTGCTGCTGCTCCCCTTAGGAGGAGCTGTTTTCCTTAGCCTGGTCAAGCAGGCTGACCACTGCACTCACGCTTCCTTTCACAAGAGAAGCTAAAAATCGCAGAATCAGGCTGGTTTCATAAAGACATGTTTCTTGGAATCGGAGAGCTCTTTCTCTGTCCCGGACGAGTCCCTGTGTCTTTCTCGACGCATATCCTCTCCGACATTGGTCAATATGATTACGGTCACTCCCTAACAACACCATTCGTTTTTGCCTCTTTCATTCACCCAGCCTCAAGTGTTCTGTGGAGGGTACAGCGCCAGGACATTCCTTTAACCACGCTCGTGCACACACGCACGTACAGGCGTCACAAGAGTAAGTCCCTTGACACCATCATTCATCCACGTATGACAGTTTTACAGATGAACCTCCGTCAAGAATCCTCTTAAATTGTGCTTCATCTAAATGACTGGTCTATCTTTATATAGCAAGTTACAGTTGAAGTGAGAGTCATTATGATTGGCTTAGCACATTGCCTTCAATGTGAGCTCAGCGATAGAGATTCTCCGTCCTCACTCCTCTATACCCCTCTACCTGTCCCTCTCTCGGTTTCCCTCTCTCCCCTTCTCCATCAGAGATATGTTAATCCCAAAATGGTCTCTCCTCCGTTTCAAATGTGGTGATGCATGCTAGACTGTTTTCCATTTCTTTCACAGTAAAGGTGCACTTAAAGCAACAACGTTCAACTACACTGGCCAACTTGGCTTTGGCTGTCATAGCTCGCTCGCTCGCCCCCCCCCCCCCCCCCCCCACACACACACACACACACACACACACACACACACACACACACACACACACACACACACACACACACACGCCACACGCACAGAGAGAGACACACCTGTTGATGCAATAGGGTTGCAGAATATGCATGGCTGTAGTCTGTATATCCCAGAGAGATCTGTATAGTATATCCTTCTAGAGCGATCCTCTCAGAACAGTATCTGGGATGCTGCAATGTTCGCTGGGTGCTTCAGCCCTCAGTACTCTCCCTCTCTCTCGCTCTCACACTCCCTCTCCCTTTCTGGCAGGGAGTATGTTACTTTGCTTTCACTCTCCCAACCTCTCTCCATCGCTCTCTCGATCCTTCCCTCTCTCTCTCATGCTTTCATCTGTTGACAACCCCCCCCCCCCCTCCCGGATGACAGCCAATTAGTGATAACTATCACCTCATGTGACGGAGCTTTAGAAGACACCTCTCCCTGTTCTATCCATCCCTTCTCAAAATCCCTCTGTCCTCCCCCTCCTCAGAATGACTTGATCTTCAATCCCAAATCATAGAGGCTTTGCTTATGTAATCATGGAGATTGTATTCTACAATGGGAGCCACAGCTAACATGTTGTGACATTAATATGGAACGCCTGGTAAGTATTCCAGTGATTGTCTTTTAAATGGTGTTACAAAGGAAAATAAAAATTGGTAAATGTGTTTGATTGATCAATAATATCAATGGCTCTTGGTTTTCAGTGTTTTGAAGCTCACTGCCGGGTTGAATTTAGAGAAACCGCAAACTGAAACACAAGCAGATTTTTATATATACACACACACTGAACAAAAATATAAAAAACGCAACGTGACAATTCAAGATTTTACAGATTTATAGTTCATATACGGAAATCAGTCAATTGAAATGAATTAATGAGGGCCTAATCTATCCATCTATTTCACATGACTGGGAATAAAGATATGGATCTATTAGTAACAGATACCTTTAAGAAAAAAAGGGACGTAGATCAGAAAACCAGTGACCACTATTTGACTCCTGCAGCGCAACACGTCTCCTTTGCATAGAGTTAATTAGCGACATGGGGACGTGCGTTATCATGCTGAAACATGAGGTGATGAGGCGGGTGAATGGCATGACAATGGGCCTCAGGATCTCGTTAGGTTCTCTCTGTGCATTCAAATTGCCATCGATAAAATGCAATTGTGCTCGTTGTCCATACCATATGCCTGCCTGCCTGCCCATACCATAACCCCACTGCCACCATGGGGCACTCTTAACAACGTTGACATCAGCAAACCACTCGCCCTCACAATGCCAGAAACGCGGTCTGCGGATGTGAGGCCGGTTGGATGTACAGCCAAATTCTGTAAATTGACACTGGAGGTGGCTTATGGTAGAAAAAAGTACATTCAATTCTCTAGCAACAGCTCTGGTAGACAATCATAGTCAGCAAGCCAATTGCACACTCCCTAAAAACTTTAGACAACTGTGGCATTGTGTTGTCTGACAAAACTGCACATTTTAGAGTGGCCTTTTTTTGGTCCCCAGCACAAGGTGCACCTGTGTAATGATCATGCTATTTAATCAGCTTCTTGATATGGCACACCTGTCAGGTGGATGGATTATTTTGGCAAAAGAGAAATGCTCACTAACAGGGATGTAAACAAATTTGTGTACAAATTTTTGTGCGTATGGAACATTTCAGGGATCTTTAGTTTCAGCTCATGAAACATGGGACCAACACTTTACATGTTGCATTTATATTTTTGTTCAGTGTGTATATACACAGTACCAGTCAAAAGTTTGGACACACCTACTCATTCAAGGGTTTTTCTTTATTTTTACATTGTAGAATAATAGCGACGACATCAAAACTATGAAATAACACATATGGAATCATGTAGTAACCAAAACAGTGTTGAACAAATCAAAATATGTAATGAAAACTCAAATGACCCGAGTCAATACTTTGTAAAAGCACATTTGGCAGCGATTACATCTGTGAGTCTTTCTGGGTAAGGCTAAAAGTTTTCTACACCTGGATTGTGCAACATTTGCTGATTATTCATTTCAAAATTCTTCAAGCTGTCAAATTGGATGTTGATCATTGCTAGACAACCATTTTCAGGTCTTGCCATAGATTTTCAAGTAGATTTAAGTCAAAACTGTAACATGGCCTCTCAGGAACATTCATTGTCTTCTTGATAAACAAGTCCAGTGTAGATTTGGCCTTGTGTTTTAGTTTATGGCTGAAAAGTGAATTAATCTTCCAGTGTCTGGTGGAAAGCAGACTGAACCAGCTTTTCCTCTAGGATTTTGCCTGTCCTTAGCTTCATTCAGTTTCTTTTTTTATCCTGAAAAACTCCCAGGTCCTTAAAGATTACAAGCATACCCATAACATGATGCAGCCACCACTATGCTCAAAAAAGTGAATTGCTTTGCCACATTTTTCGCAGTATGACTTTAGTACCTTGTTGCAAACAGGATGCATGTTTTGGAATATTTTCATTTTGTACAGGCTTCCTCTTTTTTTCCCCTGTCAATTCGGTTCGTATTGTGGAGTAACTACAATGTTGTTGACAGCCTGTAACTGTTTTAAAGTCACCATTGGCCTTATGGTGACATTTCTGAGTGGTTTCCTTCCACACCGGCAACGGAGTTAGAAAGGATGCCTGTATCTTTGTAATGACTGGGTGTAGTGATACACCATCCAATGTGTAATTAATAACTCCACCATGCTCAAAGGGATATTCAATGTCTGCTTTTTAATAAAAATCTACCAATAAGTGCCCTTCTTTGCGAGGCATTGGAAAACCTCCCTGGTCTTTTTGGTTGAATCTGTGTTTGAAATTCACTGCTCGACAGAGGCGTTACAGATAATTACATGTGTGGGTTACAGAGATGAAGTAGTCATTCAAAAATCATGTTAAACACTATTTATGCAACTTACTATGCGACTTGTTGAGCACATTTTTACTCCTGTACTTATTTATGCTTGCTATAACAAAGGGGTTGAACACTTGACATTTCAGCTTTGATATTTGATTAATTTGTAATTCCACTATTACATTCTGTTCTTTTTATTTTTTTATTCAGGCTGTAGTACAACAATGCATTTCATAATTATTATTTGATTAGATATTATGCATTGTACCACCAACGCAATAAAGGTCATTACCGCAAGTTTTCCAAGTCCAAAAAAGTAATAAACAAATCCAATTGTAATATATTTTTTTAACATTACATTCAGGCCAAAGACTTCAATGTTGGGTTCATCAGACCAGAGAATCTTGTTACTTATGGTCTAAGAGTAATTTAGAAGCCTTTTAGCAAACTCCAAGCGGGCTGTCATGTGGCTTTTATTGAGGAGTGGCTTCCATCTGGCCACTCTACTATAAAGGCCTGATTGGTGGAGTGCTGCAGAGATGGTTGTCCTTCTGGAAGGTTTTTCCATCTCCACAGAGGAACTCTAGAACTCTGTCAGTGTGACTATTAGGTTCTTGGTCACCTCCCCGACCAAGGCCCTTCTCCCCCTATTGCTCAGTTTGGCCAGGCAGCCAGCTCTAGGAAGAGTCTTGGTGGTTCCAAACTTCTTCAATTTAAGAATGATGGAGGCCACTGTGCTCTTGGGGACCTTCAATGCTGCAGAAATGTTTTGGTACCTTTCCCCAGATCTGTGCCTCGACACAATCCTGTCTCCACGGACAATTCCTTCGACCTCATGGCTTGGTTTTTGCTTTGACATGCACGGTCAACTCAGACCTTATATAGACAGGTGTGTGCCTTTCCAAATCATGTCCAATCAATTGAACTTACAACAGGTGGTCGCCAATCAAGTTGTAGAAACATCTCAAGGATGATCAATGGAAACTTAATGCACCAGAGCTCAATTTCGAGTCTCATAGCAAGGGGTCTGAATACTTATGTAAATAAGGCATCTGTTTTTTATTTTTAATACATTTGCAAAAATGTCTAAAAACCTGTTTCCACTTCGTCATTTTGGGGTATTGTGTGTAGATTGATGAGCAAAATGTTTTATTTAATACATTTTAGAATAAGGCTGTAACGTAACAAAATGTGGAAAAAGTCAAGGGGTCTGAATAATTTCCGAATGGACAGTATATACAAAAGTATGTGGACAGCCCTTCAAATTAGTGGATTTGTCTATTACAGCCACGCCCGTTGCTGACAGGTGTATAAAATCTTGCACACAGCCATGCAATCTCCATAGACAATTATTGGTAGGAGAATGGCCTTAGTGAAGAGCTCAGTGACTGTCAACGTGGCACCGTCATAGGATGCAACCTTTCCAACAAGTCAGTTCATCAAATTTCTGCACTGCTAGTGCTGTTATTGTGAAGTGGAAACGTCTAGGAGCAACAACGGCTCAGACGCGAAGTGGTAGGCCACACAAGCTCACAGAACGGGACCGGCGAGTGCTGAAGCGCATAAAAATCTGTCCTCGGTTGCAACAATCACTACCGAGTTCCAAACTGCCTCTGGAAGCAAGGTCAGCAAAATAACTTTGTCAGGAGCTTCATGAAATGGGTTTCCATGGCCAAGCAGGCGCCCACAAGCCTAAGATCACCATGCGCAATGACAAGCATCGCTGGAGTGGTGTGAAGCTCGCCGCCATTGGACTCTGGAGCAGCATAAACGCGTTCCCTGAAGTGATGAATCACGCTTCACCATCTGGACGAATCTAGGTTTGGCAGATGCCAGGAGAACGCTACCTGCCTGAATGCACAGTGCTGACTTTAAAGTTTGGTGGAGGAGGAATAATGATCTGGGGCTGTTTTTCATGGTTCGGGCTAGGCCCCTTAGTTCAAGTGAAGGGAAATGGTAACACTACATCATACAATGACATTCTAGATGATTCTGTACTTCCAATTTTGTGGCAACAGTTTGGGGAAGGCCCTTTCTTCTTTCAGCATGACAATGCCCCCGTGCACAAAGCGAGGTCCATACAGAAATGGTTTGTCGAGATCGGTGTGGAAGAACCTGACTGGCCTGAAATCAACACCATCGAATATCTTTGGGATGAATTGTAGCGCCGAATGCGAGCCAGGCATCAGTGCCCGACCTCACTAATGCTCTTGTTGCTTAATGGAAGCAACTCCCTGCAGCAATGTTCCAACATCTAGTGGAAAGCCTTCCCAGAAGAGTGGAGGCTTTTATAGCAGCAAGGGGGGGGGGGGGGAAATCAACTCCATATTGACGCCCATGATTTTGGAATGAGATGTTTGACGAGCAGGTGTCCACATACTTTTGGTCATGTAGTGTTGAGAGAAACCACAGGGAACGGGACATCATTTTTAAGGCCTTACAGTTGCTTAGATACCTTTGTATGTAGTGGGTCTAGTTAAGGCTTAAGATGTTTGATACGTCTTGACAACCAACTGACTGGCCAAACATCATTTGTTTCTTCACTGTAACTTTCATTACATTGAGAGCAGGTTGCTGGTCCCTTTTCACATATCCTCTTTTACCTGATGTATCTGGTCCTGTCCCTGAGGTACCTATTCACTCATAAGTCCGGTGTGTGCGCGTCTGCCTATTAACTTGGCTGGGTTCTTGGACTGCATAGCTTTCAGTAATCATCAAGGCTGTGATGTCACACACTGGCATCACTGATTTGACTAGTAGCTGATGTCACTATCGGGTCGTGATTAGAAGCACTATGCTTTGCGATAAAGTAAACTGTTAACCATCTAGTAAACTAAATATTCTCTCAGTCACTGACCAGCCCATCAGGCCAAACATTTGCCAATAAACGCGCACGCACGTGTACACATGCACGCGCGCACACACGGTGCTAGGACGTCACCCTTGCAGGAAAAAGCTTGTGAATAATAAGAGGCTTGTTGTTGCAGGACAGGACATAGTGTTTGAGGACAGAGTCTGATGGGAACACAACCTGGTCTCAGAGCATTGCGTATTATTCTGTAAGTAAATCCGTATAGCCCACATGTTACATTTGGCATGGTTAATTAAGACAGATAGTAACTTAAGGACAAAACAAAAGTAGGGTGGTTGGTCAGGCGTATAATGCGAAAGTCTAGCAACCCAAAAGGTTGTGAGTTCGAATCGCATCACAGACAACTTTAGTATTTTAGCAACTTTTAAATGACTTACTACTTTTTTGGCTACTTTGAAACTAATTAGCATGTTAGCTAACACTTCCCCTAACCTTAATTCTTTAACCTAACTCCTAAACATAACCCTAACCCCTAGCCTAGCTAATGTTAGCCACCTAGCTAGAATTCTTAACATTTCATACGTTTTTCAAATTCGTAACTTATGCTGCATTTTGCACATTCGTAACAATGTACAGTCTAATACGAATTGTAATTTGTAACATCCACAAATGAATACATACCATACGAAACGTAACATATGATACTACATGGAGTGCGTTGGATTTAAGTACAGAATAATCCGAAATGCTGTGAGATCAGGTTGGGGAACAACATACATATAGAGAAACATTTAAATCGTATCTACAGTCATCTCTGGGGACATGCTCTGTGTGTGCACACGTTGTGTGCTTCAAGTTAAACACTGACCCCATTTTACAGGATACGTAAGGTCACAGTCTAGGAAGTAGAGTATTGAGAAATTGAATTATTTTACTTCACTTATCTAGATAATAGATATGAATATTCGATAATGTATTATCTAAAGCAGGGCTCTCCAACCCTGTTCCTGGAGAGCTACCGTCTTGCAGGTATTTTTGCACCATCCCTAATCTAGCGCACATAACTAATAATTAGCTGGTTGATAAACTGAAATCAGGTTAGTTACAACTGGGGTTGGAGCGAAAACCTACAGGAGGGTAGCTCTCCACGAACATGGTTGGAGATCCCTGATCTAAAGTGATACTGTAACAGTATATTGATCAATGCACGAAGTTACTGTAGATACCGACCCTAAAATCAATGTCCACTTGTACCTGAAGTTAATGAATAATAAAGGTTTGAATTTGAAACAGCTTGAGGACTCTTTGGTTCCGCTGTTGATCTCAGAGTGGATAAGCAAGGCCCCTGAATGGATTTGAATTCATAGCCGCTTCATTCTTTTTCACACTCCTTATTAAATTAAAGCTGGTAAGTGAATTGATGTGGTGGGCGCCAAACCTCCCTGAGACGAGAACTCTAGACCGCTGCTCTCTAGAGTTAATCCTAATGTGCACACACGCATGGGCACACACAGTAGCGGCGTCGCTGTGATTGCCCCAGGGCTCTTGTGTGTGTGTGTGTGTGTGTGTGTGTGTGTGTGTGTGTGTGTGTGTGTGTGTGTGTGTGTGTGTGAGACCAAAGAGCTGAGTGACTCAGAGATCACGGGTTGGAGGGGGGGGCATGCATGAGGCAGCTCACACAAGGACACGCGCACAGACATCCTCCGCGCACACACACACACTTGCACATACATGCACACAAACAAACAGCAACTCTCACACACACACACACACACACACCGAGACATAAATAGCAACACACCAGAGACAATCCCCTGCTGGCGTCACATATTGATGTGTCCCGAGTTTGCTTTCCTGCCATTCCATCTGCCCCCCCACTCCTAATCCTACACTCTGTTCTGTTCATCCCTGCACAGTGGACACACGCGTGCACATGAACGCATGCACACACACACAAGCACCATACACTTTCAGCACATCCTCTGTAGTATAGGCCTATGACCAATACATCCCTTCACTAACATAAAACACAGTACGTTCGACACACACAGATTTCAAATCTAACGTGTGTATTTCTCTACCGCCGTCTGTGCTCATTTCAAAATGTGACTCCAATTCTCTGGATAAATTCAGCATCTTCACATTTAATGAGAAGGAAGGCGGCGCGCATGTGAGCGCACGTGTTGGGCCGGAGGCAGTGCTTCCCTATACAACTCCCTCCACATTCCTCCCCTCATTTTCACATGGCGTTTGCGGTAGATCTATGGTGCGGGTGCGTCCATGCCAGTGTCTGTGTTTAGAACATCTCTTTACAACGGCAACGGTAGAGACATTTGCTTTGGTCGCTAGATTTATACATGAAATGTCATTATATAACGTCTAACTCTTCCTCTCTACATATGACACACTGTTATGCAATCCCCCAGAGGCAGTGTTAAAAAAATTATTCGGGATGAACTAAGTGCTGTATTGTGTATCTGGAAAATGTTACGGACATTGTTACAAACCCACACACAGAAATCCCCCTCGTACACACTAGGGAACAGGGAGGAACATGGACTGACCGTTTCTCATCTCCCTCTGATGAGTTGGGGTCCTCGACGTTGGAAATGGGCTCCATTCACCTCAATTCCATCCAGCGGCCAATGAGCGGAGACTGAGGGCGGGCCCCAACCTCACTAGCCTGCTCAGCATTCGCAGTTGGCCCCGTCAAACGACGGCCATCGATGGACGGCAGCGGTGAAGCGTTCCCCGGAGATGGTTGTGTGGAACATCGGTGGGGCAGGCCCACCCCTGGTTCTAGAGGCTAGCACGTGATGTGCTGAGAAGAGGAGACCCAGCTGAAACCTGTGAGGGAACAGAGAAATTAGAGACATAAAATATACGACATACAGTAGGGAACAAATGCATTATGAGACCACTGGTAACCTTTAGGAATTTATAATAGCTGTTACATCTAAAAGGTTTATTAATAGCTGTTGATCAATTCTACTGAAAATCATTTGTCTAGGAAACTTTTCCTTTGAGCTTTTCTAGGAACAGTGTCCTGAGTGAGTGGCTAATGGATTTATAATGCTTATCCTCAAAAAGCCACAATTCTGAGTTTGTGTTGCAGCCCAACTGCAGTCCCTCAAATTGGTTATAATTTATAGATGGAGCTATGGATCCAAGGACTGATAGCTCATGAGATCAATATGATAACACAAATATTTTAAAAAGCTATACATTGTTTCTACACAAATTCAAAAGACAGAAGAAAAAAACCACACGGAGTAAAACAAGCTTATATTTTGGTTTATGATAGTGTAAGACAGTTGAACTAAGCTCATGTGACTTTTATAAGTTACATTCTTCAAGAATCAAATGGGTTTGTATCTTCAACTGAAATGCCCAATGAGCAGCAATAAATATCCCAGATTGCCCCTTAAACCTATGTTAAGTGCGTGTCCTGCCTGTGTTGTGTCTGTAAACTGGTTAGCCTGCATACAGAGTCACGGTCAGACTTGTGTCATCTAGGATCAAGGTATTGTGCAACGCCGCGCGTCGACTCAACAGCCAATGGATCCATTGCTGATCAATGCATTAGTCAAACACTGAACAGAATCTCTGAACAAGCTACTGTTTAGTGACCTATACCTAATTTAATCAATGCTTTGAAATAGATGAAACATCTGGAACGGAAAAAGGGGGGTGTGGCAAGACAGGTTCATTGAGTACACTGGAAGATAGATCTAGGAGGCACCACCAGTACAGAGCTTGCTCAGAAATGGCGTACGTATGTACAGTCATGGCCAAAAGTTTTGAGAATGACACAAATATTCATTTTCAAAGTCTGCTGTCTCAGTTTGTATGACGGCAATTTGCATATACTCCAGAATGTTATGAAGAGTGATCAGATGAATTGCAATTAATTGCATAGTCCGTCATTGCAATGCAAATAAACTGAATCCCCAAAAAACATTACCACTGCATTTCAGCCCTGCCACAAAAGGACCAGCTGACATCATGTCAGTGATTCTCTCATTAACACAGGTGTGAGTGTTGACGAGGACAAGGCTGGAGATCACTCGGTCATGCTGATTGAGTTCAAATAACAGACTGGAAGCTTCAAAAGGAGTGTGGTGTTTGGAATCATTGTTCTTCCTCTGTCAACCATGGTTACCTGCAAGGAAACACGTGCCGTCATCATTGCTTTGCACAAAAAGGGCTTCACAGGCAAGGATATTGCTGCCAGTAAGATTGCACCTAAATCAACCATTTATCAGATCATCAAGAACTTCAAGGAGAGTGGTTCAATTGTTGTGACGAAAGCTTTAGGGCTCGCAAGAAAGTCCAGCAAGCACCAGGACCATTTCCTAAAGTTGATTCAGCTGCGGGATCGGGGCACCACCAGTACAGAGCTTGCTCAGGAATGGCAGCAGGCAGGTGTGAGCGCATCTGCACGCACAGTGAGGCTTTTGGAGGATGGCCTGGTGTCAAGAAGGGCAGCAAAGAAACCACTTCTCTCCAGGAAAAACATCAGGGACAGACTGATATTCTGCAAAAGGTACAGGGATTGGACTGCTGAGGACTGGGGTAAAGTAATTTTCTCTGATGAATCCCCTTTCCGATTGTTTGGGGCATCTGGAGAAAAGCTTGTCTGGAGAAGACAAGGTGAGCGCTACCATCAGTCCTGTGTCATGCCAACAGTAAAGCATCCTGAGACCATTCATGTGTGGGGTTGCTTCTCAGCCAAGGGAGTGGGCTGACTCACAATTATGCCTAAGAACACAGCCATGAATAAAGAATGGTACCAACACATCCTCCGAGAGCAACTTCTCCCAACCATCCAGGAACAGTTTGGTGACGAACAATGCCTTTTCCAGCATGATGGAGCACCTTGCCATAAGGCAAAAGTGATAACTGAGTGGCTTGGGAACAAAACATCAATATTTTGGGTCCATGGCCAGGAAACTCCCCAGACCTTAATCCCATTGAGAACTTGTGGTCAATCCTCAAGAGGCGGGTGGACAAACAAAAACCCACAAATTCTGACAAACTGCAAGCATTGATTATGCAAGAATGGGCTGCCATCAGTCAGGATGTGGCCCAGAAGTTAATTGACAGCATGCCAGGGTGGATTGCAGAGGTCTTGAAAAAGAAGGGTCAACACTGCAAATGTTGACTCTTTGCATCAACTTCATGTAATTGTCAATAAAAGCCTTTGACACTTATGAAATGCTTGTAATTATACTTCAGTATTCCATAGTAACATCTGACAAAAATATCTAAAGACACTGAAGCAGCAAACTTTGTGGAAATTCATTTTTGTGTCATTCTCAAAACTTTTGGCCACGACTGTATGTATATATAGAGTAGATCTCTACTGTATCAATATTGCAATGACTAGTACTGGTCAGGACAGCCTGTACAGCTCTACTAAAACAGACAGAAAACAGACCGTTTCCCCAGTAATCACTTCACTTCTGTTGCTTTGACAGTAGATGGCGCGTGTGTGATTTCAGGTCAGACCTTGCTCACCCTCTATAGCACATGATGTAAAGCACTGCCGAGAGAGAGACAAGGAAGATTTGAATTGACCGTTAATTTGAGAAATTTACCGGACCCATATTCGTTGGGTGCGTAACCCATTAGGGCGTCTACTCACTGTGCTCGGAATGTCATCAATCACATTTCGATTATGGTAATTCACCTTAACACAAGTCAGGCTATCAGCGCGTCTCCCACCACATTACCATGTGGGCTGGAGGCAGAAGGCTGTTCATTTTGAAAACAAAGAGGTAATTGTTTGAAACCTGAATGTTTTACTACATGAAGACTAATGAAAATACACAAGTGTCAATTTAATTCCACTAAATTATGCAAATGATCCTATAGACCGATAAGTATGACCATCAAATGTATTTCCATCAGCGAATGAAAAATATTATTTTGCAAACGACTCTTTTCTCCCATTTAACGTGGATGGCAACAATTTAATTGGGTTTTCTTTTTTTTTTTCCTAGCCAAAAGCTGCCATTTACCGACTAACGTTAACACTGACGCACACACACACACACACACACACACACACAGGTTTGACTCATAATGTCCGCGGGGCGGGCGTGTTTAAGTCATGAAATATTGTGTGGATGAAGGACGGGTGGTTGGCGGGCGGGTTGAATAAAAATAAAAATGCATTAAAAATCCATAAATGTATAAGTCTTGTGCAATTCATATCTGTAGGCTACATTGAGGTTTTTCTTTCATTCTGGTGCGTAGCCTAAACCTAAGCTTTAGGGCCTAACTGTAGCAGTGTTGGCAGATTGGCAGATGCTTTTGGGAACTTGGGCAGTTCAAAAATAAATAAAGACAATACAAGTTGTGTCTAGTAAAATGTTAATGCCGAGTGCAGGACTCTCTCCATTTACAGACATCAGTATCAAGACCATCTGTCAGTCTGGACTTCATCACATCATCTTGCAAGTCTCCATGTGCTGGCTCCATAGATGCATATGTGAACACATACACTGTCACTGTTCTATTACCAATGGCAGTTAGGATAGGTGATACCTGACAAACAAACAGTTTGAACAGCTCAGACTAAACCTACCTAATTCTGGTCTCCCCATCGACGACCGTTGGTGATACTGGTTGGTCCCACACAAACACAGAGCACTGATTGCATTATAAAATGGTGGTTATGATTACGATTTGGAGGCACAGTTGAAAAGGTAACGCACTGGATTAATTCGAAAATTATAGCAGTACTTTTTACAATGCGTGATAAATAAGAGGTGTGGCTTATGAGTGTGAGAAGAGGGTGAAATTGCATGTCTCACACCCAATGCGTGAGAGTTGGCAGCACCGCTTCAGTCATCAGAGCAGTAACTCGGTCCAAGCTAATTCTAGGTCATCACTTCATACCACAGCCACAAAGTCATACAGGGCGCCTATTTCGACAATTAGCTTTTAAACCTTAACCACACTACTAACCTTTAACCTGATGCCTTACCTTAAATTAAGACCAAAAAGCAAATTTTTGTTTTCATGGAATGTTTACGATATAGCCACTGTGGGTGTGGAAACCCTAATTCTATGTGTTACAGATGTAGACTGACTGTAGCTCCAGATTGTTACAGT
This sequence comes from Salmo salar, assembly GCF_965601325.2. Lineage (NCBI taxonomy): Eukaryota > Metazoa > Chordata > Actinopteri > Salmoniformes > Salmonidae > Salmo > Salmo salar. Next base: position 55,361,122 of record NC_138293.1, read on the forward strand.
TTGTTGCTCCTAGTTCACTGTATTAGTCAGACTCAAACATGAGTTAACTGCCACCATTATTTTGTTTTGCCCTAGGCAATACAGAATACACTTGTATAAGCTACAAATTAACGTGCAAATCCAACTTGTAGGCTAATGTTAGCTATCTAGCCAACATGACCTAGCCTGTAGCTAGCTAGCAGTATCTAGACAATACACAATAAAACTTGTATGAGCTACGACTTAAGTTGTAATGAGGTAGCTAGCGCTAGCTACGCTAACGTTAGCTAAAACATTAGCGCGCCTGCCTCGCTAGCTAGCCTGTAAATGGGACAATATTTTTATGTTGCACATCTTTTAGTTGCCTCATTAAATTATTTCTATACGTTTTATATGTATTCATACCCTTTAGTTGGTTTGAGTTCATAGAAATTGCGCTATTGACCTTGTCCCATGTACGTTGTGTAATACTGATGGTCCTAAATAGCCCCATAAAAATATTGAATATCTAACCAAATTGACCATGGGTATTAAGATCTGGTTGCATGCAGCTGCGCTCCGAATTGATGATTACTTGGGTGCTGCCAGCTGTGGGCATGATTAAAATAATAATCAAAACAATTTATTTTCCTACACTAGCCTTTCTGGCTATTGTTTCTCAATTATTTTCTTTTCTTTTCATTAATCCCTAGCCTTTACATGTCTCTCTTCTGTTCACATTTCTTGCTCCTCTCAATTACTATGCTGTGATTTACTGCGGGGACAATTACTAATCTTTTGGTTTACATGCCTCGGGGCAGGGAATTTAGCCTACTAAGTATTACTGCGGCAGAAATTTCAGACATTTTCTGGCTGCTGATCTTTCTGACTTGATTAATAACTCATTTTTCTCTTCTGCTTAATTGCATTCTCTCTGAGCGTCTTACTCTACTGCTCTCTCCCTCATATATATATATATATATATATATATGTCTATCTCTGTGTCTGTCTCTTGATTGTGTAGCTCTATATTTCTCTCGCTCTAATATTGTACTCTGTATTCTGTCTTCCCGTGTAGCGCTCTCCCCGTTTGGTTATTGCTTAGATTAGGATCGGTACTTATTTATTTCAGAATTATTATTATTTGATTAGATATTATGCATTGTACCACAAATACCAGCGCAAAAAAAAAGGTCACAACAGTTATCAAAGTCCAAAAAAGTAATAAACAAATCCAATTCTAATATAATTTTTTTAACATTGCATTCAGGCCAAAGAGTTCAATCTTGGTTTCATCAGACCAGATAATCTTGTTTCTCATGACCTGAGAGTCCTTTGGATGCCTTTTGGCAAACTCCAAGCAGGCTGTCATGTGCCTTTTACTGAGTAGTGTATTCCATCTGGCCACTCTACCATAAGGGTCTGATTGGTGGAGTGCTGCAGAGATGGTTGTCCTTCTGGAAGGTTCCCCCATCTCCACAGAGGAACTCTGGAGCTCTGTCCGAGTGACAGTTGGGTTCTTGGTCACTTCCCTGACCAAGGCCCTTCTCTCCCGATTGCTCAGTTTGGCCGGACGACCAGCACTAGGAAGAGTCTTGGTGGTTCCAAACTTCTTCCATTTAAGAATGGAGGCCATTGTGTTCTTGGGGACCTTCAATGCTGCAGACATTTTTTGGTACCCTTCCCCGGATCTGTGCCTCACCACAATCCTGTCTCGAAGCTCTGCAGATAATTCTTTCGACCTCATGGCTTGGTTTTTGCTCTGACATGCACTGTCAACCGTGGGACCTTATATAGACAGGTGTGTGGCTTTCCAAATCAATTAAATTTACCACAGGTGGTCTCCAATCAAGTTGTAGATCCATCTCAAGGATGATCAATGGAAATCAGGTGCATCTGAACTCAATTTCAAGTCTCATAGGAAAGGGTCTAAATTCTTCTGTAAATCATTATTTATAAATTGCAAACATTTTGAAGTCTGTCTGAATATTTTCCGAATGTACTGTATACCCTCTAATATATCAATGGAAAGCTTACATTCACAGCTTGCCATTAGACATTTTTGGAATGTTCAAGTCAACAGAACCTTGACCTTTGACCTCTAGGGTATAAATCGCTTAAAAAAGGAAACCCTGATACATTAATCTTTGTTTGACAAGTGGTTCTGAAAGGTCATACAATTACCTTTGAAATTATATATAATATAAACAACTTTGAAAGCACCAGCTACAACTAGTGTTTAAAAATAGGCCATATTGTACTATTAACAGAATGCTTGAAGCTTAGCCACAGAATTCTATGTAGTGGGGCAGATATGTTTTTAGATTGTAACTTTGGTGACCACATTTCACACACACTGCTAGAACGGGGTTTTAAAAAGATGGAAGAAGATACAGGGCCATCACAGGATTCACATATTAACCCCACAGAAGCCCTTTTCCAATATGGCCAACTTTTGGGCTCCCGAGTGGCGCAGAGGTCTAAGGCACTTCACCTCAGTACTAGAGGTGTCACTGCAGACCCTGAATAGATCCCGGGCTGTATCACAACCGTCCTTGATCGGGAGTCCCATAGGGCGGCACATACTTGGCCCAGCGTCGTCCTGGTTAGGGTTTGGCCGGTGTAGGCCGTCATTGTAAATAACAATTTGTTCTTAACCGACTTGCCTAGTTAAATTAAAAAAATTAAACTTAATACGGTCTTAATTATATCAATTTTGCATTACCATACCTGTATGAAATATATTGTAGCATGCCCAATATCATAACATGTTCATAGTGATGTAGAGCACACAACCAAATGAGCCAGCTGTGCAGATATGGAAGAATGTGCCTAAAAATCTGTCCGAATCACTGATTTCTAAAGATGTCACGATCAATAACTGTAATATTTTATCTTCAAACATGTCAAATGGATATGTACAAGTGAACAGTCATGGATGTGAGCTGACTGAAATGAGATACGTTATCCTATTAACTGTCGCTGGTTGCTCAGCTCCGAGAATAACTCTTTGTCCAAAACCATCTAATAGAAACATGGAGGCTTTATTCCCCGGTGGGGAAAGGAAAAGGAGATAAGTCGCCCTGGATAAGAGCGTCTGTCAAATGACTAAAATGTAAATGTTAAATGAGATAAGGAGGAGGAGGCGGCGGCAGGGTGGACGAGAAGCAGAAGGAGAGGAAGGGGTCTTGATGGTAAAAGCGGCAGATGCATGGCCTCCTAAGCGAGGATCGGGGGAGGGGGGGGGGGGGGGGGGGGTTAGAGGGAGTGGAACCACTCACATCAACACTCTATAAAAGATGGAAGTTCTACTTTCATCGTATTCCCCCCTCCCCTTCTCTTTCTTCTCTATAACCAGAAGGTAGTCATGTTCTATATGTTGAGCTATATTTGAGTGTGTGTGTGTGTGTGTGTGTGTGGGGGGGTGTAGAATGGTAATGTAAATCTTTATGTGGTGCAGCCATCTGCTCATGGTGGGAAGTCTGTGGCTTAAGCACCAGCTATCTTCATACTAACGGTCTCACGTTACATCTACTGTACATCGCGTGTAGGTGGTGTTTTTGGCCCTGTGTTTTGCTGGTCTGCCTAAAAACAGGGGCTCAGCTCAATTCAATCAAAATCATAGGACATAAAGACCTAGCTACTTCTACCAGGTGCTTCCTCACCAGGTACATGCCTGTGTGTGTGTGTGTGTGTGAGATCGAATGGGTTGTGTGTGTGCATTCCTGCATGCACTTGCATGCGTGCGTTGAGCCACAAGTGGGACGTCTAGTGTTAATTCTGATGGAGCATACTCGTCACAGAGCTCCTAATACCTCCGGAACAGGAGCAATGACTCCCAGGCAGCTGCCCTGGCCAAGGGGTTGGTTTGGCGGCTAGTCAGTCCACTTAGCCTGCATGCCTGGCAGCTTTCATGAACGGGCATGCCCAAAACCCCTGCCTGGATGCGTCGCCACCCAAAACACACAGCACAGGGAATCCTCTTCCCCTAGCTGCAACCAGACTGTCTGTGTGTACTGTGTTTGTGTGCGTGTGTTTGAGAGTGTGTGACAAAAGCGGGCCCTAAGCCACAAGCACTCAGGTAAGAGTATGAGCCCAAGGTGAGAGTGCTACACAGATACGCACGCACACTTCCCTTTGCAGTGAGGCTGACTGAATTTGCATTCCAGTGTTCACAGTACACCATCAAAAATTAGAACATTTCATATACACCAACCAGAGACGGAGATCAATGGTGCTGCTGAGAAGGGAAATGAAAACCTCTCCCTCCACCTCTCGTGAAAAAGGAAGCTGGACTGTTGAACGTACTGTGAGATCGCATAAGATACGGTTGTTACTGTAATGAATGCTTCAGAAAGGCCGCAGTGTTAAAAACAGCAACACAGAGCATACCTGTGGGGAGTGACAGATGGGCCCGCGTCCTAAATGCCACCCTATTCCCTTTATAGTGCACTTCTTTTGATCAGGGCCCATAGCGGTTTTATCAAAGGTAGTGCACTATATAGGAACTTGGGTGCCATTTGGGATGCAAACAGGGTCTACGGTAGATACCTGTATTGTTCTCCAGGGAGAGGTGACTGGGAGAGGAGGGGCAGAGGTAGGGTGGTGGAGGGTCTCTGGTTTCCTTTTAGCCATAATCTTGCGTGACTGCGAACAATGTACTTCAAAAGGCGAGGCCGCCCTGGCCTTCTTTAGGGCCCCTGTAAAACCGAGCCCACCCTACAATATCAACGAACATGAAAAGACCCTAAGGGTACACAGTGATTGCAAAAGCAATAACGGCAGGAATATGGGGATAGGTGTGTGAGGAGGCACCCAAGTTCCAGTATGGGAAGCAGAAAGCACACCAGACCTCGGAGCTAACCATCCATGTGTAGAAACCCTTTAACGGTGAATAGGTTTAAAAAAATAATCATGATCTCTCTCTCTCTGGAAAAAAACCAGAACCACAACGCTCAGTCAAACTTGACCCATACACACCTCTAACACCCAATCCCCCCCGGGTCCAGTTAGAAAGTGTTGACGTGAGCCTAACCATGTCTAAGATTCTCTACCGCACTTGGTCTGCCTTCCACATCTCATCCACACAGAGGTGGAATGTATGTATGTATGTATGTATGTGTGTATATATATATATATATATATATATATATATATATATATATATAGTTGTGTTAGTTTATTAAAAGGTTAAAGCATTCCAAATGGATTAAAGTTTAAAGCCCCAGACTACAGGCCGGGATCACGCCTCCTGCCGTCGGTGTGTCGGCACGGTAACAAGCTGTAAATCAGTTGGCCAACGCAGTGTTCCCAACCAGAGAATCCCTGCTATTCATTGGGGGGGGGGGGGAGACGTGGTAATCCTTACACAGAACAGACAATATATTAATTTCTACCAGTATTTATCAGTGAGAATTAAGGACAGGTTAGTAGACAGGCCTTTGTATCTGTATCAATCAATCCAACTTTATTTACTATATAAAGCTGAGACGTTACTAAAAAGGCATTTAAAGCGGAGATCCACGAAGGTAAAAAAAAGTCACTGGTCGCCCCAGGCGCATTTGTTGTTGTATTTGTATAATAAAAAATAAAAAAAGGAGTTGAGCATCCAGTGACATAACAAAAGATGCTGGTGCATACGCTGCTGTTCAATTGTGCGTGTAATGATGTACAATGATGACCAAGGGAATAAAACAGTGTTGGTTGTTTAGCTTTGACTTTAGGAAAGGCATTGGTAATTTTGTATGTGTTGGGGTGGGGGGGTTCTGCATGTCATTACAATTGTGGAATACTTCTAGTTCTGTGGACACATCAACAACTGGACATCAACTGCAGACTTCCTAACTTGAAGCTGACGTTTAGCATGTGTGATGTATATGGAACTGGGGCTTGGAGGGAATAGTAAGCTAGACCTGTTGGCTGGTGCTAAGCAGACCAGGCCTGTTATTAAAATATGGGCTGCTTTCAGACTTGATATACTGTACATGCTGCTTTCTGACTTCATATACTGTGCGGGTGTGAATTCTTGTTCTCCATGCATCCATCCATCCGTCTGTCTGACAAGTCGTCAGAGCCTTGAAGCCTGCCACATGAGGCTAACATCTGCTGGACTTCCCCCGTGAGTATCTCAAGTCCCTTTATGGCTCCTTAAAAGGATAGTTCACTCCAAAATCAAGGTGTTTTTCAGACGTTTTAGGACCTCAAATGTGGTCAAATGTCGAGATGAGTCCCACACCATCTGTTGTGTATATCCAGCTGTAAGCCTCAATCCCAAATAAAATGGGAAAGAAAGGCACCATCCGAAATGATGACATAAGACATCCAGCTACATCTATACAACAGATGGCACGGGTCATGCCACAGAGTCATCTCAAACGTTTGACCACTTTCAGGGCCTGAGCAACAACATCAATAAATAAAAATGTTCATTTTTGTGTCAATTGTTCCTTTAAATCCGGAATCTGACTGACAACAGGGCAAAGGTCGTGATGGAGCATGAAGGTATAGTTTATCAATACTGCAGGTCTACCTGTGGAACAACCCGGTTCTCGTGGCCGCGGCCACGACCAGGGCTAGTCAGTATTATTCCAGAGCAGTGGTGTGGTGGGCGGAACGTTCCGCAGGGTTCCGGAGTGTTACAGAGTGTGTCTGGCCTGGAACTCCCCACCAGCAGCAGGGCAGTAGGCCCCAGGTGGGATTTATGAAGTGTTAAGAATGTTTTGATCTCAAAACGTGATGCAGGCCATCTGGGAGCAGTCTACACCCCACTGGCGCCTCCATGATGCCTCATCCTCCCATCAATCCACCCACTCCCCCTACAGAAAACACTCAGTGTATCTAATATACAGGGAGGGAGCTTGGGTAGGGTAGGAGAGTTAAAAAGTTGGAGACCATGCCCTCTTTTCACGAGCCACAAGGCCCCCACAACAATCTCCATCTGGCCCCAGGCAGGCTGTCACATTCCTTCCCCAGAACACCCTACCCAACTCCACCAAATATGGATTGGGCCGTTACAGTCGGTACTTCTACTTCTATCCTCCTGATTCCCGCTTACAAGCAAAAATGTAAGCATGAAGCACCAGTGACTCAGTCAATAAAAAAGTGGTCAGATGAAGCAGATGCTAAGCCACAGGACTGTTTTGCTATCACAGACTGGAATATGTTCCGGGATTCTTCCGATGGCATTGAGGAGTACAGCACATCAGTCACTGGCTTCATCAATAAGTGCATCGATGACGTCGTCCCCACAGTGACTGTATGTACATACTAGGGATGCACAATATAGTCAGTGAACATATCGGAATCGGATTTCTAGTTTAACGCCCGATGTGCAAAACCAATGTCAAAGCTGACGTGCATACCTATATAACAAAGGTACATGATGTAATGACAACACGCAAAATTCTGCGCTATACGTGCAACACAGAATTCCTAAGCTAGCCCACAATATCTGCCGTGTGGATCGAGCAGTCAACAAGTCAAGCAGTCATTTGAAAGAGTAGCAACATTTCAGCGAGACAACAAAGGCGAAATCCATTAAAGCCAAGATAATGAAACTCATTGCCCTTGACAATCAACCGTTCTCTGTCGTGGGTGATGTTGGCTTTCACCGACTGGTTGAGCACCGGTTAACACAACCAAGTGTGGCATTTTTCCGATGTTGCCCTACCGGAGTTACACAGTAATAGCTTCACTGCTATTAGCTTCACGACATACACACTATGGAACAGCCGTTTGGGTCTTTGCGTGTCAAAAAAGATACAGTAGCACTGTCAAAGAAGTATAAAAAAGTCAAACACCTGTGTATTTACAATACCACGTTGGTAATAAAGCGTCATTTGTTCGACCACAACTTCTGGGGTAGCTAGCTTTAGCTTGGTACCTAGCTAGCACCAATACAACCAGCCTGAAAACAATGACCAGTAAAAACTGCAGTCATTTTCATTATTCTTAGCAATGATTTAGGAATCCTTGTAAGTATTAGCAAATAGTAGAATTATGCCATACTTTTATTTTGAAGTCCACTATTAATCAAATAAGACCTGTCTTACAAATTAGGGTTATTTTAGATGACACCTAGTTATATAGTTAGCTAGCTAACTCTAGCTACTGAAACAAATGTCGTTTTGCTATGTTTTTGGGGAAGAACATTGTTTACATCCATGAGCTAGCTTGCTTTTTTTTTTTTAATCAGCACTGTAGGTGTGCAAGACAACTTTACCAGCATCATAGCATACGTATTGATGAATCGTTGTGACATATGAAATACGAGTGACAGTTATTACACATTGATTACACTAAGGTAAAAAATGAATGAACGAGTTAAATTATTATGTGACGTGCAGTCATATTCAGGGCCTGATTGGTCAAATAGTGTTATTTGACATGTCAAATATTATCTTTCTGGACACGTTAAATAGCATCTTTTTTGACCTGCAAAGACCCAAACGGTGTTCCACAGAAATCCTGGTTGAGAATGAAACGACTGAACAAATGAACAGCACAGCAAGTAAGTGAAAGAAATAGGTTTTGCTTATGTTTTACTGGTAATTGGGACATACATAAATGCCAACAAAATTACTTTTTGGTCAGTGTGGCATGTGTGTAACCTTTATTTAACTAGGCAAGTCAGTTAAGAGCAAATTCTTATTTACAATGACGGCCTACCCCGGCCAAACCCGGACGACGCTGGGCCAATTGTGAGCCGCCTTATGGGACTCCCAATCACGGCCGGATGTGATACAGCCTGGATTCGAACCAGGGACTGTAGTGACGCCTCTTGCACTGAGATGCAGTGCCTTAGACCACTGCATCCATGTGTGTGTATGTTAACTATTTAACTGTAGTAGAATGCTTAAAAAAGGCAGCTAAAATATTAAATATTGGTGATCGGTATCGGCCAAAAATGTAATATCGGTGCATCACTAGTACATACCCCAACCAGAAGCCATGCATTACAGGCAACATCCACACTGAGCTAAAGGGTAGAGCTGCTGCTTTCAAGGAGCGGGACTCTAACCCGGAAGCTTATAAGAAATCCACTATGCCCTCCGACGAACCATCAAACAGGCAAAGCATCAAGGTTTGAATCGTACTACACCGGCGCCGACGCTCGCCGGATGTGGCAAAGCTGGCAAACTATTACAGACTACAAAGGGAAGCACAGTCGACAGCTGCCCAGTGACACAATCCTACAAGTAACACTGTAACACTGAAACATGCATGAGAGCACTCACGTCTGTAGCCATGAAGTGCTTTGAAAGGCTGGTGATGGCACACATCAACACCATCTCAGAAACCCTAGACCCACTCCAATATGCACACCGCCCCAACAGATCCAGATGATGCAATCTCTATTGCACTCCACACTGCCCTTTCACACCTGGACAAAAGGAACAGCTATGTGAGAACACTGTTCATTGACTACAGCTCAGCGTTCAACACCACACTCAAAGCTCATCACTAAGTTAAGGACCCTGGGACTAAACACCTCCCTCTGCAACTGGATCCTGGACTTCCTGACGGGCCTGCCCCAGGTGGTAAGGGTAGGTACCAACACATCCACCACGCTGATCCTCAACACAGGGACCCCTCAGGGGTGCGTGCTCAGTCCCCTCCTGTACTCCCTGTTCACTCATGACTGCACGGCCAGGCACGACTCCAACACCATCAGTAAGTTTGCAGATGACACAACGGTGGTAGGCCTGATCACCAACAACGACGAGACAGCATATAGGGAGGTCAGAGACCTGGCCGTGTGGTGCCAGGACAACAACCTTTCCCTCAACGTGATCAAGACCAAGGAGATGATTGTGGACTACAGGAAAAGGAGGACCAAGCACTCCCCCATTCTCATGGACGGGGATGTAGTAGAGCAGGTTGAGAGCTTCAAGTTCCTTGGTGTCCACATCACCAACAAACTATCATGGTACAAGCACACCAAGACAGTCATGAAGAGGGCACGACAAAACCTGGTATGGCACTGCTTGGCCACCAACCATATGGCACTAGAGGGTAATATGTATGGCCCAGTACATCACAGGGGCCAAGCTTCCTGCCATCCAGGACCTTTATACCAGGCGGTGTCAGAGGAAGACCCCAAAAATTGTCTAGGACTCCAGCCACCCTAGTCATCATCACCTGTACATAGCCCATCTATAGAATAGCCCAAACAACTACCTCTTCTCCTACTGTATTTATTTATTTAGCTCCTTTGCACCCCAGTATTTCTACTTTGCACACTCATCTACTGTCAAATCTACCATTCCAGTGTTTTAATTGCTATATTGTATTTACTTCGCCACCATGGCCTATTTATTGCCTTTACCTCCCTTATCTCACCTCATTTGCTCACATCGTATATAGACTTATTTTTCTACTGTATTATTGACTGTGTTTGTTTTACTCCATGTGTAACTCTGTGTTGTTATATGTGCCGAACTGCTTTGCTTTATCTTGGCCAGGTCACGGTTGTAAATGAGAACTTGTTCTCAACTTACCTACCTGGTTAAATAAAGGTGAAAAATAAATAAATAGACTGTTCTCTCTGCTACCGCACGGCACGCGGTACCGGAGCGCCAAGTCTAGGTCCAAGAGGCTTCTAAACAGCTTCTACCCCCAAGACTACTGAACAACTAATCAAATTTCTCCCCAGACTATTTGCATTGCCCCCTTCAAAGCTGACTGTTACCAAAAACTGTATTAATTCACTTAGTCTCCCTCACCACCAAAAACTAATGAGGAAAATAAGAACAATCCGAAATTTCTTTTTGATACTGTCGCAAAGCTAACTAAAAAGCAGCCTTCGCAAATGGAGGATGGCTTTCACTTCAGCAGTAATACATTTATGAACTTCTTTGAGGAAAAGATCATGATCATTAGAAAGCAAATTACAGACTCCTCTTTAAATCTGGGTATTCCTCCAAAGCTCCATTGTCCTGAGTCTGCACAACTCTGCCAGGACCTAGGATCAAGGGAGATACTAAAGTGTTTTAGTACTATATCTCTTGACGCAATGATGAAAATAATCATGGCCTCCAAACCCTCAAGCTGCATACTGGACCCTATTCCAACTAAACTACTGAAAGAGCTGCTTCCTGTGCTTGGCCCTCCTATGTTGAACATAATAAACGGCTCTCTATCCACCGGATGTGTACCAAGCTCACTAAAAGTGGCAGTAATAAAGCCTCTCTTGAAAAAGCCGAATCTTGATCCAGAAATTATAAAAAAACTATCGGCCTATATCGAATCTTCCATTCCTCTCCAAAATTTTAGAAAAAGCTGTTGCACAGCAACTGACTGCCTTCCTGAAGACAAACAATGTATACGAAACGCTTCAGTCTGGTTTTAGACCCCATCATAGCACTGAGACTGCACTTGTGAAGGTGGTAAATGACCTTTTAATGACGTCAGACCGAGGCTCTGCATCTGTCCTCGTGCTCCTAGATCTTAGTGCCGCTTTTGATACCATCGATCACCACATTCTTTTGGAGAGATTGGAAACCCAAATTGGTCTACATGGACAAGTTCTGGCCTGGTTTAGATCTTATCTGTCGGAAAGATATCAGTTTGTCTCTGTGAATGGTTTGTCCTCTGACAAATCAATTGTAAATTTCGGTGTTCCTCAAGGTTCCGTTTTAGGACCACTATTGTTTTCACTATATATTTTACCTCTTGGGGATGTCATTCGAAAACATAATGTTAAATTTCACTGCTATGCAGACGACACACAGCTGTACATTTCAATGAAACATGGTGAAGCCCCAAAATTGCCCTCGCTAGAAGCCTGTGTTTCAGACATAAAGAAGTGGATGGCTGCAAACTTTCTACTTTTAAACTCGGACAAAACAGAGATGCTTGTTCTAGGTCCCAAGAAACAAAGAGATCTTCTGTTGAATCTGACAATTAATCTGGATGGTTGTACAGTCGTCTCAAATAAAACTGTGAAGGACCTCGGCGTTACTCTGGACCCTGATCTCTCTTTTGAAGAACATATCAAGACTGTTTCAAGGACAGCTTTTTTCCATCTACGTAACATTGCAAAAATCAGAAATTTTCTGTCCAAAAATGACGCAGAAAAATTAATCCATGCTTTTGTTACTTCTAGGCTGGACTACTGCAATGCTCTACTTTCCGGCTACCCGGATAAAGCACTAAATAAACTTCAGTTAGTGCTAAATACGGCTGCTAGAATCCTGACTAGAACCAAAAAATTTGATCATATTACTCCAGTGTTAGCCTCCCTACACTGGCTTCCTGTTAAGGCAAGGGCTGATTTCAAGGTTTTACTGCTAACCTACAAAGCATTACATGGGCTTGCTCCTACCTATCTTTCCGATTTGGTCCTGCCGTACATACCTACACGTACGCTACGGTCACAAGACGCAGGCCTCCTAATTGTCCCTCGAATTTCTAAGCAAACGGCTGGAGGTAGGGCTTTCTCCTATAGAGCTCCATTTTTATGGAATGGTCTGCCTACCCATGTGAGAGACGCAGACTCAGTCTCAACCTTTAAGTCTTTACTGAAGACTTATCTCTTCAGTAGGTCCTATGATTAAGTATAGTCTGGCCCAGGAGTGTGAAGGTGAACGGAAAGGCTGGAGCAACGAACCGCCCTTGCTGTCTCTGCCTTGCCGGTTCCCCTCTTTCCACTGGGATTCTCTGCCTCTAACCCTTTTACAGAGGCTGAGTCACTGGCCTACTGGTGTTCTTCCATGCCGTCCATGGGAGGGGTGCGTCACTTGAGTGGGTTGAGTCACTGACGTGGTCTTCCTGTCTGGGTTGGCGCCCCCCCCTTGGGTTGTGCCATGGCGGAGATCGTTGTGGGCTATACTCGGCCTTGTCTTAGGACGGTAAGTTGGTGGTTGGAGACATCCCTCTAGTGGTGTGGGGGCTGTGCTTTGGCAAAGTGGGTGGGGTTATATCCTGCCTGTTTGGCCCTGTCCGGGGGTATCATCGGATGGGGCCACAGTGTCTTCTGATCCCTCCTGTCTCAGCCTCCAGTATTTATGCTGCAGTAGTTTATGTGTCGGGGGGCTAGGGTCAGTCTGTTACATCTGGAGTATTTCTCTTGTCTTATCCGGTGTCCTGTGTGTATTTAAATATGCTCTCTCTAATTCTCTCTTTCTCTCTTTCTGTCTTTCTCTCGGAGGACCTGAGCCCTAGGACCATGCCTCAGGACTACCTGGTATGATGACTCCTTGCTGTCCCCAGTCCACCTGGCCGTGCTGCTGCTCCAGTTTCAACTGTTCTGCCTGTGGCTATGGAACCCTGACCTGTTCACCGGACGTGCTTGTTGCACCCTCGACAACTATTATGATTATTATTATTTGACCATGCTGGTCATTTATGAACATTTTAACATTTTAACATTTTGACCATGTTCTGTTTTAATATCCACCCTGCACAGCCAGAAGAGGACTGGCCACCCCTCATAGCCTGGTTCCTCTCTAGGTTTCTTCCTAGGTTTTTGGCCTTTCTAGGGAGTTTTTCCTAGGGAGTTTTTCCTAGCCACCGTGCTTCTTTCACATGCTTTGCTTGCTGTTTGGGGTTTTAGGCTGGGTTTCTGTACAGCACTTTGAGAATATCAGCTGATGTACGAAGGGCTATATAAAAATAAATTTGATTTGATTTGATTTTGACCTCTGTCTCCCTTTGCTTCCCACTAGATTCCACAGCCACATTCTGCATGGCCACTTCGGGAAAAAAAGAGAGATTGCTTCTTCTATGCAAATGTTGTTTTACGCAGTACAATAAAATAAATCTTAAAAGTTCCCAATAAATTAAGTCCTAAATGGAAGGGATTATTCATCATCTGTAGCCCCATGAAATCAGCTAAAACAAGCTCAATAAAAATCTAATGTATGCACACACTCCAATTGAATAATATGCATTGACCTGTATTGTAAAGTACTGTGAATTGACCTAGGCTACATCTTGACTTACTCAGTTTATCAATAGAGACTTACCGTTCTAATAAATGATTAGCATTATGCTATTTTGTAGTTTGATTGGTAAAAATCTAAGTAACATTTATTGTAGAATTGATTCAAATAATGCATAAACATTTTTTTCCAAATGTAATGACAGAGCAGTAGCTGAGTTCACTTGTCTGGATCAAGTTACATTCTGGCTTTGGTTAATGCGCCTTCTTTTTTTGTGTGGTGTCGTTTCGGTATTGAGATAATAAACCTGGTATCGGTATTCAAGTCAAAATGCTGGTATTGTGGCGATACTAGTTATAGGGCTATAGGCAAGAGTCATAGATTCTCCAGCCGACCTTGCGTGTCGTCTCTGACTGGTAACATGTTGATCTGCATGATGAAAGCATCTACCTTCAACTCTGTAGTCTGGACACACGCTGAGCTTCAGCAGGCAGAGAGGGAGGGAGGCAGGCACACACACAGGTTTTGACGATACCAGTGTTACAATATTTTTTTCCATGGCAAAAATGTAAACACGAAGCTCACTTGGTCCTTTAAAAACCTGCTGCTGGTAAAATAGTGTGCTATAGCTTGGAAAATAAATACATGTCACTCTGGATGACAACATAATGATGTTTGTTTCCAACATCAGGGCTGTTTTCCTAATGAAGTTACATCCGCTTCATGTTTTGTTTCCTTGCCACGATACTAACAAGTATCGTACAGATGCGAGCGCACGCATGCTAGCACACACACACACACAGCTTTCCACAAGTTCCGTAAGGTGAGCACTCCACGGCAGGAGCCTCTCTGATTGGTCGGCCTGGGGTTCTGGTTTCTATACATCAACCTGTTGCTCCGCTGTTCCCGTGCAGCATGTGCAGGGAAGGGAGGACATTACCATGGCAACACAAAGTGCTGGAAAGGGGAAGGTGTTATGGCGCTAGTATGATGCGTGAGACGATTATCAATAGAAGTTATTACATGTGACGTTTTCACAGCAGAGGGAGGGAGTAGGGAATGCTGAGAGAAATAAAAAGTGAGGTCCCTGCGGACGGGGTACTAGCGTTTTTGTCACACGATGAGGAACGTGGAAATAGCATTGTTTATGTCAAATAAAGAATGGAGCCATGGGAGCGACAGGTAGCCTAGCGGTTAAAGCGTTGGGCCAGCAACCAAAAGGTTGCTAGTTCGAATTCCTGAGCCGACTAGGTGAAAAACATCTGTCCATCTGCCCGTGAGCAAAGGCCTTAAACCTTAATTGCTCCGGTGTCCCTGGCCGTGACCCCGCTCTCAGCTGGTGTCTCAGGGGAGGGGGCGATGTGCAACAAAAAAACACACTTGTTACACACCTGTACATATGTGAAACAGGACAAATATCAGCACTTTCGGTATTGAGCTACGTTCCTAACTCAGAATTCCATTGAAACACAGGGACTGATTCTATCCTGATTTTACCCCTCAGGCATCATAATGGAAGACATTAGATCAAGGGGATCAAAAGGGGAGATGGGATCTGTTTGATCCAGACTTATTTGAGCTAAACACACAGGGAGGGAGATCCTCATCTTAGACTATGAAGCACAACAGTCAAACATCAACCCCGAGGTGTGTCCACACCAAAATGTGCCACATTGGTGTCAGCAGTAGGATATAGCCATAGCCCCACAATCCGGAGTGCACTAGCACAGTCGTGTTAAAAAGGCATACAGAAAAGGGCTCGGCCAAGGACCAGGTCCTGTATTCATAAAGAGTGCTGATCTAGGATCAGTTGAACATTTTAAATCCTAATGAATAGGATCATATGGAAAAAGGAGGACCTGATCCTCCATCAGCACTCCTACTTCGAGGTGCTTTCTTAACATGGGCCCTGTTCAGTTGGATCAGTCACTTCGATCTCTGACAGTCTAGCTCCCTCCTCCACTTCGACTCTCTCTCCCAGAAACCCTCACGCCACCTGGCGGGTCACGGAGGATTAGCCAATCAAAAAGGTCAGAGGTACAGCTTCCAGTGGATTAACGCCACAGCCAGACAACACACAAGAGGCAGTGGACTGGGTTACTCATGTTGGGAAATAAGTTAGTCGACCGCGTTTAGAACGACTCCTTGACTCAAGACCACCTTAATAAGAGCGCCCTAAATCTATACCTTAAGCCTTGAGATAACCTTGCCTCGCCTTCTCAAATTCAATGTGCAGATCTGAATATGAAAGAGCTGAAGTTCTGAGCTATCCAATTAGGCCCCAGTCTTACTACTCCTGTTGTTTCACCAACTGCATCATAAAGGTGGAGAGAAGGGGCCGAGTGGGAAGGAACCAGAGAACTCACCTGTGGATTGTTCTTCTCACCCTCGCTCTGCTGGTTCTTACTGTTCTTCTTACAGCCTTTGCCACCTGGCAGGCTATTATTGGCTGATGATGCAGCCCAGGCTCCCCTTTCAGTCCCTCTCAGCCCCTAAGGCAGCGCGCTGATCTCAGGGTCCCCAAACCATTCAGGCTTGCCGCTGTGCTGTTTAATGTAAGTGAATGACCCCCAAGCATGCAGCCTTCTGGTTTTGACTGCCTCCCAGGCGGGCCATTTCCAGGGTCTGAGGATGTGATGCTGCCACCCAGGCAAACTGTTTTCAGGCTCTCCCCGTGCTGTTTTTGGCAGCAACTCGCTAGCTCGGCTAGCCCTGGGTCTGAACGCCTCAGACGTGCTCCACTGCTCGGTCCTTGTCTACCTTCCAAAAAGGTGCTCGCCAGTGGATCAGTCAGCCTGCACCTGTAAGACACACACAGAACAGAAGGGTTCGACAAACACAAAGAAGCCAACTAACGGAGTACAAAACACCTTCAAACTCACTGGGTAGACTATGAGAGGACTGGTTTCCGGAACACAGATTACGCCTAGGCAAACTGACAGGGTAGATACTGTAAAAACAGTCAAAGCCTTGATTTTACTGGTGTGTCTATGAGTTCGGTCTGCCTTGCTGTTGTGGAGTTGAGGTCAACATTATTTTAGTGAGGCATTACTTGAGGACAAGTTCATGTAGGGAGAATAGCATTTTAGAAAATCTATAAATTGCTAACTCAAGAGACTTTGTTTCACATACAGTGCAAGTAGGAAATGGCCTATTCTGCGAGTAGGAAATAGCCTATTATGGCCCAATGCAAGTGGAGTTTGTCAAAAGGCACCTAAAGGACTCTCAGACCATGAGAAACAAGATTCTCTGGTCTGATGTGGCAGGGACTGGGAGACTAGTCAAGATCGAGGGAAAGATGTACGGAGCACAGCACAAAGAGATCCTTGATGAAAACCTGCTCCAGAGTGCTCAGGACCTCAGACTGGGGAGAAGGTTCATCTTCCAACAGGACAACGAACCTAAGCACACAGCCAAGACAAAACAGGAGTGGCTCGGGACAAGTCTCTGAACGTCCTTGAGTGGCCCAGCCAGAGCCCAGACTTGAACATCTCTGGAGAGACCTGAAAATAGCTGTGCAGCGACACTCCCCATCCAACCTGACAGAGCTTGAGAGGATCTGCAGAGAAGAATGGGAAAGACTCCCCAAATACTGCTGTGCCAAGCTTGTAGCATCATACCCAAGAACACTCGAGGCTGTAATCGCTGCCATAGGTGCTTCAACAATGTACTGAGTAAAGGGTCTGAATACTTATGTAAATGTGATATTTAAGTTATTTATTTTTAATACATTTGCCAACATTTCTAAAAACCTGTTTTTGCTTTGTCATTATGGGGAATTGTGTGTAGATTTTAGAGTAAGGCTGTAACGTAACAAAATGTCAAGGGGTCTGAATACTTTCCGAAAGCACTGCATCTTTAAGCATGGCCAAATGAATAGTTATGTTGTGGATGATGTATTAAACCACCGAGACACAAAGATGCAGTCATACTTCTGAACTGAGCTGCAGGACAGGAAGGAAAGAGCTTTGGGACGTCACCATGAGACCTTTGGTGATTTTAAAACAGCTACAGGAGTTCAATAGCTGTGATGAGAGAAAACTGAAGATGGATCAACAACATTGTAGTGACTCCACAATAATGACCTAAATGACCGAGTGAAAAGAAGAACACAAATATACAGAATAAAAATGTCCCAAAACAAGCATAAGTATGCAACAAGGCACAGAATAAAAAACAAATACTGTATAATTGCCGTTTAGCCATGATCTCCAACATCTTGACAGAGCTTGAAGAATTTTTAAAAGAATAATTGGGCAAATATTGCACAATACATGTGTGCAAAGCTCTTAAGAGACTTGCATCTATAAATCAGGCGTTTCTAACATGTATTGACTCAGGCGGGTGAAGTCTTATCTAAATCAAGGTATATAGTATATATTAGTGTCTTATTTTGTTTTCATCTTTAAAAAATGTTTGAATTTTTCTTACAATTTCACAGAGTACTTTGTGCAGATCATTGACAGAAAATGACAATGAAATCCATTTGAATCCCACTTTGTAACACAAAATGTGAAGAAATCCAAGGGAGGTGTAGACTTTCTATAGGCACTGTAAGTAGGGCTGCAAAGGGTCGGAAACCTTCCGGGAAATTCCCGGAAAATTTTCATGGGAAGTTAAGCACAGGAATTTTGCTTAAATTCATCATAAATGTTAGTTTATAACAGTGAACCTTTTTTGTGGGATACACATAAGGCAATTCTTGTGGCAATATTTGGTTAAACTACCCCCAATTCAATGGAATTGCAAACATCTGCATGCACAGTGCATTCTTCCATCACATGTACAGTGCACTCTTCCATTACATGTACAGCTGATTCTCAAGATCTTGCACAGGAATGAGATGCTATTGAGCCCACACTACTACACTGTCTGACCCAGGACTAAATGCTTTCTGGTATGTTTTGATTACAATACTGGGTGTGGTGAATATATTTTATAAAGACATAAAATATTTTTTGTTAACTAATAAATAGTAGCCTAGAGCAAAGTGTGTTTAAATAATTTCTAACTTGTTAACAATTTCTGCTAGTTAGTTTTTGCTACCATGTGGGTTTAGGTTGCTTGAGCCTTGCTAACTGAGGAGTGTTAATTCACCTGTTTCCATAAGTTTCATTTTAAAACATTAATCTTAAAAAGGAGTTGTTTAATCTAACTGCTTAACTATTTATCTGTACATGGAATTGTATTTGGGTTTTTTTCCTTATTTTTTCCCTAATCTTTACAGGAAAATGCCACGGGCACTGTCTGACGCGTGGAGACATTTCACTGCAACTAATGTAGATGGAAAAGCTGTGTACATTTGCAAATACTGTGCTAAATCATATGTGAAAAATGCAACAAAGATGCAGAATCATCTGGCCAAGTGCATAAAGTTCCCTCAGCGCTCACAACAAACAACCTCTGACAAACGTTCTATTCAAAGTGAAAATGATGAATCAGACACCTTATTGATAGCAACAGCTCATGGTCCTCCTGGAATCAGAAGTTGTTTTTTTTACTCAATGGAGGAACGAAGTCAGAAATGCTGATGAATATCTTACTCGAGCTGTGTATGCAACTGGTTCACCTCTGATGCTCACAGGCAATGTGTATTAGAAGAGATTTCTGAATGTTCTTCACCCAGCATACACCCCTCCAACCAGACATGCTTTATCTACTAATTTGCTGGATGCAGAGTTCAAGTGAAGGTCAAGCAAATCATAGAGAAAGCAGACTATTGCAATCATCTCTGATGAGTGGTCGAACGTTCGTGGACAAGGAATAATTAACTACATTATCGCCACCCATCAACAGTCTGTCGATATGGACATCCCCATCAAGAGGATCCTCCTGGATGATGTATTTTGGGAGAGAGTGGTAAGCAGCCTGAAACACCTTAAACCTATAGCAGTAGCCATTGCACGGATTGAGGGAGACAATGCCATCCTGTCTGATGTTCAGACTCTGCTTGCAGATGTAAGAGAATAAATCCGTACTGCCCTGCCCACTTCACTGTTGCTCCAAGCAGAGGAAACTGCAGTTCTGAAATACATCAAAAAGCGTGAAGACTTCTGCCTGAAGCCCATACATGTCGCAGTGTACATGTTGGACCCCAAGTATGCTGGCAAGAGCATCCTGTCTGGTGCAGAGATCAACAAGGCCTATGGTGTCATCGCTACCGTGTCTCACCACCTTGGCCTGGATGAGGGAAAGCTTCTTGGCAGTCTGGCGAAGTACACTTCCAAGCAAGGGCTTTAGGATGGAGATGCAATACGGCAGTCGTACCAACACATCTCATCAACCACCTGGTGGAAGGGACTTTGTGGATCTGAGGCACGATCCCCTTTAGTTTCTGGACTATCATTTTACAGATGTATGTTGAAAACGTTTTTGGGAGATGCGATGGATATCATTCAATATTCCCTTTTGTTGTTCAGTGAAATCATCCCATGTGAAGAGTCACAAATTGAACTTTAATTAAAATGAGTTGACTAAATATTTTTATTTCTATTGGAAGGATTTAATAATTTGCAATTATGTCTACTTATGCTCAGGTAAAAGGTTTATGTTTCGGGCTCCATATGATATGATAAATATATCCAATGCGAAAAACATCTACATTTAAATGGTATTAATATTAATTTGCATATATTTCCATTAATTCCCATGGAAAGTTTCCCCAAAATGTGCAACCCTAACTGTAAGTAGTGGCCACTGGTGGCGCTAACACCTCTACTGTGGAATTGAGGATACAGCAATCGTAAAATAAATAAATAAATAAAATAAGTACTCTGGGGGGAAAATGTGCCATTCAAGACTACTTCGTGCTCTATCATTATTTGTGAATTACAAGCCTCCAGTTCCAGCTAGCAAGCATCAAACCCCCTGTACCCAGCTCCTCTGAGACATTATGAACAGCATGAACTCATTTCCAGTACTCTTACAGCCCAGCCCGGAAGGCCTACTCAAAACTGTTTAAGGCAAGGACATATTTTCACTGTGTTACTTTGGTAACGGCCTTGTGATTTTTAGTCATTGAACAAACAAGGAGAGGGTGATTCAGATGGACTCCCTGGCGCTTGAAAGAGTGACAGAGGGAGCGCAATCACATAAACAAAACATCAATTAGTTAGTTAATTTAATTAAAATGTTAGTCACTGATTGCCATCTGCCAAGGACATACTGACAAGGAGGGATGAAAATAACATATGGCATTGGCAAGACTTCTGTCAGAGTGCGCATTCACCCCTTTCCTTTTTCCACATTTTGTTGTGTTACAGCGTGAATTTAAATTGATGATTTAGATGTTGTGTCACTGATTTACACACAATACCCCATAATGTGAAAGTGAAATTTTGTTTGCAGAACATTTTTGAAATTAATATAAAATGTAAAGCTGAAATGTCTCGAGTCAATAAGTATTCAACCTCTTTCTTATGGCAAGCCTAAATAAGTTCAGGCGTGAAAATGGCCTTAACAACTCGCATGTTTTAATGACTACCCCATACATACAGATAATTGTAAGGTCCCACAATCGAGTAGTGATTTTCAAGCACAGATTCAACCACAAAGACCAGTAAGTTTTTTCAATGCCTCGCAAAGATGGGCATCGATTGGCAGATGCTGAATATCCCTTTGAGTATGGTGAAGTTATTCATTAGGCTTTGGATGGTGTATCAATACAACCAGTCACTACAAAGATACAGCCGTCCTTCCTAACTCCGTTGCCGGAGAGGAAGGAAACTGTTCAGGCATTTCACCATTAGGCCAATGGTGATTTTAAAACAGTTACAGAGTTTAATGGTTGTGATATGAGAAAACTGAGAATGGATCAACAATGTAGTTACTCCACAATACTAACATAAATGACAGTGAAAAGGAAGCCTGTACAGAATAAAAATATTCAAAAACATGCATCCTGTTTGCAACATGGCACAAAATTAATACTGCAAAAAACGTGCCAAAGAAATTAACTTTTGTTCTGAATTCAAAGTGTTATGTTTGGGGCTAATCCAATTCAACACATTACTGAGTACCACTCCATATGTACAAGCATAGTGGTGGGTGCATCATGTTTATGGGTATGCATGTAATCGTTAAGGACTACAGAGTTTTTCAGGATATAAAAATTAATGGAATGGAAGCACAGGCAAACTCCTAGAGGAACACCTTGTTCAGTCTGCTTTCCAACAAACTGGGAGACTAAATCCCCTTTCAGCTGGACAATAACCTAAAACACATGGCCAACCCTACACTGGAGTTGCTTACCAAGACGACATTGAATGTTCCTGAGTGGCCCAGTTACAGTTTTCACTTAAATCGGGCTTGAAAATGTATTTTTTTTTAAAATCTAAAATGGCTGTCTAGTAATGATCAACAATCGATTTGACAGAGCTTGAAGAATTGATTAAAGAACAATGGGTAAATATTGCACAATCCAGGTGTGCAAAGCTCTTTGAGACAAACCCAAAAAGACTCTACAAAGTCTTGACTTATCATGTTAAATGAAGAGTCCCTTAAGGATGTTAGGAAGGAACATCATTGGGTGGGACACGCATGCACACACGCACATTCCCCAAAACGCATGTAAATATTGTTCGATAAATGATGCCTTCCTGTATTATACTTATTATAAAATGTTTATTCTACTGAACCATTTACTTGTTGGCATTCTTACCGTTGTGTACTACTGTATGTGTATCCTGTACATAGTTGTGGGCAAAAGTTTTGAGAATGTCACAAATATACGTTTTCAAAGGCTGCTGCCTCAGTTTGTATGATGGCAATTTGCATATACTTCAGAATGTTATGAAGAGTGATCAGATGAATTGCAATTAATTGCAAAGTCCTTCTTCACCATGCAATGAACTGAATCCCCCAAAAACATTTCCACTGCATTTCAGCCCTGCCACAAAAGGACCAGCTGACATGTCAGTGATTCTCTCGTTAACACAGGTGTGAGTGTTGATGAGGACAAGGCTGGAGATCACTCTGTCATGCTGATTGAGTTCGAATAACAAACTGGAAGCTTCAAAAGGAGGGTGGTGCTTGGAATCATTGTTCTTCCTCTGTCAACTATGGTTGCCTGCAAGGAAACACGTGCCGTCATCATTGCTTTGTACAAAAAGGACTTCACAGGCAAGGATATTGCTGCCAGTAAGATTGCACCTAAATCAACCATTTATCAGATCATCAAGAACTTCAAGGAGAGTGGTTCAATTGTTGTGAAGAAGGCTTCAGGGCGCCCCAGAAAGTCCAGCAAGCGCCAGGACCGTCTCCTAAAGTTGATTCAGCTGCGGGATCTGGGCACCACCAGTACAGAGCTTGCTCGGGAATGGCAGCAGGCAGGTGTGAGTGCATCTGCATGCACAGTGAGGCGAAGACTTTGAGGATGGCCTGGTGTCAAGAAAGGCAACAAAGAAGCCACTTCTCTCCAGGAAAAACATTAGGGACAGGGATTGGACTGCTGAGGACTGGGGTAAAGTCATTTTCTCTGATGAATCCCCTTTCCGATTGTTTGGGGCATCCGGAAAAAAGCTTGTCCGGAGAAGACAAGGTGAGCGCTACCATCAGTCCTGTGTCATGCCAACAGTAAAGCATCCTGAGACCATTCATGTGTGGGGTTGCTTCTCAGCCAAGGGAGTGGGCTCACTCACAATCTTGCCTAAGAGCACAGCCATGAATAAAGAATGGTACCAACACATCCTCCAAGAGCAACTTCTCCCAACCATCCAGGAACAGTTTGGTGACAAACAATGCCTTTTCCAGCATGATGGAGCACCTTGCCATAAGGCAAAAGTGATAAGTGGCTCGGGGAACAAAACATCAATATTTTGGTTCCATGGCCAGGAAACTCCCCAGACCTTAATCCCATTGAGAACTTGTGGTCAATCCTCAAGAGGGGGGTGGACAAACAAAAACCCACAAATTCTGGCAAACTCCAAGCATTGATTATGCAAGAATGGGCTGCCATCAGTCAGGATGTGGCCCAGAAGTTAATTGACAGCATGCCAGGGCGGATTGCAGAGGTCTTGAAAAAGAAGGGTCAACACTGCAAATATTGACTCTTTGCATCAACTTCATGTAACTGTAAATAAAAGCCTTTGACACTCATGAAATGCTTGTAATTATACTTCAGTATTCCATAGTAACATCTGACAAAAATATCTAAAGACACTGAAGCAGCAAACTTTGTGAAAATGTCACTCTCAAAACTTTTGGCCACGACTGTACTACTAATGAAACACATACTGCACACACACACAGCCTGGAGTGTGAAACAGCTGTCCTTGTAACCTCTATGCTGTAAAACAGATGCTCCTCTTGACTAGACAATATGACCCTGGGTGACCTTGTATTTCTGCTTTTGATAAGCTTTGGACAAGATTGTACGCTGTTTTCGTCTGCATTGTCTTGTGCTTTACTTTTATCATAAAAAAAGACAAAATTAGTTTAACTTTGACCTGATGATACTGTAATACAATTGTAATGCATTCCTCTATAAAAGATAGATAAAAAATAAGACAGTATATAGATACCTAAAGGGTACACTAGGCATTTTATAAGCAATTGCTTCGCAATGATGAAATAAAAATGTTCAGTGTAAAATGTAGGGATCTGGTTACCTCTGTTATCTAAGGGATGGATGGAATATCTGATTCTCCCTCAGAGAGTGAGTGGCAATAGACACCCATCTGTGAGAAGGCTCTACACTAACAACACCTATTCTGGGCCACTCTGTCTGTGTCTGAAAGAAGGAGATGTGTAATGATGATGCCGGGTCGCTTAATTACTAAACTCAGCAAAAAAAAGAAAAACGTCCCTTTTTCAGGACCCTGTCTTTCAAAGATGATTCGTAAAAATCCAAATAACTTCACAGATCTTCATTGTAAAGGGCTTAAAAAAAATACAGTTTCCCATGCTTGTTCAATGAACCATAAACAATTAATGAGCATGCACCTGTGGAACGGTCGTTAAGACACTAACAGCTTACAGACGGTAGGCAATTAAGGTCACTGTTATGAAAACTTAGGACACTAAAGAGGGCTTTCTACTGACTCTGAAAAACACCAAAAGAAAGATGCCCAGGGTCCTTGCTCATCTGCGTGAACGTGCCTTAGGCATGCTGCAAGGAGGCATGAGGACTGCAGATGTGGCCAGGGAAATAAATTGCAATGTCCGTACTGTGAGACGCCTAAGACAGCACTACAGGGAGACAGGACGGATAGCTGATCGTCCTTGCAGTGGCAGACCACGTGTAAACACCTGCACAGGATCGGTACATCCGAACATCACACCTGCGGGACGGGTACAGGATGGCAACAACTGCCCGAGTTACACCAGGAACGCACAATCCCTCCATCAGTGCACAAAATGTCCGTAAAAGGCTGAGAGAGGCTGGACTGAGGGCTTGTAGGTACTCACCAGACATCACCGGCAACAACATCGCCTATGGGCACAAACCCACCATCGCTGGACCAGACAGGACTGGCAAAAAGTGCTCTTCACTGACGAGTTGCGGTTTTGTCTCACCAGGGGTGATGGTCGGATTCACGTTTATTGTCAAAGGAATGAGCGTTACACTGAGGCCTGTAGTCTGGAGTGGGATCGATTTGGAGGTGGAGGGTCCGTCATGGTCTGTGGCGGTGTGTCACAGCATCATCGGACTGAGCTTTTTGTCATTGCAGGCAATCTCAATGCTGTGTGTTACAGGGAAGACATCCTCCTCCCTCATGTGGTACCCTTCCTGCAGGCTCATCCTGACATGATCCTCCAGCATGACAATGCCACCAGCCATACTGCTCATTCTGTGCGTGATTTCCTGCAAGACAGGAATGTCAGTGTTCTGCAATGGCCAGGGAAGAGCCCGGATCTCAATCCCATTGAGCATGTCTGGGACCTGTTGGATCGGAGGGTGAGGGCTAGGGCCATTCCCCCCAGAAATGTCCGGGAACTTGCAGGTGCCTTGGTGGGAAGAGTGGGGTAACATCTCACAGCAAGAACTGGCAAATCTGGTGTATTCCATGAGGAGGAGATGCACTGCAGTACTTAATGCAGCTGGTGGCCACAAGCTTATATTCTGGGTTCTAATGGAGTACAACAGTTGAACAAAGCTCATAAAACATTTAAAGTTTTATTCTTCAAATGGGTACATAATGAATTTATAAGTCCAAAAGTAGATGTAGCAATTGCTGATTGCCCCTTTAAAACGCCCCCTCCAGCTATATATATTTTTTTGACTTAGTGATATCCCCGACAAACAACCTTTAGCTAGGAGTATATCTACACAGTGTACAAAACATTAAGAACACCTTCCAAATATTGAGCGGGACCCTCTTTTACTCTCAGAACAGCCTTAATTCCTCGGGGAATGAACTGTATAAGGTGCCGAAAGCGTTTCACAGGTATGCTGGCCCATGTTGACGCCAATGCTTCCCACAGTTGTGTCAAGTTAGCTGTATGTCTTTTGGGTGGTGGACCATTCTTGATACACATGAAAAACTGTTGAGTGTGAAAAACTCAAAGTTACAGTTCTTTACCTAAACCAGTGCACCTGGCACCTACTACTATACCCCATTCAAAGGCACTTCAATATTTTGGCTTACCCGTTGACATGCTCTCTGAATGGCACACATACACAATCCACGTGTAAATTGTCTCAAAGCTTAAAAATCCTTCTTTAACCCGTCTCCTCCCCTTCATCTACTCTGATTGAAGTGTAGCATTCACCTGTATTCAACAATCTGTCAAGGAAAGAGCAGGTGTTCATAATGTTTTGCACACTCAAAGTATTCACCTCCCTTGACTTATTCCACATTTTGTTGTGTCACAGCCTGAATTTAAATAAATGTTTTTTTTCCCCCTCACCCATCTACACACAATACCCCATAATGAAAAGGTGAAAATGTTTTTTTTTTGAAAATGGTTTGTAAATTTGTTGAGAATGAAATACAAAATATATAAATGTACATAAGTATTGACACCCCGAGTCAATACTTGGTAGAAGCACCTATGACAGCGACTACAGCTTTGAGTCTTTCGGAAGTAGGTCTCCAAGAGCTTTCCACACCTGGATTGTACACTCAATATTTTCACCCATCTACCAATAGATGGCCTTCTTTGTACAGCATTCAAACGCTTCCCTGGTTTTTGTGGTTGAATCTGTGTTTTAAATTCACTGCTCGACTGAGGGACTTTACAGATAAGTGTATGTGTAGGGTACAGAGATGAGGTAGTCATTCAAAAATCCTGTTAAACACTATTATTGCACACAGAGTGAGTCCATGCAACTTATTATGTGACTTGTTCAGCACATATTTACTCAAGAAATTATTTAGGCTTGCCATATCAAGAAATTGCAGCTTTTCATTTTTATTTATTAAACATTTCGGGGATAAAATCCACTTTGACATTATGGGGTATTGTGTGTATGCCAGTGACCAAAAAAAATCTCTACTTAATCAATTTTAAAATGTAGCTGTAACAACAAAATGTAGAAAAAGTCAAGGGATGTGAATACTTTCTGAAGGCACTGTTTATGCATTGCAAAATAATGGGCGTACTGACCAATGACAATCCCCATGGTAACGATAGGTTCATCCACAGGCCAAGAGGTGACATTGCGTGTGCCCTTGGACTCATCTGTGTCTCACTATTTAGCGAGCTGAACTGGTATGAGATCGGAGTAGGTGAGAATATTCCGTGCCAATGGCCTTCTGTTGATATCCCTTTTTGGCAAACAGGTAGTGTAGTAAGAGTTGCAGCTGTCATGACACACATCTCCCTTTCTACTCTTCTCCCCTCCCTACCCCCTCTTTCTTTTTCTACCCCCCCCCCCCCCCCTTCTCGCTTTCTCAGCGGATAAATAATAATAATAGTAAACAATACAGCAACATAAACAGGGCTGAAAAGTGACTTGTAGCAGGAATATAGAAATACCTGTGGCAATATACTGATGGTATTATAGTGCATTTGGAAAGTATAAAGTCCGCTTGACTTTTTCCTAATTTTGTTACATTACTGCCTTATTCTAAAATAGATTAAATATTTTTTTCTCATCCATCTATGCACAATACCCCATAATGGCAAAGCAAAAACAGGTTTAGAATGTTTTGCAAATTTATAAAAAATAACAGAAATACCTTATTTACATAAGCATTCAGACCCTTTGATATGAGACTCAAAATTGAGCTCAGGTGCATCCTGTTTTAATTTAATATCCTTGAGATGTTTCTACAACTTGGAGTCCACCTGTGCTAAATTCAATTGATTGGGCATGATTTGGAAAGGCACACACCTGTCTATATAAGGTCCCACAGTTGACAGTGCATGTCAGAGCAAAGACCAAGCCATGAGGTCGAAGTAATTGTCAGTAGAGCTCAGACAGGATTGTGTCGAGCTACAGATCTGGGGAAGGGTACCAAAAAAATGTCTGCAGCATTAAAAGGTCCTTAACACAGTGGCCTCCATTCTTAAATGGAAGAAGTTTGGAACCACCAAGACTCTTCCTAGAGCTGGCCGCCTGGCCAACTGAGCAATCGAGGGAGAAGAGCATTGGTCAGGGATGTGACCAAGAACCCGATGGTCACTCTGACAAAGCTCCAGAGTTCCTCTGGGGAGATGGGAGAACCTTCCAGAAGGACAACCATCTCTGCAGCACTCCACCAATCAGGCCTTTATGGTAGAGTGGCCAGACAGAAGCCACTCCTCAGTAAAAGGCACGACAGCCCGCTTGGAGTTTGAGAGTCCTTTAGGTGCCTTTTGGCAGACCATGAGAAACAAGATTCTCTAGTCTGATGAAACCAAGATTGAACTCTTTGGCCTGCATGAGGTCAATCTTGGTTTCATCAGACCAGAGAATCTTGTTTCTCATGGTCAGAGTCCTTTAAGTGCCTTTTGGTGTCACGTCTGGAGGAAACCTGGCACCATCCCTACGGTGAAGCATGGTGGCAGCATCATGTGTGGGGATTTTTTTCAGCGGCAGGGACTGGAAGACTAGTCAGAGTCGAGTGAAAGATGAAAGGAGCAAAGTACAGAGAGATCCTTGATGAAAACCTGCCCCAGAGCACTCAGACTGGGGGCGACGGCTCACCTTCCAACAGAACAACGACCCTGAACAACAGAGAAGACAACGCAGGAGTGGCTCGAAAGTCTCTGAATGTCCTTGAATGGCCCAGTCAGAGCCCGGACTTGAACCCAATCGAACATCTCTGGAGAGACCTGAAAATAGCTGTGCAGTGACGCTCCCCATCCAACCTGACAGAGCTTGAGGAGATCTGCCGAGAAGAATGAGAGAAACTCCCCAAATACAGGTGTACCAAGCTTGTAGAGTCATACCCAAGAAGACTCGAGGCTGCAATCGCTGCCAAAGGTGCTTCAACAGCATAATCATTACACCGGCAAGTGTGTGGGGGTGGATTTTGCACCTTGCAATATTGCTCCATTGTTTACATTTTTGTTGATGAGCCCATTTGATTGTGGCTTTAAGTAACTATCACAGCGATGGGTGCATTGATTGTGTAGCCTAGAGATTAGTGATACAGGTTTAAACTCAACAGCCACGTGTACAGTGTACCGACCAAATGTACCCTAGCAGTAAAAGAACAGCACATCCACTCTACATGCCCCACCTGACAACTGCTTCCAGGACATATACTGCAAGTATGCTACTGGTTGCTGTGATGTCACATCAGATATTGGTCAGTGGTTACTGACAGCTTCCTTGACCTCTGAAAGAACAGGGAGAAGGGAGGAGGCCAGGAACAACTAGTGAGCCAAGAAAGAAAGAGGAGGACGAGAAAGGCGCCAGACATGAGAAATTGAAAATAGATTAGGCGAAGAGAGAAATAGCAGGAACAGAGAAAGAAGTGTGAGAGAATTTCAGAGAGAGGAAGAGAAAGTTAGAGCTTGAGAGAGTAAAAGAAAGAGAAAGTGTAAGACAGGCTGAGAGAGAGGAGGAGAAAGGAAGCGAGAGGGAGCCTACAGCAGAGTGAGTGACTATGCATTCTGTGCAGCAGCACCCCTTGAGGGGCCCCTTGCTTCATTGGTTAGCTGAGGGTATATGAGGAGAGGAGAGGTCAGTACTAAACCTAACCCAGTCAGCCAGTCAAAGCACAGAGGCCTGCCTAAGCAACGACTAGGGTGGAACTCTGCATATAACCTACATGGTATACATCTTCCCTCTCGATCCCCCCCCCCCGTTCTAAAAAGGCACGCTCTCCATACATAACTTATATTATACCCCCTCTCCCCCATCTACAACTGATAAGGTGGTCAACGATAAGGGGAGAGAGGGGAGATTGAGGATGGAGAGAGTCTGCTCCTGGGCTGATTTAGGTCCCTTGGAATGTGTCCAAACATTCCTGAGGGGAACATAGACAGCAGGACTGATGGACAAAAAAACACGTTGAGCCAGCAGAGTAGAGGAGAGTATAGAGAGCTGAGCAGAGGAGAGGAGAACAGAGTAGCGAGCAGAGCTAAGCATAGGAGTGGAGAGTAGAACAGAGTAGAACAAAGCGGCGAGCGTAGAGAGCTGAGCAGAGAGGAGAGTATCAAATCAACATGTTATTTGTCATATGCACCGAATACAACCATAGTGAAATTCTTACTTACAAGCCCTAAACAACAACGCAGTTTAAATGTTCTTGGTTTAAAAAATAAATAATTAAATACCCCCCCCCCAAAAATAAGAAATAAAAAAGTTATAAATCATTAAAGAGCAGCAGTAAAATAACAATAGCAAGGCTATATACAGGGGGTACCGGTACAGAGTCAATGTGCGGGGGCACCGGTTAGTCGAGGTAATTGAGGTAATACGTGCATGTAGGTAGAGTTATTAAAGTGACTATGCATAGATATTAACAGAGAGCAGCAACAGTGTAGAAGAGGGGAGCAGTTGCCATACCAGGCAGTGATGCAACTAGTCAGGACGCTCTCGATGGTGCAGCTGTAGAACCTTTTGAGGATCTGAGGACCCATGTCAAATCTTCTCAGTCTCCTGAGGTGGAATAGGTTTTGTTGTGCCCTCTTCACGACTGTCTTGGTGTGCTTGGACCATGTTAGTTTGTTGGTGATGTGGACACCAAGGAACTTGAAGCTCTCAATCTGCTCCACTACAGCCCCGTTGATGAGAATGGGGGCGTACTCAGTCCTCCTTTTCCTGTAGTCCACAACCATCTCCTTTGTCTTGATCACGTTGAGGGAGAGGTAGTTGTCCTGGCACCACACGGCCAGGCTGTTTTGTCGGTGATCCGGCCTACCACTGTCGTGTCATCGGCAAACTTAATGATGGTGTTGGAGTCGTGCCTGGCCGTGCAGTCATGAGTGAACAGGGAGTACAGGAGGGGACTGAGCACGCACCCGAGGGGCCCCGTGTTGAGGATCAGCGTGGCGGATGTGTTGTTACCTTGTGTTGTTACCTTGTTACCTCCAGGATCCAGTTGCAAAGGGAGGTGTTTAGTCCTAGGGTCCATAAGATAGTGATGAGCTTTGACCCCCAACACCATAGTGCCCACAAAGCTCATCACTAAGCTAAGGCCGCTCCGGCTAAACACCTCCCTCTGCAACTGGATCCTGGACTTCTTGATGGGCCACCCCCAGGCAACAACACGTCTACTACGGTGATGATCAACACTGGGGCCCCTCAGGGGTGTGTGCTTAGTCCCCTCCTGTACTCCCCGTTCACCCATAACTGTGTGGCCAAACGACTCCAACGCTATCATTAGGTTCGCTGACGACACAACAGTGGTAGGTCTGATCACCGACAATGATGAGACAGCCTATAGGGAGGTTAACAGAGACCTGGCAGTGTGGTGCCAGGACAACAACCTCTCCCTCAATGTGAGCAAGACAAAAGGAGCTGATTGTGGACTACAGGAAAAGGACCCATTAACGTTGACGGGGCTGCAGTGGAGCGGGTCGAGAGTTAAGTTCCTTGGTGTCCACATCACCAACAAAATATCATGGCCCAAACACACGAAGACAGTCGTGAAGAGGGCACAACAACACCTTTTCCCCCTCAGGAGACTGAAAAGATTTGGCATAGGTCCCAGATCCTCAAAAAGTTATACAGCTGCACCATCCTGACCGGTTGCATCACCGCCTGGTATGGTAACTGCTCGGCATCTGACCGTAAGGCGCTAGAGAGTAGTGCGTATGGCCCAGTACATCACTGGGGCCAAGCATCCTGCCATCCAGTACATATATACTAGGCAGTGTCAAAGGAAAAAACCCAAAATTGTCAAAGACTCCAGTCACCCAAGTCATAGACAGTTCTCTGCTACCACACGGAAAGTGGTACCGGAGCGCCAAGTCTAGGACCAAAAGGCTCCTTAACAGCTTCTAACCTCAAGCCATAAGACTGCTGAACAATTAACCAAATGTTGTGTAATGCAGTGGTTCCAAAACGGTGGGTCTCAACCCAGCCAGGGCTCCAGGTGGGTCGCGGGATGACAGTTTGTGAATAGCAAATTATTATTTATTTAACTTTCAGTATGGGAAAACTTAAACCAAGTATGTAGAAAAGACTATACCTACAGTATATTTTTTTCAATAATAGCCTATGATCTTTGAGAATTTACAAACAAAATAAAAGCTAGACAATCTTGCCCCCACCGTTATGTTTGAGCCTAAGAACCCAGCATTAGCATCTGTCAAAATGTGTTGAATTTGAGGAAATTCAGCCTAAACTGCACAATTCTCCTTCAGCTCCATGGCAGGATGTGTGGAATTGCAGGAAATTACTTTTGAAACTGCAACATTTTCTCTTCGCTGCCAAGATGATATTTTCGGTCTGTGTATATTTCTTACGCCACTCAACCATTATGGTGGGTCGCGATTCAAAAGACACCTCAATTGGTGTGTGTCAAAGCAATAACATTTGGGAACCCCTGATGTAGTGTAAAGGGAGAAAAGGACAATTACACTGAATTTACACTACAGCGAGTGAAGTGGTTGACACATGTATGAGGGGTGAACACGAGTACAAAATGTCCTTTCCGAGGCACTAAGAGATGCAGACAGCGTGTGGATTAGAGCTCACTGATAAAAGTGTTTGCTCAGTGCAAAGCCTTTGCAGATGGGTGAGGCGATAAGGGAGTTCAATGGGGGTGGCCTCGGGTGTGTTATGCAAACGAGGAAAGAAGAGAGACACACACACACACACACACACACACACACACACACACACACACACACACACACACAAAGAGAGAGACGGAGAGCGACACATCAATGATTTATATATGCACTAGATGACTGGGGGGGGGGGGTACTGTAAAGCCACTGTGCCTCCATCTTGAAACCTCCCCACCATTGTACTTTTTTTTTTACCAATAGAAATGCATTTATGAATGTCAACATTCATTTTTGCCCATTTATTATATTACAGACACCTGAATGTGCAAAGCTGTCAACAAGGCAAAGGGTGGCTACTTTGAAGAAACTCAAATACAAAATATATTTTGATTTGTTTAACACTTTTTTGGTTACTAAATGATTCCATACGTCTTATTTCATAGCTTTGATGGCTTCACTATTATTCTACAATATAGAAAACAGTAAAAATAAAAACCCTTTAATGAGTAGGTGTGTTTTGACTGGTATATATTTTGTGTGTATTATTATTATTATTATTATTATTATTATTATTATTATTATTATTATTAATAAAAATAATACTAATAAACTATAAAAGCACCAGCTCCAAGTTTTAATTTAGGCAATCTGTTCAAGTATTTCCAAACATAATATAGAGACGTGATCGTATACAAATGTAAGCAGGGTTTGAAATGATTATGTTTCAGTCAAATATTATATGTGTTTGGGCTTCTTGCAGTCAATTTGCGGTCTACAAATTATTTTTAATTATGTTTCGGCCCCCCGACCATTTATTCAAGAAAAACAATTGTCTCGTGGCTAAATATAGTTGATAATAACTGACTTAATACTTTAAAATTATATGTAAGATATACTTTTTTTCATTTTTTTTATTCCTGAACATATATATTGTTAGATTACTAAATGTTAGTGTCCCCCACCACAACAAAACAAATACTTGTAATTTTGAAAAACTGTAGGATTCCACTCATTCCTATGGAGGACTGCCAATATGGCCAATCGGTGGCTTCAAAGCCTCTCCATGGTCAATACAGAGCATCACCGCGCGCACACACGCAGAGACATACAGTACACACGGACGCAGAGACATACAGTACACACGGACGCAGAGACATACAGTACACACACACGCAGAGACATACAGTACACACGGACGCAGAGACATACAGTACACACACACACACACACGTCGCCCCAGATAGCACAGAGGGGCCTGGTATGTGTGATTGACCTTGGCTGCTGTGGCGATAGTCCAAGTGGGCACTGGGCAAAAACAACCGCAGGAGGGAGGGCTCGGCTACCCTTTAGTTACGCAATACTGGCAACTAAGCATAACCAAAAGCCCAGCTGAGGACAAGAATAAGGAGGAAAAGGAGCATGTGTGTGTGTGAGTGTGTGTCCATGTGTGTGTGCACCAGTGAAACACAGGTATATCCGCGGGGCGGGTGTGTTTAGGGCCATTAAATATTGTGTGGATGAAGGGCGGGTGAGTTGAATAAATAGAAAACAATGCATACATTATAAAAAAATTGAATAATTTTTTTTTAATTGCCAAAAGTATCATTCTTGTGCAATTCATATCTATGGGCTACTTTTATCTGACGCTAGGCTCTAAAGCTTAGGCTATGCACTAACTGTAGCGCACCAAATACACGCCAATTGCTAAATGCTTTTGGGAACTTCGGTAGAAAAAGTTAACATTGATCCACTGAGGCAAAAAGGACAACGGAGTTTATTTCAATAAGAAAAATGCTGCAAAATGGAGAGCTGAAAATAAATAGAAGGGAAGGCCAGAACAGTAGTCTAATATTTGGAAAATATTTGGTGAAGTGGCAAAAGAGGATGATGGGCAGTGCCAGCACTGGGGACTTCAAAATGGCACGTCAAGGGAACTGTACTGTTCAGATGGGTTAAATGGAATAGTAGCCTAACTGAAAGTCTATAACCTCTCACATAGCCTAATATAATATTAACCCCTGCAGAATGAAGCATTTCTTGCAGTAAAATGATACACCAAATGTAAATTCTGACTCAGGAACAGGAGTAGAGAAATATGATTTGTTTCTTTCAGCATCTTGAGAAAATGAATGTGGAGTACTGCTGCTGCTGCTGCTCTATCAGCATCTTAACAGCTGATCGTAGTATTTCAAAACATATCAAATATGCATCCAAACCAATCTGAAATCGTTAAAAAAAAAATTGGGTCATTTGATAGATTTTAATTTCCTTCAAACCGGTGAAACTAATGTTATTTGGTGATTTTACACTGAAACTCTTTCCTGTTTTTTTGGTTTTGGTTGAGTTAATGAATTTTCTCCCCGGTCCCTAAACGTGCATGAGTGAAGCAGAGACGCAGAGACGAAAGAGGAAAGAAAACAAACCTTACCGATGTCAACCAGATTGAAGCATTCATTCTATCAATTTAGCAAATAAAATAAAACGTTATTGGTCACATACACATATTTAGCAGATGTTATTGTGGATGTAGCGAATGCTTGTGTTTTTGTGACTTTCTGGTGAGCAAGGGTTTATTTAGTCTTCAAGGGTAACGAGTAATGACAGAAGAGAAGCTGCATGTATCTAATTAGACAAATTGACTAACAAATAGCCTACCAAAATGTAAAGAAATTATAAGCAGAAACATATGCCCATCTAAAAAGGCCTGTCAAAAAAGAAATGTACGCCATCTTTGACTATATTAGTGGGTTAGGGTCGGTGCGGACCTCACATTTTCAACTTATCACATATAGGTCGGGCAGTTGCGGATGGGTTATTAGCAATTGCGGGCGGAACAAACAGCTGACCATGCATCACTAGTATGTGTGTCCACATGCATGTTTATATCTGTGTCTCCGTGTCCATTTGCGTATACAACCTCAATGCTATCCAGAGTCTTTAATCCTTAACAGTCTATCCTGTGCGTCAATCCAAGTAATAATAAAAAAATCCCCATCAAAATCTGTTAGTTTAAACTAGTTTTTATTGCATGGGCTGCGTCTCAATCCACTACATGTCGGCCTTCCACATCTGCGGTGGAAACTCTCACAAACACGACGGTGTCTGCGAATGGAAGTATGGAGGTAGTCTTGTGGCAACAAAAATTAGGGGGTTAAATATGTGTCAAAAAAAAAACTAAACAATTTCCGGAGCTTTCTTATATGCAATGCGTTTCTATGGGCTATAGTAGTAAAGGCCAAGGTCTATATGTTTTTTTGTATTTCTTTTTTGGACACCTAAAGGGGTCCTAAAATTCTAAATCAAATGGCTAAATGATTCATGGTATGATCATCTTAAAACAACTGCATATATGTCAGTTTTGTACCCCCCCCCCCCCCCCCCATGGTTTAGACTTTTAGAGGTTAACTGTTTTTATAGACCACCTTCTCATTAAATCATACATTCTACACTTGTCCTGGCAGAAGATGGATTTAGGCTAGTAGTAGGCACAGATCTATGATCAGATTACACTCACTAAATTCCTCACTTTATCCCTCAGAGGGAGAAGAACTGAGCTTAGATCACCTAAGGGCAACTTCAGCCTACTCCTAAAAGTAAATGTAGGTTAGCCTATCCTGCAACTTACTGTGCACTATACATTTTAATGTTACCCTGGTATGCCTGAACAGACCGTTTTATAAGCATTGTATTATAACCTAATGATAAGGTTTATGATCAGGACAACTCTTCTCACAGATTCACTGACTCCTTACCATTGAACCCAACTTTCCTTGTTGCTCAACTTTCAATTGAAAAATAGAGAAACCGCAACAAAGTAGATTTCATAATATACATTACATTTTCATATACATTTAATCGTACGGGCCAGACAAAACGAGCTGTCTGACTCTTCCTTACCTTTGACTCTGGCATCGTGCCTAATTAAATAAAGGTAAAAAATGTTTTTATTCATTCTATAGTAGGTTGTTGAGGAAAGTTACAGATGGCTTGATCTCCATGGTCAAAATACCCTTTTGACCTTTAACCTGTGATCTAACGCAGCACTCGTCTCTTAAGTGGAGGTCATCTGCCTCCAGATCACTAGAAACCATTGAGGGAACATTCCCACAACCCAAAAAAAATGTACATTCCCAGAACGTTCTGGGAACCAAAATATGTTAGCTGGGCTACAGTTCCTTCCGGCACAGCTCACACACTGACTGACTAGTAACTAAGAAAAACATTCCTGCTTGGTGTCATTAATTTAAATAAACAAGCCCAAAAAGAGGAAGACAACCTATATACCCAGCGTGACTCGTTGAATCGTCTATGACCGGAATGATAAACACTTCTGCTGAGGTGGCATGACTTTGATTCCATGGTTAGGGCCGGTTCCAGGCATAAGCGACATACAGTGCCTTCAGAAAGTATTCATACCCCTTGACTTTTTCCACATTTTGTTGTGTTACAGACTGAATTAAAAAAGGGATTAAACAGATTTGGTGTCACTGGCCAACACACAATACCCTATGTCAAAGACAAATTATTAATTGTTTCTTTAAAAAATATATATACTTTTGAAATAAAAAGCTGAAATGTCTTCAGTCAATAAGTATTCAACCCCCTTTGTTATGGCAAATAAGTATAACAAATCGCATAATAAATTCCAAGGATTCTGTGTGCAATAAGTGTTTAACCTGACTTATGGTTCTCATCTCTGTACCCAACAAATACAATTACAGTGCCTTCAGAAAGTATTGATGCCCCTTGACTTACTACACATTGTTTTGTTATAGCCAGAATTCCAAACAGACTAAATATTCCCCCAGCCTCACCCATCTACACACACTAACCCATAATGACAAAGTGAAAACATGTTTATGAAATCTTTGCAAATGTATTGAATATTAAATACAGAAATCTCATTATATATATATATATATATATATATATATATATATATATATATATATATATATATAAAGTACTCACACCTCTGAGTCAATACTTTGTAGAAGCGCCTTTGGCAGTGATTACAGCTGTGAGTCTTTCTGGGTAAGCCTCTGAGTGCTTCCACACCTGGATTGTGCAACATTTGTTGCTAGACAACAATTTTCAGATCTTGCCATAGATTTAAGTAAGAACTCTTGGCCACTCAGGAACATTCACGGTCTTCTTGGTAAGCAACTCGTGTAGATTTGGCCTAGTGTTCTAGGTTATTGTCCTGCTGAAAGGTGGATTCCTCTCCCAGTGTCTGATGAAAAGCAGACTGAATTAGGTTTTCCTCTAAGATTTTGCTTGTGCTTAGCTCCATTCCAATTTTCTTTTATCCTGAAAAACTCCCCAGTCCTTAATGATTACAAGCATACCCATAACATGATGCAGCCACCACTATGCTTAAAAATATGGAGAGTGGTACTCCTTAATGTGTTGTATTGGATTTGTCCCAAATATAACACTAGTCAGGACAAAAAGTTACTTGCTTTGCCACATTTTGCATCAGCAGTCACATAATTAACCAATTTTTTTAGATTGCTAAATTAGTCTAGCTGCCAGCTATCTACAGTAACCTTGTAGTAAGCATGGTTGAATTACCAACTGGGGCGGAATCCATTTATCATATTAAAACCTGGTAATATCAAGATGTAACATGAACCTATCAACTTTAACTTTTTTTTTTATCTGAACAGGGGAGGGAGGGGACATTTTTTTTCACTGAGAATACATTACATAGGATGAAGAAACAATACTCCGAGTCGCAGCTCCATACTACTTGTCAGACAAAGAGAACTGATATTATATACTCGTTGTTGGGGTGGGATTGACACGGGGTGTCCATGGTTGGATTTTTACAATTTCCTGTCTAACTCACCATTAGAGAAGAGGTTTTGTCCAAATTGAATGTTAGATACTACATTATATGAATCCTATCATTTAAAAATTACCAATTTGAGTGCAATCTAAATTTCTCAGATGAAATTACAGGGACAAAGTGGAGTCGCAATTCAATGGCTCAGACACGAGAAGTATGTGGTAGGGTCTACAGGAAATCACGGACTACAAAAAGAAAACCAGCCACGTCACGGACACCACGCTTCAAGACAAACTAAACACCTTTGCCACCGTCACGGCCCGCTAACAAGGACTGCGCCTCTTCAACCTCAGGAGGCTGAAGAAATTTGGCTTGTCACCCAAAACCCTGACAAACTTTTACAGATGCACAATCGAGAGCATACTGTCGGGCTGTATCACAGCCTGGTACGGCAACTGCACCGCCCTCAACCGCAAGGCTCTCCAAAGGGTGGTGCGGTCTGCACAACGCATCAACCTGCCATCCATGACACCTACAGCGCCCGATGTCACAGGAAGGCCAAAAAGATAAAAGGACAACAACCACCCAAGCCACTGCCTGTTCACAGCGCTACCATCCAGAAGGCGAGGTCAGTACATGAGCATCAAAGCTGGGACCGAGAGAATGAAAAACAGCTTCTATCTCAAGGCCATCAGACTGCTACACAGTAATCAAATCACTGGCCACTTTAATAAATGGATCACTAGTCACTTTAAACAATGCCACTTTAATAAGGTTTACATATCTTACATTACTCATATCATATGTATATAGTGGTTCCTCCTTTAAAAGTTGCGTCAAACTGCGGCACACCTTGTGTGCTGCCGCAGAATTCTGTGCCACGTCATTTCTCTGTTACTGCCCGAATGTCCATTGAGAACGCACAACAACTATACCATTTAGCTAAGCTAAGAATGAAGGGAATAATCAAGTCAATAAATGTTGGGTAGTTAGCTGGCCTATAGTTAATACACTGGAAAGTTTGATGTATAACTAATAACGTTAGGTAGCTAGCTAACATACCGGTACATACTGCTGTAAAGATATGCTATGGTTCGTAAGGAAAGCGTAGCTAACAAATTATCAGCCAACATAACATGTAAGGTAACTTATTTGAAAAGTCATTACTTTATTACATTGAGTAGCAAGCTACCCCTTGGTCGTTAGGGAAAATCTGGTCTGTAATAAGAGGGGGGGGGGGGGGGTTTCACACCTAGCTCTGCTATTAGACTATTCTTTAGTAAAGGTTGAAGTCTACTGTTCAGCTTTTAGACCCACCCCCCAACTTGCAACAAATTGTTGTTACAATCTCGTTCCTTTCCCTCTTCCACGCGTCATCATTCTGCTCCTGAGTGGCTCGCTTGTGGGCGTGCTGGCAGGATACGGCAGCATCTTCGGTTGTGCGTCAAGAATTCTGCATACACGTTTGTATGAAGGTGTGGTTATTCACAGGCAAATTGTTATATACTATGGAGGTACATGTGTCTTTTTGTCGAGAGCAAAACTATTTCCAATCAAAAATAATTGTTCTGAAAGCAACTTTTTTCCGACACAAAGGAAGTCATAGCAGACATCTACGAGTAACAACTGCCCGAGTTACACCAGGAACGCACAATCCCTCCATCAGTGCTCAGACTGTCCGCAATAGGCAGAGAGAGGCTGGACTCAGACATCACCGGCAACAGGCTATGGGCACAAACCCACCATCGCTGGACCAGACAGGACTGGCAAAAAATGCTCTTCACTGACGAGTCGCGGTTTTGTCTCACCAGGGGTAATGGTTGGATTCGCGTTTATCGTCGAAGGACTGAGCGTTACACCGAGGCCTGTACTCTGGAGCGGAATCGATTTGGAGGTGGAGGGTCCGTCATGGTCTGTGGCAGTGTGTCACAGCATCATCGGACTGAGCTTGTTGTCATTGCAGGCAATCTCAATGCTGTGTGTTATAGGGAAGACATCCTCTTCCCTCATGTGGTACCCTTCCTGCAGGCTCATCCTGACATGACCCTCCAGCATGACAATGCCACCAGCCATACTGCTCGTTCTGTGCATGATTTCCTGCAAGGAATGTTAATGTTCTGCCAGCAAAGAGCCCGGATCTCAATCCCATTGAGCATGTCTGGGACCTGCTGGATCGGAGGGTGAGGGCTAAGGCCATTCCCCCCAGAAATGTCTGGGAACTTGCAGGTGCCTTGGTGGAAGAGTGGGGTAACATCTCACAGCAAGAACTGTCAAATCTGGTGCAGTCCATGAGGAGAAGATGCACTGCAGTATTTAATGCAGCTGGTGGCCACACCAGATACTGACTGTTACTTTTGATTTTGACCCCCCCCCCTTTGTTCAGGGACACATTATTCAATTTCTGTTAGTCACATGTCTGGAACTTGTTCAGTTTATGTCTCAGTTGTTGAATCTTGTTACGTTCATACCAATATTTACACGTTAAGTTTGCTGAAAATAAACGCAGTTCACAGTGAGGACGTTTCTTTTTTTGCTGAGTTTACATGCAGACACAGCATCATTCAAATAATGTAATTTGATATGACTGAAAAATAATGTCTCAGAGATTCATACCTGAACCGCACCTTTATTTGCCAAGGAAGAGTACATGATCAGTGAATATATTCAATGTGCAGGCTACAATGTGGAAATCTCATGCGTGGTAGTAACTACAGTATATGTATATAGGACTTCCATCCTTGGCACAATAAAGTTATTATATTCTACGCTATCCATAGGCTTCATTAATGCCATTCAGACTTGAAGTTGATACAACAACTATGATAGCTGAGGTTCATAGATTGGTATGAATATTAGTTCAGAACCTAACGTTTTAGGGTCCACACACAGATCGGCTACATACTGTAGCTAGCTACACATCCATAGGCATACAGTTATTTTTTATCCTCCACTACACAATAAGCAAGTAAATAGTTAGCTAGCTATGTTACTTCAGCTGCATTGCAAGGCAAGCTCACACAATTGTACATTCAATTTGCAGTAAATGCTTTAGCTAGCTAGAATCTGTACATCCACTGTTTCACAAGACGACAGCCTGGTTTGCTGGTTCTCTCAGGAGTCCCTAAAACAGCACGAATTACAAATTAATTCTCCTGTCATAACACTAGCTAGCTACCTGGCTAATGTTAGCTAGTCAGCTAACTTGCTAAATAGAAATGTTTGTAAATTAACTTTATGACAAATATGCACAAACGTTTGTCTCTACATTAACTAACATATGCCTCTCAATTTTACAATTTTGCTTGACTCGTTATGATGTTATAACGACTTACATCTGGTTCCACCGTAATGTTTTGTCAGCCATCTTTGTTGAAGAAAGCCCCAGGGACGGATGTCTCGCTTCAAATTCATCATCGGAACCATGACGAATATGATTGATCATATAAAAACCTTGGGACCCAAACGCATAATGAGTGCTCTAACTCCCCCTTGTGGTGGTCTGGAGCAATTTACATTTACATTTAAGTCATTTAGCAGACGCTCTTATCCAGAGCGACTTACAAATTGGTGCATTCACCTTATAATATCCAGTGGAACAACCACAATGATGCCGTGGCGCTGGGTACCTCTAAGTCACGCGATGCAACCTCTCAACTTTTAAAGGAGCGACCACTGTACTGTATTTTATACCATCTACCGCACCTTGCCTATGCCGCACGGCCATCGCCCATTCATATATTTATAATGTACATATTCTCATTCACCCCTTTAGATTTGTGTGTATTAGGTAGTTGTTGGGGAATTGTTAGATTACTTGTTAGATATTACTGCACTGTCGGAACTAGAAGCACAAGCATTTCGCTACACTCGCATTATCATCTGCTAACCATGTGTATGTGACCAATAAAGTTTGATTTGATTTATAGTGCACTATATAGGCAATAGGGTGCCATTTGGTATGTAGCCTTGGTCAGTGTTGAACGGAAACAGAATCTAGGGACTTGGAGGGAGTGGGAGGTTGATTGTGACTGTGGAGGGAGTTAAGAGGTTTTTCCTGGTTAAGAGTTCAGTCAACAGGTCTGGTTGGGTTCATGGCCTTATGGGATTAACTTTAGTTAATCCCATAAGGGAGCAACATGGAGGGATGAAATAGACCAATGACTGAAGGTGAGGGATACGAGATCCTTCAAGACTAGGCCTACTTGACAAAAAAGCTATTTCTAAAGTTAAAGATTTGAATAGAGAAAGCTGATCCGAATACAATGCTGCCTTTGTTTCTATCCTATCAGTATCAACTAGGGCTGTCAAAGTTAACGTGTTAATAATGCGTTACATCTAACGGCATACATTGTTTTTGCCACCAATCACATCTCCATTCTTTTCACCGTACTGAACCTTTTAAGCGCAACAAAGACGTTAGTGTTGCATGGCATACCGAAACATCTGTATTTTTGAGAGACTAAAACATGGATTGGAACTATATTTAAAAAATATATAATTTTTGCCGCTTCTGTCAAATGTGTCTATCAGCGCAGCCGATGCCCTCCGTATGGCGCGAAAGCACCGTGCCTGCTCCACTTAGCCTCTACTGGGAGTCTGAGCTGTATCATGTTAGCTCCCCACTCATGCCTCACAGAAGTTAACACACTAGAATAATGCAACACGGCACGTAGACATTTTGAAATGGTTCATTACTGTTCGCAAAACAATGTCCATAAAGGCTAGAACACTACACTACAAGAAGGTAACGGTAGCTTCCAGCTTTGTAGGCTAACTTTTCTTGGTAGCTTACAGCTAAAACTAACATCAGTTCGCTACCATAGTACTTTGTATTTTTTAGGGGGTAGTTCAGCTTTAATATTGCAGATATATTGTAGCTTCCATCAATGTAATCGTCTGCATCACTTCCAATCTCCCATCACACACATTCAAAAGTTTGGGGTCAGAAAAGCAACATTTTTTGCCAATTTTAATAACAAATTGATCAGAAATACAGTGTAGACATTGTAAATGACTACTGTAGCTGGAAACTGAAGATTTTTTATGGAATATCTACATGGGCGTACAGAGGCCCATTATCAGCAACCATCACTCCTGTGTTCCAATGGCACATTGTGTTAGCTAATCCAAGTTTATCATTTGCAGGGTAAGCTCCAGGCAAATATTGCAATTCTTCAGCCATTCCTGGACCTGTGAACAAAAACAAGCTACATATGGACAGTACCAAAACAAATGTTCTAATGATTCTGCCTCTTCGCACCAAAAACTGCAGAGCTGGGAAGGTTGTATCCCCCATACAAATAACATTCTGTTGGATGCAAGAACTCTATACAATAATTTAAATTGAACAATTGTACGTTTTGAATCCGGCGTCGTTTTGTGTATCAGTTCATAAACCATGTGTCATGGAATCGGTACATCAAAAATCTTTTCCCAATTATTTCGTAATCTACAGTGGAAGCCGGAAGTTTACATACACTTTAGCCAATTACATTTAAAAAAAACTCAGTTTTTCACAATTCCTGACACGTAATCCTAGTAAAAATTCCCTGTCCTAGGTCACTTTATTTAAATAGACCAGTGACTGAAGGTGAGGGATAAGTGCACTAGACCCTCCTGCAACAAAGCACCCCCATGCTTCACGGTTGGGATGGTGTTCTTCGGCTTGCAAGCATCCCCCTTTTTCCTCCAAACATAACGATGGTCATTATGGCCAAACAGTTCT
The DNA here is from genome assembly GCF_965601325.2 of Salmo salar. NCBI lineage: Eukaryota > Metazoa > Chordata > Actinopteri > Salmoniformes > Salmonidae > Salmo > Salmo salar. The sequence continues at coordinate 55,405,535 of NC_138293.1, forward strand.
ATTTTTGTTTCATCAGACCAGAGGACATTTCTCCAAAAAATACAATCTTTGTCCCCATGTGCAGTTGCAAATCGTAGTCTGGCTTTTTTATGGCGGTTCCTTGCTGAGCGGCCTTTCAGGTTATGACGATATAGGACTCACTTTACTATGGATATAGGTACTCGTTTCCTCCAGCATCTTCATAAGGTCCTTTGCTGTTGTTCTGGGCTTGATTTTCACTTTCCGCACCAAAGTACATTCATCTCTAGGAGACAGAACGTGTCTCCTTCCTGAGCGGTATGACGGCTGCATGGTCCCATGGTGTTTATACTTGCGTACTATTGTTTGTACAAATGAACGTGATACCTTCAGGCGTTTGGAAATTGCTCCCAATGATGAACCAGACATGTGGAGGTCTACAAATTTGTTTGAGGTCTTGGCTGATTTCTTTTGATTTTCCCATGATGTCAAGCAAAGAGGCAGTGAGGTTGAAGGTGGGCCTTGAAATACATCCACAGGTACACCTCCAATTGATTCAAATGGTGTTATTTAGCCCATCAGAAGGTTCTAAAGCCATGACATAATTTTCAGGAATTTTCCAAGCTGTTAAAAGGCACAGTCAACTTAGTGCATGTAAACTTCTGACCCACTGGAATTGTGATACAGTGAATTATAAGTGAAATAATCTGTCTGTAAACAATTGTTGGAAAAATGACTTGTGTCATGAACAAAGTAGATGTCCTAACCGACTTGCCAAAACTATAGCTTGTTAACAAGAAATTTGTGGAGTGGTTGAAAAACGAGTTATAATGACTCCAACCTAAGTGTATGTAAACTTCCGACTTCAACTGTAGATATGCCGATAGTGGACAACCTTGTTTTGCTCTTCTTGACAGTTTAAAAGTAGCCATCATTTACTACTTTACACCTAGGCTTACTATACATGATTTTAACCCATTTTTATAAGAGATTCTCCAAAATTGAAATGTTCCAAGCATTTATATATAAACTCAAGTGGTACTTTATCAAAAGCCTTTCCAAAGTCCACTATGAATAGCCTGCCTGTTTCCCAGATTTTTCATATGGTTGGTTATCACAAACAAAACACTAACGCAAAAATGCTGATTTACATTTAAGCCATTTGGCAGACCCTCTTATCCAGTGTGACTTTAAAATATATATATATCCAGAGTGACTTACAGGAGCAATTAGGGTTAAGTGCTTTGCACAAGGGCAGAAGCAGATATCTTAACTGGTCAGCTCAGAGTTTCGAACCAGCAACCGTTTCGGTCACTTAAAATTGGTCTCTCTCTCACATCTCTACCCAAGGTGTTCCATTGCCTCAGTAAACCGACGATCTGTAAATAGTGCCTTGACGGGCCGCCCCCCTTTTGCTTCGTGAATGACGTCATTACTGGTTAAAGACACAGCCCGCACATTTATAAAATAAGCAACTTCTATGCAAATGTTGTTGATCAGTTCAATAAAATAAGTCCCAAATGGAAGGAAAACAGATTGTCATCTGTAGCCCTATCAAATCAGCCAAAACAAGATCAATAACTCAATACATGCAAACACCCCTATTGAATATGCATTCACCTGTATTGTGAAAAGACATACGCTACATCTTCATTTAGCCAGTTTATAAATAGAGATGTACCATTCAAATAAATAATGTTATCTAGTTAGTTTGGTAAAAACATCAAATTGATTGTATAATTGATTTGTTAATGCACACATGGCCATCTGAAAAATGTTGACGTAAAAAATGGAAATGTAATTATATTGAACTCAAAAGAAGCCCAATAATTGAACAGAGCAGTAGCTGAGTGTCTGGATCAAGTGCCATTCTGTGACTTTGATTAACATGGCTTATTTGTTTGCCGTGGTATCGTTTTGGTATCAAGTATCGTGATGGTATTGAGAATCGTGATACTAAACCTGGTATCGAAGTTAAAATTCTGTTAAGGTGACAACACGCTTGGCCGACCGTTCATACCGGGTATATACAGTCATGGCCAAAAGTTGAGAATGACAAAGTTTGCTGCTTCAGTGTCTTTAGATATTTTTGCCAGATGTTACTATGGAATACTGAAGTATAATTACAAGCATTTCATAAGTGTCAAAGGCTTTTATTGACAATTACATGAAGTTGATGCAAAGAGTCAATATTTGCAATGTTGACCCATCTTTTTCAAGACCTCCGCAATCCGCCCTGGCATGATGTCAATTAACTTCTGGGCCACATCCTGACTGACGGCAGCCGATTCTTGCATAATTAATGCTTGGAGTTTGTCTGAATTTTTTTGTTTGTCCACCTGCCTCTTGAGGATTGACCACAAGTTCTCAATGGGATTCAGGTCTGGGGAGTTTCCTGACCATGGACCCAAAATATTGATGTTTTGTTCCCCAAGCCACTTAGTTATCACTTTTGCCTTATGGCAAGGTGCTCCATCATGTGGGAAAAGGCATTGTTTGTCAAACTGTTCCTGGATGGTTGGGAGAAGTTGCTCTCGGAGAATGTGTTGGTACCATTCTTTATTCATGGCTGTGTTCTTAGGCATAATTGTGAGTGAGCCCACTCCCTTGGCTGAGAAGCAACCCCACACATGAAAGGTCTCAGGATGCTTTACTGTTGGCATGACAGGACTGATGGTAGCGCTCACCTTGTCTTCTCCGGACAAGCTTTTTTCCAGATGCCCCAGACAATCGGAAAGGGGATTCATCAGAGAAAATGACTTTACCCCAGTCCTCAGCAGTCCAATCCCTGTAACTTTTGCAGAATATCAGTCTGTCCCTGATGTTTTTCCTGGAGAGAAGTGGCTTCTTTGCTGTCCTTCTTGACACTAGGTCATCCTCCAAAAGTCTTTGCCTCACTGTGCGTGCAGATGCACTCACACCTGCCTGCTGCCATTCCTGAGCAAGCTCTGTACTGGTGGTTCCCCGATCCCGCGGCTGAATCAACTTTAGGAGACGATCCTGGCGCTTGCTGGACTTTCTTGGGCGCCCTGAAGCCTTCTTCACAACAATTGAACAGCTCTCCTTGAAGTTCTTGATGATCTGATAAATGGTTAATTTAGGTGCAATCTTACTGGCAGCAATATCCTTGCCTGTGAAGCCCTTTTTGTGTAAAGCAATGATGACGGCACGTGTTTCCTTGCAGGTAACCATGATTGACAGAGTTTGAACAATGATTCCAAGCACCACCCTCCTTTTGAAGCTTCCAGTCTGTTATTCGAACTCAATCAGCATGACAGAGATCTCTAGCCTTGTCCTCGTCAACACTCACACCGGTGTTAATGAGAGAATCACTGACATGATGTCAGCTGGTCCTCTTGTGGCAGGGTTGAAATGCAGTGGAAATGTTTTTTGGGGGATTCATTTCATTTGCATGGCAAAGAGGGACTTTGCAATTAATCTGATCACTCTTCATAACATTCTGGAGTATATTCAAATTGCCATCATACAAACTGAAGCAGCAGACTTTGTGAAAATTCATGTGTCATTCTCAAATTTTGGCCATGACTGTACAGTACCAGTCAGAATGAGAATGCCAAGGTTGGCTACTTTGAAGAACCTTAAATATATTTTGATTCGTTAAAAATGTTCCATATGTGTTCCATATGTGTTATTTCATAGTTCTGATGTCTTCACTATTATTCTACAATGTAGAAAATAGTAAAAATAATCTCTCTCTCTCTCTCTCGAAAGAAATCTTGCAGAAAGTTAAACCATAAACACATTCCCAGACGTTTCTTTAATAACAGCAAACATGTAATTTGCAGAGAAGTAGCTAGGTAGTTATGCTAACGAAACAAAAATGTCTAAACACTCATTTATAATGCCTGAATCTTTAACAGTACTTGTGTGCGTGTTAAACTTTAAGAACATCCATAAGAGGGAGTAGGCCTACTTAAACATTGGGAGTGTAATAGCTGTATGTTACAGTGATTTTGTGTTGTTAAAAAAACATTGATATACTATTTTGTGTTTGTCCATTACAATCAAAGTATGCCTGTAACTCAATGCACTTATTATTTTTTTTTATGGAAAAATATTTATTTAGGGCCAAATTTGAGCAAATTCAATTGCATTAGCTACATAAAAATAATGTGATTAATCACAATCCATTATTTTTATCATTTGACAGCCCTGGAATCAACACATCCTCCAACGCCGGACATAGCGAACTTTCTCTCAGCATCTTGTTTTTGGAAAGGCGTATTTGGTCTATAGTACGTCTTTGAACGTTGTAGAAAGAATACATAATTAAAAACACTCGTAAGCTTAAGTTTCATCACTTTTGGGAAACCGGGCCCAGGGAGTTACTTAATGAGTCCGAAATGGCATCCTATTCCCTGTATAGCGCACTACTTTTGACCAGAGCCTGTATCAAAAGGTAGTGCATTATATAGGGTGCGATTTCAGCCTTACATTGACTTACTACCAGCCCCTTCTCCCCCAGCCTGCCCTCCTCTCTCCCCCCACCACGCCCTGCATGGGTCTACCTCCTCCTCCCAGGTGATGCTGGGGGAGATGAGGGGCGCAGGACAGTTTGCGGCTGTAGTCAGCCCTCATTATATACAGCAGAACAGTACCTTTCAGTTCCCAAACTCAGGTATGTCCCAGCAGCCTGACGGAGGGTTTGTGGGTCAGGCCATGCCCAAGAGTCCCCTGCTGTCCCCCAGGATGGCCCTCTCCCATGATGCAACAGCAGGGCCAGGGCAAAGCCGCCTTCCAGGCCTCGCCTGACAGTAACGGCTGGCTGCCGCAGGGGAATATGTTCAGTACGCAGCCGTCTCCGCCCAAGTTCACCCAGCAGCAACAGACCAACGATGGGAGAAACCATGTTCAACGGCAACAGAATGAACCTCAACGTCACCATGGCTACCAATGCCAGCAACATGGCCACTGTGGGTCAGATAGAAGGACAGATGAGCCTGGGATGACCTCCATTGGACAGAAACAGAAATACTGTTGACCCTTGTGGAGCGTTCAGCCAACCAGCACCTCGATGTTAATACCCAGGATCCAGTGAGCTCACTGGTTTATCTTCACCCAACCAACCAACAGCTTGAATGGCTCCTTGATGGTAGCCACCATTAAGCGAATTTGGTCAGTAAATGAAAGGTCACTGGTTCAAATCCCAGAGCCAACTAGGTGAGAAAAAAAATCTGCGTGTCCTTGAGCAAGACACTTAACCCTAATTGGTCCTGTAAGGTCGCTCTGCCCCCTCAACTGAGGATGTATTTTTCAGCCTCTATTTCTTGTGTTTGATGGGTGCAAAACCTTGTCACTTACATCTCACTCGATTGATTGCTTTCATTTTACTCCTGCGACTCTTTCATACTCTTGCTTGTACCCATCATTTTTTCCCAGTTAATGTTATGACTGCGAAAACGTTTTTTTTTATGACCTGTCAAACACATCCAGGTAATGGCTGAAATGGGCTCAATGGAATTCATTGTCTTTCCGTTGAATCAATGAGAACGGCTAGTCTGTGATTTAATGCCTCATCGACACTTACGTCACAATAAAGAGAGAAAAATAACTTTTTTTTGTTGGTTGTTCATTTTTTGTGGAATTGAAAAAAGTACTAATTTAATACAATGGAAATGTTTACAAATTAGATACGCTGAAACGAAAGCAACTTCCAAAAATGAACACTCGGATTATAGTGATATTATGCCTGAACTCGCAAACAATGTAACGTATGTATAGATAGGTGTAATCTAGAGCCAAGCATATTGATTGTGTAACTAGCAGGATACCCTCGGATTAACAATCGAATAGTGGAACAGAACGTGACAACAACAGTAATTAATGAGTCAGTCTAGAGAGGCAGGTAGGCCTAGACAGAGCAAGTTGTGTGTTTGCAGCCCTGTAACACCCCTTTATGTTAATCTATTCATATATGAAAATACACCCAGTGTATTTATGCAAATAAGGCACATATTATTTTCTTTATCTTAACACAAAATATCTTTAAAAAATACCATTAGAAAATATGTGCATAAAAAAAGTGCAACTTTGCAATAAATTGAATACTTGAACTCCATTCATTATTTGTCCGTGCCAGTAAAAATGTTTCATGTGCTATATTTCAGTCAATATCTGATGGAATAAACCATTTCTAAAAAAGGTTTGGAGTGTATTCATCCATTCTCCAACAGTTGCATTTCCTAGAATTGTTTTTAGGACCTTTTAACAACTTTGATGACCGTTTGTACCAACACACACACGAAGGCCACACACATTTCACAATCCACTATTGCACATTCCCGATGAGAACATACTGAGTTGAGCACATGGGAGGAGTCATCTGTTATTTTGTTACTATTGGTAGAATGTGTGCATAGTGGGGGCGGGGGGGGGGGTGTTAATGAAAGGTGATACCATGCAGTATCCCCGTTCCTGAGCGAGGGGTGAGACACAGAATCCTACTTACAGAATCCTACTCCAGACAGAAGTAGATGGGTTGGTGTGTGTGTGTGCACGCACGGGTGTGTTGGAGTGTGTCCCTCCCCCTGTGCACCTGCCCTGCTCCTCACCACAGTATCGGTCTGGATGGCAACAGTAGTGGATCCTGACCTCAGACCTCCATGAGGATCACACTAGAGGGCATTGCGCGGGACCTGCGGCTCCAAAACAGAGATCGCTGCATGGTTGTCATTTTTCATACTGCGGGAGTGGGTGGTCAGACAGACAACTTTAGGATGCATTTTTGGGGGAGTAGAAACTGTCATCTTTCTGCTTTGTATGCGTTTGCCTACCTATTGTATTAAAAGTACATCTTTGTTGCATTATTCACACACCGTAGAATTCACTGCTTCAAGTCCAGTAGCCTACCTCTCCTAGTTGGATGTGCGAGGTAAAACGTGTGGTCTCAATGAAATCGAGTAGGCTGCCTATGCATGGGCAGAGAATCACGTGGCAGATATCTTTCCAAGGAAATTAACTTCAATATGATTAGGCTATAGTTTACTTGAGTGTCTGTAAATAAATACCGATAATGGAAAGAAGTGGAACTAAACCAACAACAAAAAAGTGATAATTGAAAAGGAAAATGTGCAAAGCGCATACATTGGTGAGCAAGATTTGCGCCTTTTCAATAAACCCATGTATGCCTCTGCCTGCAAATCGTCCTGCTCCTAAAAATTAGGCTATATCCTATATGCAAAACGTAGCCCAAGAGAAAGTGCAAGTGTCTGCTCTCATCATTCATGCTGCTTTAAGTTCAGTAGCCATACCTCTCCTCTCCTAGTTTGGCGTGCGAGATCAGGTGCGCATGTGGTCTCAATTAAATAGAGTAGGCTATAGCCATGCATGGGCGGAGAAGCACAGGGCAGTTCTCTTTTCAATGAAATTAACTTCCTAAATATGATTAGGCTATAGACTACATTGCATATAAATAATTATTGATCACCCATATTTGTCTCCGTCTGAAAATCGTCATGCTCCTTAAAAAAAAGGTAGACTATGCAAAAGGTAGCTCAAAAGAGGTGTCCGTCCACTCTCTCCAACTGTACTCTATTCAAACTACTGTATGTCTAGTCTATTGGCTGATATAACCAGTAATACTGATATAGCCAAGCCTAATATAATGGGCCACTTGAGAATTCTGGTAATTGAACCTATTTCTTAGGTTATTGTTGCGCATTTTGATTATGTCTATAGGGTGCAAAATTGCCGGGACCATGGACATGGCCGAAGTGAGCTGTGTCACATACGCTTAAAATAACATTGCGGGACTGCGGTTGGTTTCGGGACCAGTTCTTGAAGGAGCAGGTGGGAGTCGGAGAGAAAGCCAGCAGGAGCGGGTGCAGTGTGAAAAGCTGAGGGTGCGGGCGGGAGCGGGACAAAGAAATCAGTCTCAAACCAGATGACTTAGAACCATTAAAAGCACGACACTGCCTGGCATCAGAGTCTAAAGACGCGTTTGTGAATGTTCAAAGTACAAATGTGTTTCAGGTTAGATTTAGGCCCTATCCATGTGTAACTGAACAGTGTAAAACATTGGTATATTCGTTCCAAAAGACAGTGCCACAACCCAAACCTGGGCAGTACATTTCAGTCGGTTTGACGTGTCTCACGAGTCTGAAACGGCCAAAAAAAAGCACAAAGCCAAAAAAAAAAATATATATATATAAAAAAAATAAAACTTACCTACACATGCAGCCTGCAATGACAAATAACCTAACCTACCAACTTTGTCACCCAACTACATGGAGCACCATTTTACTGACCCCATCACACTGACCAAATAAACGTATATGAGAAAACGCTACATGCCTCCATAATGACAAATTACTTCTGTCCAGAAGAAGAAAATACAGTTAAACGAAGTGCATATGATTTGATTACATCCCAAGTAACAAAGTGTGCCCGAAAGCATAGATCAAAATAGCCCAATCAGCAAGGGGCTATCTCCAGATGGCCCGACCAAGATTCCTTTGATTAGCTTCAACAAAACGTTCTTGTATTTAAAACCTCCTTATGATCTATGATACGTTTCAGCTTCACAAAGAGTAATGTCTCATCTCCTCTAGCCCGAGGGAAGGGGGGAGGAGGAGGTTAGTTCACCAGAATATTGGAGTATTTGTCCCTTCTTTGTGTGTAGGCAGGAGGACATGCGGATCCAATTTTGGCTGCCATTGCCGGGAGGGGAAGGGGAAAGAGAAGAGGAAGCATGTTCAAAAATGGGGAGAGACATAGTTTTCCCAGAAACATGGCACGTGTCAACTATCATTTCATTTCTGGCCATTTGCTAAACCTACCAGAAAATATTAATGGAACATCTTATTACGAACAAAAATGTACAAAAAAAGTGGCTCATGCAGATGATTCGTCAACTGACCGCTCAACGTGTTCTCGAAACCAGACAGACGTTACCAGTGGCGCCATGCAGAAAGTACAATAACTAAAGCCATTAGAATCTCACATCGTAAGCTATCGGTTCTCAGCAGCATCCAGTACTTTAGGTAAAATGACACTTCTGTCAAACAGAGAATCTAAAGGCCTATTTAGCTAACAGAAAAACGAAATACAGACAACGCATCCCGCTGGGACAGCAGTAAAGTGTCCTGGGTTTTGCACAAGGTCATCTGACCGTTTAGGACACGATACCAACCTCAAAACGCCACTCACTTGGCGGCAGAGGTGAGTTCAGTCCATCTGGTGAGTCCCTAAACGTAACTACTCAGATATAGAGCAGTAGCTATAAAGATGGGGAAGCAGACCCACTTCACCAGCCAGCCCAGAGGAAAACCTTGCAGTCACCGTAGAGCACACAACACTGGTGGTGGTACCACGGCTGCATTTTAATGACCTAAAGTAGCCTCCTCACCTCATATCACCTTCATGTGCACTGAGCTGGGGGGTGAAAACTGGATGAGGGCATTTCCATCTAAAAAGGACCCATGAGCGCCAACGTGAAGTTAATAGGAGTAGTGCTGTCGTGATACCAGAATTTTTACTTCGATACCAGGTTTAGTATCCCATCATGGATACCGAAAACAATACCACGGCAATAAAAGGCTTATTAGCCAAAGTCACAGAATGGCACTTGATCCAAACTCAGCTACTGCTCGGTTCAATCGTTGGGCATCTTTTGAATTCAATATCATTCCATTAGACATTTAAAAAAAAAAAACATTTGAGAGAGCAATTGTATGCATTAATAAATCAATTATACCCTTATACAATCAATTTGTAAAAGTGCAATATGTGCCATGTAAAAAAGCTAACGTTTAAGTTCCTTGCTCTGAACATGAGAACATATGGGTAAATATTCCCAGTTCTTCAATTTTCCCAGGTAAGAAGTTTTAGGTTGTAGTTATTATAGGAATTATAGGACTCTCTCTCTATACCAATTGTATTTCATATACCTTTGACTATTGGATGTCTTATATGCACTATAGTATTGCCAGCCTAATCTCGGGAGTTGATAGGCTTGAAGTCACAAACAGCGCTGTGCTTCAAGCATTGCTAAGAGCTGCTGGCAAAACGCAGTAAAGTGCTGTTTGAATGAATGCTTATGAGTCTGCTGCTGCCTACCATCGCTCAGTCAGACTGCTCTATCAAATCATAGACTTAATTATAATAAAATAAACACACAGAAATACGAGCCTTAGGTCATTAATATGGTCAAATCCGGAAACTATCATTTCGAAAACAAAACGTTTTTCTTTCAGTGAAATACGGAACCGTTCCGTATTTTATCGAACGGGTGGCAACCCTAAGTCTAAATATTGCTGTTACATTGCACAACTTTCAATATTATGTCATAGTTAAGTAAAATTCTGGCAAATTAGTTCACAACGAGCCAGACCCCAAACTGTTGCATATATCCTGACTCTGCTTGCACTGAACGCAAGACAAGTGACACAATTTCCCTAGTTAAAATACATTCATGTTAGCAGGCAATATTAACTAAATATGCAAGTTTAAAATATATCCTTCCGTGTATTGATTTTAAGGCATTGATGTTTATGGTTAGGTAAATTCTTTGCAAATGCGCTTTTGTTAAATCATCACCCTTTGGCGAAGTTGAAGTAGGCTGTGATTCGATGATAAATTAACAGGCACCCCATTAATTATATGGAACGCAGGACAAGCTAGTTAACCTAGTAATATCATCAACCATGTGTAGTTAACTAGTGATTATGTGAAGATTGTTTTTTACCTTGGTTCCTTGCAGCCACAAGGTGCTTTTGACGCTGCACTCGCATAACAGTTGGTCAGCCTGCCATGCAGTTTCCTCGTGGATTGCAATGTAAAATCGGCCATAATCGGCGTCCAAAAAGGCCGTGTACCGATTTTCAAGTTATAACATCGGCCCTAATTAAAATCGGCCATGCCAATTACAATTGGTCAACCTATAGTTTTTACCAATTTAACTACGACACAATGAGTGATGATAACTTGGCTTACGTGTAGAAGCTGTTCAGGGCCTGTTGGTTATAGACTTGGTGCATCGTACCGCTTGCCATGCGGTAGCAGTGACTTGGGTGGCTGGAGTCTTAAATTTTTTAGGGCCTTCCTCTGACACCGCCTGGTATAGAGGTTCTGGATGGCAGGGAGCTCGGGCCCTAGTGATGTACTCGGCCGTACGCATTACCCTCTGTAGCACCTTGCGGTCAGATTCCAAGCAGTTGCCATACCAAGCCCTGACGCAACCAGTCAGGATGCTCTGTAGTACAGCTGTAGAACGTTATGAGGATGTGATGGCCCATGTCAAATCTTTTCAGATGCTTTTTATAGCTAGCTGGAAGAGCTAGTCAGTTAAACAATGACATAAAAAGCTTGCTTAGCTTGTTTAAAATTACCCTGAAGTTGTAGACACAATTAAGAGGAACTAACGGTTAACAGAATTCAGTCCGTAGATCAGCATATTTCTACGTGATCATATCATTGGGTCAGCTGAGCAAAGCGGTTGACTTGCGAGACTACTGCAATGACTTGTGGCAGAAGAACAGATGCTTCATGAAACCTCATAACTTAAGCATTAGCACTACTAACTACAGTAGCTTGCTAGCTAGCTTTTGTTGGAAGATTCAATATTGTGTCTGCAGCACTAAGTAGTTGTGTGTGCAGCATTAAGTAGGTAGCTGGTTGGTTAGCAGCATTGTTCAGTCAAAGATGATTTCAGTGACTGGCACAGCTAGTCAAATTTCAGAAACACTGCTCAATGAAGCAGAATTATCCTTGATTAGCTAGATGGAAAAAGGTGGCGACTAAAACGTCCTCCCCAACAAAAACCTCAACATTGACTTATTGTTTTAGCATGGATTAATTCAGACAGTTGAGGCAGAAATGGTGTTCAGCAGACAATGTCACCTAGGTAATATTTTCTAATGTTATGGCAGCCCATTGTAGCTGGACAACTTTTGATCAATCCCATTACCCTTTGTGAGATAGATCCGTGCAATCATCTGATGTATCTCGTAAGACAATGGCCACATGGACATGTCGGTGATGTCACAGAGAAAGGAAATGTCCAATGCTTGTTCCTTGTGACAAGGAATATGGGATCGCCTTCTGTGTTGTAATAGACACTGACCTGTCAATCATGCAGTTTGATAAAGAAAACAGAGAATAGGCGCGGGGGGGGGGGGGGGTGAAAAGATGTCTCTTCTTTTAGTGGTCTCCCCCTTGTCAAAGCATTGGGCGAAGGTCCAACATGATGTCGACCTACTCTCTAATTCAGCGAAAATGCACACAGGGACAGGGCTCTATGGATGTACCCTCATTACTGTGTCAATATTTAAAGCTCCAATCTGTGTTTCAGTCCAAATGCAGCCAGCAGCCCCCACCACTTGGTTTGAAACAGAACGAGCTAGGCTACATTGCTGGGAAATAGAACTACCCTCAAATTTGTAGACTGAGCGAGTGATGCAAGGACTGCCATTAGATCGGCATGCTATTTTGAAACCATATTTGAAAAGGCCTATACATTGTTCGCTTGCAAAAGACTCAAATGACGACAAAGAAAACAACAGCGTAATATCCTACAACCTACAGATTTGATTTTATGATAGGGTAAGACATTCCTACTAATCCCATAAAGCATAGGCTAGTTTATAGACCCACTCTTCAGAATCAATTGAAGTGACCATTAAAATGGCAGGAAAAATTATGGTTTGTGGCTTTCAGGGCAATTTTACACACCAGTGATTTTTGCAATCACATTGATGGATCATTGATTATTTTCAGATGGTGCTTTTTCATTAGGTTCAAGAGTGATAGTTGTCTATGGGGGTAACTAACCACCACATCAACAACCAATTAACACACCCACCTTCCGAAAAGGAAAATATACAGATTCATTCCCTAAAAAAGGCTAAATCTGTTGGTTTGTCAATCTGTTGATTCAAGAACCCATTTGACTGAGTTGATCGTTAGTATGCTGGTACCATCATTATCATGTCTTTATGAGGGATATGTGTACACCATTGGCTGGTACTAGTACTAAATAGACCAAGAACACATTGTAATTCAAGGCAAATCTCTATGCTGTAATTCAAGCCATATGAGTGCATAATGGAATACCATATTACTGTGTAACTGGGATTCAAAATGACCAGCAGGAATGTTGTAATGATGTTGGGGGTTTCAACAAACCAAGTTCCTCCTCTGCAGTTTGTGGACAACGACACACATCCAGTACACACGCACACACTTGGAAACACCCGCCTGCACTCATGCGCAAACTCATCATGAGGGGCCACAGTTGCTCGCGGATCTGCATACCCACATCCATTTATTTAACTAGGCAAGTCAGTTAAGAACAAATTCTTATTTTCAATGACGGCCTAGGAACAGTGGGTTAACTGCCTTGTTCAGTTGTTCAATACTCACACAACATGCATTTTTACTAAAGGTCGACCGATTAGGATTTTAATGCCGATACCGATTATTGGATGACCAAAAAAAGCCGATACCGATTATTCGGCCGAGATAGATATATCTATCTATCTATCTATGATATGTAATAATGACAATTACAACAATACTGAATGAACACTTAACTTAATATAATACATTAATAAAATCAATTTAGTCTCAAATAAATACTGAAACATGTGGAAGAAGAAAGTACAATATGTGCCATGTAAAAAAAGTTAACGTTTAAGTTCCTTGCTCTAAACATGAGAACATATGAAAGCTGGTGGTTCCTTTTAACATGAGTCTTCAATATTCCCATTTAAGAAGTTTTAGGTTGTAGTTAAAGGAATTATAGGAATATTTCTCTCTATACCATTTGTATTTCATATACCTTTGACTATTGGATGTCTTATAGGCACTATAGTATTGCCAGCCTAATCTCGGGAGTTGTTAGGCTTTAAGTCATAAACAGCGCTGTAGTTAAAGCATTGCTAAGAGCTGCTGGCAAAACGCAGTAAAGTGCTGTTTGAATGAATGCTTACAAGCCTGCTGCTGCCAACCACCGCTCAGTCAGACTGCTCTATCAAATCATAGACTTAATCATAATATATTAAAAACACAGAAATACAAACGTTAGGTCATTAATATGGTTAAATCCGGAAACTATCATTTCGAAAACAAAACGTTTATTCTTTCAGTGAAATACGGAACCGTTCCGTATTTTATCGAACCGTTACGTATTTTATCGAACGGGTGGCAACCCTAAGTCTAAATATTGCGGTTACATTTCACAACCTTCTATGTTGTCATAATTATGTACATTTCTGGCAAATTAATTAGTCTTTGTTAGGAAGAAATGGTCTTAACAGTTTGCAACGAGCCAGGCGGCCCAAACTGCTGCATATACCCTGACTCTGCTTGCACAGAACACAAGAGAAGTGACACAATTTCCCTAGTTCAAAGAAATTCATGTTAGCAGGCAATATTAACTAAATATACAGGTATAAAACTATATACTTGTGTATTGATTTTAGGCATTGATGTTCATGGTTAGGTACACAATTGTGCAAGGACGGTGCTTTTTTCACGAATGCGCTTGTTAAATCATCAACTGCTTGGCGAAGTAGGCTGTGATTCGAGGATAAATTAACAGGCACCGCATCGATTATATGCAACGCAGGACAAGCTAGATAAACTAGTAATATCATCAACCATGTGTAGTTAACTAGTGATTATGTTAAGATTGATTGTTTTTTTATAAGATAAGTTTAATGCTAGCTAGAAACTTACCTTGGCTCCTTGCTGCACTCACGTAACAGGTAGTCGGCCTGCCACGCAGTCTCCTCGTGGAGTGCAATGTAATCGGCCATAGATCAAGGCCTATTTATTTTATTTCAAATGACTGATTTCCTTATATGAACCGTAACTCAGTAAAATCATTGAAATTGTGCATGTTGCTTTATGTTTGCTCAGTATACTTGTGGGCGTCCTAGAGCAAAACAGCCAACATGTACCGTCCCGTGTGTCTCAGTTGGTAGAGCATGGTGTTTGCAACGCCAGGGTTGTGGGTTCAATTCCCACAGGGGACCAGTACGGGGGGGAGGAGTATGAAACGTATACATTCACTACTTTAAGTCGCTCTGGATAAGAGCATCTGCTAAATGACTAAAATGTAAAAAAAATAAAAATGTATGTACACTACTGTTCAAAAGTTTGGGGTCACTTAGAAATGTCCTTGTTTTTGAAAGAAAAGCACATTTTTTGTCCATTAAAATAACATCAAATTGATCAGAAATACACTGTAGACATTGTTAATGTTGTAAATGACTATTGTAGCTGGAAACGGCAGATTTATTTATGGAATATCTACATAGGCATTCAGAGGCCCATTATCAGCAGCCATCACTCCTGTGTTCCAATGGCATGTGTTAGCTAATCCAAGTTTATCATTTTAAAATGCTAATTGATCATTAGAAAACCCTTTTGCAATGATGTTAGCACAGCTGAGAACTGTTGTCCTGATTAAAGAAGCAATAAAACTGGCCTTCTTTAGACTAGTTGAGTATCTGGAGCATCAGTATTTGTGGGCTCGGTTACAGGCTCAAAAAGGCCAGAAACAAAGAACTTTCTTCTGAAACTCATCAGTCTATTCTTGTTCTGAGAAATGAAGGCTATTCCTTGCAAGAAATTGCCAAGAAACTGAAGATCTCGTACAACGCTGTGTACTACTCCCTTCACAGAACAGCGCAAACTGGCTCTAACCAGAATAGAAAGAGGAGTGGGAGGCCCCGGTGCACAACTGAGCAAGAGGACATTAGAGTGTCTAGTTTGAGAAACAGATGCCTCAAGTCCTCAACTGGCAGCTTTATTAAATAGTATCTGCAAAACGCCAGTCTCATCGTCAACAGTGAAGAGGCGACTCCGGGATGCTGGCCTTCTACGCAGAGTTCCTCTGTCCAGTGTCTGTTCTTTTGCCCATCTTAATCTTTTCCTTTTATTGGCCAGTCTGAGATATGGCTTTTTCTTTGCAACTCTGCCTTTGTCGTTTCATTTAGTTTCATTATGATATGGAATATTCTGGCTATTTCAAAAGAACACAATAACATTTGTTTCTATCCGAGGATCAACTTTAAGGCAAGGGCATCTTTTAAAATTATTTTTATACTTACCTCATGTCCTTATAATATGAATGAGCATATAATCCAATGTTTTTTATCAGTATAAGTCCATCTCTCCCATTTGTCCCCACTTGTAATAAAAAATGTGCATGAGAGATTCACAAGACTTTAACATTGGAATGTTTCAAAGTGCTGCCCAACCCTGGCTGGAGAGGACACTCCATTGAAGCCATTGAGGATTGTTGAAACGGTTCAAGTTCAATGTCTAATTTCACAGATAAATGCTTATTATATTGATAGGCGAACACTGCCATTAATAGAAGGATCGAACAGTGTTTTATTTCATATGATAAGTTAAATGTTACTCGAAAGTATTAACATTTTACTTTCCCATGATGCCCGAAAGACTGTTCTAGTTATCAGTCATACTTAAAAGTAAAATAATAAGGCACACAAACTAAAGACTATTTTAGTATTTGATTAACTTAAGATTCCCACCAAGACAGGCAGACAAACAGTACAGTATGCTGTACATTGCACAAGAGTATACTGTAGGCTATTTTAAGAGGTTTAACAGAATGAATGCAAGCTGCTCTCTGTGAGTGGAAAAAAATATCCTGGTGCATGAAGGCTACACCAACAGATGGGAATGACAGATCGCAAATAAATCCTTCTGGAAGTGCACCGGATATGAAGCTTTCGAATGCCGAGGTCGCATAACCCTCACTGGAGAGCACAACCATACCCCGGGCCAATGCTCAGATTGTGATCCGAAAGGTGAAGAACGGCCTGAAAGAGAGAAGCCTGGAGACCCAGGAAGAAACCAACCAAGTTGTGGACTGTGGTACACATGGCTTCCTGCGCCTATGAGGGGAGAAATGCCTTCTCTGAAGAACAGGAAGATGTTGCAGAAGCGTCGACAAAAGAACAACACGGCACCCCCTGTACCTACATCCCTCTCTGAACTCGGACGAGACCTAATTCTGATCTTCACAACTACACGCAACTTGGAGTACCGGTGCGACTCAAAAAGGACCGGTTTGTAGATGAAACATTTAAGACAACCCCTCCTTTGTTCAGCCAGGTGTACACCATTCACAGGTTGCAGGAGGGGGACATGGTTCCAACCATTTTCATGGTGCTGCCCAATAAGACTAAAAGGTATGTATCAACAATTACTATTGACGTCGTTTTATTGAAGTGTTCATTTTCAGCAAAGCCAGGAATGTGCAATATCTAACAAGGAGAGCGAAGGTAGGGAAAAAAATATATTAAAATGATGCACGTTCTGTTAGATGTTATGCACATTTATGGCTTGATAGCAAATATCATCACCATTGAGCTAATGTAGTTCTCATGGCACGTCGAGTTCACATTAGGTGACAACTCAATCAATTGCAGATTAAAATTAGATGTTGAACTGACATCTGTGCCTAGTGTAATATGGTCAAAGCCACTCACTATACATAAATGGCAACAACAGTTTGTATTTATTCATGTTACCTCAGTACTGTATGTACTGTAAATGTGCAGTGATGCAGAATGAAGTGTCATATTTCTGCAGTAAACAGCACCAAGCGATATGAGCAATGGAGAGAGATGTGAAATGAAGCGGAGTTACAGCCACACTCTACCAATTGTAGCAGTAGGATCAAGTAACAACCCGCTCATTTCTTGAGATAGTTGGCTAGTTGAGCGCTGAGTTGTTTCGAATTCCGTCTTGGCAGCTGAGTTAAGAGATGCGTCCTGACAGCAAAACGTTTTCCCGATCACAGAAGATGACTAAAAATACTACTTTTAAAAACATCCGTGATCACAAATCATGACTTAACGTTAGACCCATTTGCATTGATGTTATTTTATATTCTCAAACTAAGAGCAGTGCCTATAATGATGTCCTTCCATACAGGCGTGACATGCTGGAGTGACACTCCTATGACATTTTTGTTGATCAGTAGGCTATTACAGAGGACCTTCAGAAAGTATACAAACCCCTTGACTTATTCCACAATTTGTTGTGTTAGAGCCTGAATTCAAAATGGATTAAATAGATATCCCCCCCCCCCTCACCCATCTACACACAAGATCCCATAATGACAAAGTGAAAACATGTTCAGAAATTTTTACAAATGTATTGAAAATTTAACAGAAATATCTAATGTACATACAGTACCAGTCAAAAGTTTGGACACTTACTGATTCAAGGGTTTTTATTTTTTTTAAAGACCAAGTTCATATTATGGCAAGAACAGCTCAAATAAGCAAAGAGAAACGACAGTCCATCATTACTGACTGAATTCACTGAACTTCATGTCTTAAAGTAATGGACTGTCATTTCTCTTCAACTCAAATAAGCATTCTTACCATAATATGGACTTGGTCTTTCACAAAATAGGGCTATCTTCTGTATCCCACCCCTACCTTGTCACAACACAACTGATTGGCTCAAACGCATTAAGAAGGAAAGAAATTCCACAAATTAACTTAAAGCACACCTGTTAATTGAAATGCATTCCAGCTGACTACCTCATGAAGCTGTTTGACAGAATGCCAAGAGTGTGCAAAGCTGTCGTCAAGGCAAAGGGTGGCTACTTTGAAAAATCTCAAACTTTATTTTGATTTGTTTAACCTTTCTGGAGCAAGCGTTCCGCTAGCAGCCCACCTCGACAACATCCGGTGAAGTTGCAGAGCGCCAAATTCAAAATACAGAAATAGGTCATAAAACATTCATAAAAAATACAAGTGTTATACATCAGCTTAAAGATTAACTTCTTGTTAATCCAGCCGCTTTGTCAGATTTCAAAAAGGCTTCACGGCGAAAGCATACCATGCGATTATCTGAGGACAGCGCCCTGCTTACAAAAGCATACAAACATTTTACAACAAAGTAAAGGAATTACAAAAGTCAGAAATGGCGATAGAATGTATCACTTACCTTTGAAGGTCTTCATATGGTTGCAGTCACAAGAGTCCCAGCTACACAATAAATGTTCGTTTTCTTTGATAAAGTCCCTCTTTATACTCAATTTTGTTAGCGCATTTTGTTAAGTAATCCACTGGTTCAAAGGCGGTCAAAACATGCAGATGAATACATCCTAATAGTACCGGTAAAGTTTGTCGAAACAAGTCAAACAATGTTTATAATTAATCCTCAGGTTGTCAATTGTCTAAATAATTGATCATATTTCAACAGTACAATAGCGTATTCAATAGAAAGGAAAAACAACGAAGGGCACGCACTCGGTCATGCGCGCTAACCAGCTCTGCATTCTTCCTCAGTCCACTGACAGAAAGGTCTCCTTCATTTTTGAGAAAACAAGCCTGAAAAAAATATCTAAAGACTGCTGACATCTAGTGGAAGCCATAGACACTGCAATCTGGGTCCTAACCCATTAGATACTCTAAGCATTCAATGGAAAACACCCACATCAAAAAAATCCCACTTCCGAGATGGATTTTCCTCAGGTTTTCGCCTGCCATATCAGTTCTGTTATACTCACAGACATTATTTAACAGTTTTGGAAACTTTAGTGTGTTTTCTATCCAAATCTACCAATTATATGCATATCCTATCATCTGGGCCTGAGTAGCAGGCAGTTTACTTTGGGCACGCTTCTCATCCAGACGTCAAAATACTGCCCCCAAGCGATAAGAAGTTCGTTTTTTGGTTACTACATGATTCCATGTGTGTTATTTCATAGTTTTGATGTCATCACTATTATTCTACAATGTAGAAAAAAGTAAAATAAAGAAACCATTGAATGACTTGGTGTGTAAAAATTTTTGACTGGTAAAGTATGTATGTATGTATGTATGTATGTATGTACAGTTGACATACACTTATGTTTGATCATTAACCTGTTAGGGCTAGGGGGCAGTATTGACACGGCTGGATAAAAAAACATACCCGATTTAATCTGGTTACCACTCCTACCCAGTAACTAGAATATGCATATACTTATTACATATGGATAGAAAACACCCTAAATTTTCTAAAACTGTTTGAATGGTGTCTGTGAGTATAACAGAACTCAAATGGCAGGTCAAAACCTGAGAGATTCCTTTACAGGAAGTGGCCTGTCTGACCATTTCTTGAACTTCTTTTCCATCTCTATCATTTACTAAGGATCTCTGCTCTAACGTGACACTTCCCACGTCGTCCATAGGCGCTCAGAGCCCGGGAAAAAACAGAATGTCGTCATTCCAGCCCGAAACACATTATCGCTTTTCTCAAGTGGCCGATCAAGGGACACTGGGCTTAGGCGCGTGACCCGACCGCCCCCGCCTTTGGGATTTTTTCCTCTGTTTGCCGAAAAGGAGATTCCCTGTCGGAATATTATCGCTTTTCTACGAGAAAAATGGCGTAAAAATTGATTTTAAACAGCGGTTGACATGCTTCGAAGTACGGTAATGGAATATTTAGAATTTTATTGTCACGAATTGCGCCATGCGCGCGACACTTCTTTACTATTTCGGATAGTGTCTGGAACGCACGAACAAAACGCCGCTATTCGGATATAACGATGGATTATTTTGGACCAAACCAACATTTGTTATTGAAGTAGCAGTCCTGGGTGTGCATTCTGACGAAGACAACAAAAGGTAATCAAACTTTTATAATAGTAAATATGATTATGGTGAGTGCTAAACTTGCCGGGTGTCTAAATAGCGAGCCCGTGATGCCTGGGCTATGTACTTAGAATATTGCAAAATGTGCTTTCACCAAAAAGCTATTTTAAAATCGGACATATCGAGTGCATAGAGGAGGTCTGTATCTATAATTCTTAAAATAATTGTTATGCTTTTTGTGAACGTTTATCGTGAGTAATTTAGTAAAATGTTAGCGAATTCCCCGGAAGTTTGCGGGGGGTATGCTAGTTCTGAACGTCACATGCTAATGTAAAAAGCTGGTTTTTGATATAAATATGAACTTGATTGAACAAAACATGCATGTATTGTATAACATAATGTCCTAGGGTTGTCATCTGATGAAGATCATCAAAGGTGAGTGCTGCATTTAGCTGTCTTCTGGGTTTTGGTGACATTATATGCTGGCTTGAAAAATGGGTGTCTGATTATTTCTGGCTTGGTACTCTGCTGACATAATCTAATGTTTTGCTTTCGTTGTAAATCCTTTTTGAAATCGGACAGTGTGGTTAGATTAACGAGAGTCTTGTCTTTAAATAGCTGTAAAATAGTCATATGTTTGAGAAATTGAAGTAATAGGATTTTTAACGTTTTGAAAATCGCGCCACAGGCTGCCAGTGGCTGTTACGTAGCCCATAGAGGTTAAAACTCATTTTTCCACCACTCCACAAATTTCTTGTTAATAGACTATGGTTTTGGCAAGTCGGTTAGGACATCTACTATGTGCATGACACAAGTCATTTTTCCAACAATTGTTAACAGAGATTATTTCACTGTATCACAATTCCAGTGTGTCAGAAGTTGACTGTGCCTTTAAACAGCTTGGAAAATTCCAGAAAATTATGTCATGGCTTTAGAAGCTTCTGATTGACTCAAATTATGTCAATTAGCCTATTGGAAGTGTACCTGTGGATGTATTTCAAGGCCTACCTTCAAACTCACTGCCTCTTTGCTTGCCATCATGGGAAAAATCATAAGAAATCAGCCAAGACCTCAGAAAAATAATTTTAGACCTCCACATGTCTGGTTCATCCTTGGGCACAATTTCCAAACACCTGAAGTTACCACGTTCATCTGTACAAACAATAGTACACAAGAATAAACACCATGGGACCACGCAGCCGTCATACCGCTTAGGAAGGAGACCCATTCTGTCTCCTAGAGATGAACGTACTTTCGTGCGAAAAGTGAAATTTTATCCCAGAACAACAGCAAAGGACCTTGTGAAGATGCTGGAGGAAACAGGTACAAAAGTATCTATATCCACAGTAAGACGAGTCCTATATCGAAATAACCTGAAAGGCCGGTCAGCAAGGAAGAAGCCACTGCTCCAAAACCGCCATAAAAAAGCCAGACTACTGTTTGAAACTGCACATGGGGACGAGGATGGTACTTTTTTGGAAAAATGTCCTCTGGTCTGATGAAACAAAAATAGAAATGTTTGGCCATAATGACCCTCGTTATGTTTGGAGGAAAAAGGGGGAGGCTTGCAAGCCGAAGAACACCGTCCCAACCATGAAGCACGGGGGTGCCAGCATCATGTTGTGGGGGTGCTTTGCTGCAGGAGGGACTGGTGCACTTCACAAAATAGATGGCATCATGAGGCAGGAAAATTATGTGGATAAGAGCGTCTGCTAAATGACTTAAATGTAAATGATATATTGAAGCAACATCTCAAGAAATCAGTCAGGAAGTTAAAGCTTGGTCGCAAATGGGTCTTCCAAATGGACAATGACCCCAAGCATACTTCCAAAGTTGTGGCAAAATGGCTTAAAGGACAACAAAATCAAGGTATTGGAGTGGCCATCACAAAGCCCTGACCTCAATCCTATAAAAAAAAAAAAAAAAGTGGGCAGAACTGAAAGAGCATGTCAGAGCAAGGAGGCCAACAAACCTGACTCAGTTACACCAGCTCTGTCAGGAGGAATGGGCCAAAATTCACCCAATTTATTGTGGGAAGCTTGTGAAAGGCTACCTGAAACG
The DNA here is from genome assembly GCF_965601325.2 of Salmo salar. Lineage (NCBI taxonomy): Eukaryota > Metazoa > Chordata > Actinopteri > Salmoniformes > Salmonidae > Salmo > Salmo salar. The sequence continues at coordinate 55,428,148 of NC_138293.1, forward strand.
CTTGACCCAAGTTAAACAATTTAAAGGCAACGCTACCAAATACACTCAATTAGTATGTAAACTTCTGACCCACTGGGAATGTGATGAAAGAAATAAAAGCTGAAATAAACAAATTCTCTATTATTCTGACATTTCACATTCCTAAAATAAAAGTGGTGATCTTAACTGACCTAAGACAGGGACTTTTTACTAGGATTAAATGGTCAGGAATTGTGAAAAAATGTGTTTAAATGTATTTTGCTAAGGTGTATGTACACTTCTGACACACACGTCACCAGCCTCAGAAATTGCAGTCCAAATAAATGCGTCACAGAGTTCAAGTAAGAGACACATCTCAACAGCAACTGTTCAGAGGAAATTGTGTGAATCAGGGCTTCATGGTCGAATTGCTGCAAAGAAACCACTACTAAAAGGACACCAATAAGAAGAAGAGACTTGCTTGGGCCAAGAAACACGAGCAATGGATATTAGACCGGTGGAAATCTGTCCTTTGGACTGATGATTGCAAATTTGAGATTTCAGGTTCCAACCGCTGTGTCTTTGTGAGACGCAAAGAAGGTGAACGGATGATGTCTGCATGTGTGGTTCCCTCCGTGAAGCATGTTGGAGGAGCTGTGATGGTGCTTTGCTGGTGACACTGTCAGTGATTTATTTAGAATTCAAGGCACACTTAACCAGCATGGCTACCACAGCATTCTGCAGCGATAGATACGCCATCCCATCTGGTTTGTGCTTAGTGGGACTATCATTTGTTTTTCAACAGGACAATAACCCAACATACCTCCAGGCTGTGTAAGGGCTATTTGAGCAAGAAAGAGAGTGATGGAGAGCTGCATCAGATGACTTGGCCTCCACAATCACCCGGCCTCAACCAAATTGAGATGGTTTGGGATGAGTTGGACCGCAGAGTGAAGGAAAAGCAGCCAACAAGTGCTCATGCATATTTGGGAACTCCTTCATGACTGTTGTAAAAGCTTTTCAAGTTAAGCTGGTTTGAGAGAATTCCACAAGTGTGCAAAGCTGTCATCAAGACAAAGGGTGGCTACTTTGAATTATCTCAAATATAAAACAGATTTTCTTTTGTTTAACACTTTTGGTTACTTCATGATTCCATGTGTTATTTCATAGTTTTGATGTCTTCACTATTATTCTACAAGTAGAAAAAAGTTAAATAAAGAAAAACCATTGAATGAGTAGGTGTGTCCAACCTTTTGACTGGTACTGTACATGTCATGTGTGAGGGAGCATGCTGTCGTTTCCCAGGGTCCAACATCTTGTACATTGCCAGAACAGGGTCTTAAATAGAACATAATTCAGGATGGAATGTAGCTTACTGCTGTCATTCTGTGGTAAACATATTTCCACACACAAATGAGCTTGAACACATCTCAAAACAGTTACCCCTCATCTTTGGGTAGTAAATCTGGAGGTAAACGATATTAAAACACCCACATTTTTGGCCGAACGCAATGCATAGCCAACGCCTCTGTGCAGAAACTTCAAAAGATCCCTACACATTTAAACAAAACAATAGGCTACAGCTTCAAAATAATAATTTGTCAGCTGCAGGGGCGCCATGAAAAAAAAAGTTGAAAAAAAAAAAAAAGACTCACCTTATTCCTTGGAACTGAGTCAAGAGTGGCTGCCTGGCTTGCTTGGCTCTTGTGCACATTTTACTGCTATGCATGAAAGCGTTGAGAAAATGTACAGCCCTGCCGCTGACCAATCAGGTGTTAACCCCACCCTAAACAGGAAGTGAAGCCATTACACGGCGACATTAGTGGAGGTTTGCCCCTTCATTAAATCGGTGTCCAGGGACACGGTACTGTTGGTCCTGCATCTGCTGATTGGGAATATCCTTTTACCATTAAATCACACCAACATCCACCCAATCGTCCATCTACTAGGCTATACGCTGCATAGAGATCATTCGAATGATTACGTCTCGTTTGTTCAGCTTCAGAAAACGTAACCATAAAAAAAAATATATAATAATTCTAAAAGAACCAAACACGATAAAGATCGTTTGTGTGCGTGACGCCTGATGCATACGTGCACCTCACGAGTTACAGCACAGTGACTGAAGCAAGGCAGAGAGAGCCGAGGGCCTGTTTGTGGGAACAGCTCCAAGAGGAGGCCGATACTAAGTCAGCCATCTGCGACAGACGGGCCCCGCTAATCCTCCACAAGAGAAGGGAGGAGAAGAGCCATGCAGTTACACCACTGAGCACTCTAGCACGGTGACAGCCAGGCTCAGCTGTACCAAGCCCTGCGGAGAACAGAGGCACAGCTACCGCTTCTTAAAATGTGATCATCCTGTAGTTTTAGGATGTTTCCTGCACAACAGAAAATGCAAACTTGTAGTTTGTTGAAGGTTATAAAAAGGCTTCTAAAAGTTTGTCATTTCCACTTTAACGCGTACGAACTCACAAGTGTGATCATTCTACTGTGGTCCCCTGCAGTGATTAGAAGGTCTAGTTACAATTGACGCAACAGTCAGCGTTTGAGCTGGCCACTTTTTTTTTCTCACAAATGTTGTGCAAAATGTACAAAAGTTATGTCCTCAATGAAAGTCAGCTTATTTTTGGATGCAATGTTCAGACATTCACAGAAGTAGCAACAGCATAACACAATTCTCATCCAAATCGGAAAATGTAGGCTACATTAGTCCTAGCGCTAACGGAGTAGACGGAGTCAACACAAGCAGTCATATTTAGCCTCTCCTCTCCCTCATCCTCCCTACTCCCTCTCCAAACAGTATGTTGCTAGCACGCAAAAGCAGTCATCAATCTCAGGGAAGAAAGATGTCCAATTCCAATTATGATGTTGGCAAGTTATATTCAATACTGTGTGTGTGTGTGGTTTCTGAAAGTACAGAATAAAGAGGATTTATTAGTCATTAGAATAAAAATCAGGATATAGCAATAATACAATGAAGTAACATCACTGAAAAGCTCCACAAGGGGGTAGGGCAGACCTATGCTAAACAAGCTAAATTAATACACAGGCCAATGCAATGGTCATGATAAGGCCAGGGTAGCTTCAAAAGGATACGACTCAAGCTAAATACTTCTTTGACACCATTAGCATCGTTTTACAGCACTAATAGAAAAATGTAACTACATAAGCACAATTGAGCATAGCACCATTATGAAAATCAGTACCTCGCATGTCCACGGTTATAAAGGAATACACACAGAATACATTATGCCCCGTACATAAATACGGGGGGCTTCAATGAGAAAAAGACATAACACGATATACATAAGCTCTATTACGATAAAGGTAATAAGGCACTTGCTTTAATAAGAACGCACACAGTAAATATTAGTAAGGAAAACAACAATGAAGACAATGCAGGCGCCAGCCGGAAAATGCGTCTGGGGGGAAAAGTTCGGCCAGGTTCTGTCCAAACTGGAGATGTGCAAATGTCTGCATACGTGGCCTGAGGAAACACTGGGGGAGTGCTTGAGCTCTCATCGAAGAGAGAAGTTTGTCCAGATCATCTAGCTATTCCTTGCCTTACATTAGCGTAACGTGCCTCAAACGTAAATTGTCCGCCACAGTGAAATAGGCTACTTCGATGTGAATTAATGAGGCGGAATGCACCCAACTTCAAACGGTTGTTCGAAAAATCATAAAATTGACAAGTTGATACATAATCTATAGACTATTAGCAGGCAGTGCCTTGATTTGAGGGCAGTGCAGGTTAACGAATCCCTGAGCTGACAAGGTAAAAATCTGTCATTCTGCCCCTGAACAAGGCAGTTAACCCACTGTTCCCCGGTAGGCCGTCATCGTAAATATGAATCTGTTCTTAACTGACTTGCCTAGTTAAATAAATGGTTAAATAAAAATAAACTGTCCTGTTGCGTAACAATACATTTTGGAACAGTGAGCGAATTCTGACATCACTCGCATAAGAAAACTCAAATGGGGAATTTGGTCGAGATGCCCAAAAAGTTACATATTGCAGCTTTAAGTAACATCGAACCAAAAATAGAGGTGATTTGGACCTTACATTTTATTTAATTTTTTCACATGCTTACATCACTTCCATTGATTTTTAGCTAGAGGTGGCTAAAGTTAGCTGAAGTTTGTAATGACTGTTTAAAGAGAACCGAACTATGGATTTCAGTTTCCCCTGGCCCACAGACTACTTTCAGAGTGAGGAACCATCTAACGTCAAGTTGTAAAATAGTGAACTACTCCTTTAACTCTGATGACCTGGCTTGAATCTATATAAGCTGGGCAAGCCGAGGAGAGCGGGGAAAACAGGGTTTACCCAATCAAGAGATTTCCTCCACTCAAATGACTCCATGCAAAACAACAGATTTGGGATCAGTTGTCCCTGTGTTCACCCTGTACATGAAAAGCTGGACAGCATTGGATCTGTGTAAGCATGATGATGAGAATTTATTTTCACCATGCTTCTTTCGCCAGCCATTCAATTTTAACTCCATGAGGAGGAGTGGAGCGATCAAGTGTATCCTTCAGGGGAGAGAGAGAGCTAAGGAATTGGCCCTCAGCTCCTATAGCACTGCTAGTGGTGGAGCGGCTGACCGCGTCTTTTAATGTCTTCCCCGGGCAGACAGGCCACTTTCTCATGTGGGCCACGCCTGACGGCCCTCCCCGATAGGCCCAGCAGAGTGGAGCTTGTTAGCTCCTACGTCCCATCACAACACTGATGTGGGGGTTTCCCGTTTGCCTGCCTTGGCTTTCCCTCAAAACAATGCCAGTCCTCAGAGTTATTAGTGATCCAGCCTTAAAAGGATAGTTCTGGATTTTGGCAATGAAGACCTGTATATAATTACCCAGAGTCAGATGAACGTGTGGATACCATTTTTATGTATTCGCGTCCAGTATGAAGTAAGTTAAGAGGTAGTTTCACAAGGAAATGCTAACTAGCGCTAACGCAATAACCAGAAGTCTACAGGAACACCTAGCATACTAGAACTTTGGCAGAGGCTTGTGTTTGCAATCATGTCTGGAAGTCAAGGTCTAAAAATGGGGCATTGCCTTTAAAACAGCCAGAAAGGCTTATTTAAGATCACCATGGTAACAGATTTGAAATAGGTTAATGTCCCTGTTTAGGGTCTGGTTTATATGATGATTTAACTGTCAATCGCTCCCAAATGGACGACTATGAGTAGAAAAAAAAAAAAGTGATTTAAAAATAGATTTGAAACCAATACCATTTATAACATAGGCACTACACTCTATATGAAGACATTCCCGTTTATTACACCTTGTTCCCTGTCTATAGCGGCTATACCATGCATATAAACTGAGAAGGGTGTAATTATGGCCTACAATTTCGGGTGTTCCTGCATGTGGGCAATTTATACTTCTAATTGGTCCATTTTTAAGCAAGTGACTCTAGTACACAGGTGGGAGGCAGGGCACTCCAGTATAGTAGGTGGTGGTAATGCACTATAGCGTTGGATGCCAACCGCCGATAAACCCCACAGAAGAAGATGAGGCGGGGGTGACAACGGTTGCTAGCTGGCTAGAATACCGGTAGACAGTGTCTTTATGCCCTGCCTGTTGGGCACTGCTTTCCCGCAATTCTGTTAACGACAGCGAGAGCAGGTGTTCGGCAGGCGGGAGCAAAGAACACTATGTTAGCTAGCTAGGACTCCGGTACACAGTAGGCGGGATAGGTAGCTAGCTAGGACAGTGTCCTCCTTCCCAAAAAAACTCTATTATTTCCCTTCTGTCACACATTTTAACCGCATAGACAGTCAGGGGAAATCCAAAATATCAAAACTGTCACACAAGCATGAAGATGGCATGCTCGAGGGGTGGGGCGTTCATGAAGGAACCAATGGGATGTTTGAGGGGCGGGGGGGGGGGGGGGGGGGGCGTTCCGAATTGTGGCCCTCAATCTCACACTATTGTATAACTATTTTTTTATTTATTTCTCTGTTGATGAACTGCCATGCGCGACATATCGGGCTAAATTTATGCATTGGTGGTGCAGCGTTGACCTGAGAAGAAAGGGTTAACCTGCTGCCTTGTGGCTTCTGATATAACTGGTGCAATGAATTCAGACTATTGGGACAACAACTGAACTCATTCATTTCCCACTGGTAAGCCCAATAAAAACAATAACTCATTCATTTAAATAATAGGATACTCATTCAAAGTTATATTCTTTCAATTCAGAGAGAAAATCGTTTCTTTTTTTATACTATAAAGTAGAGGTCGACCGATTAATTGGAATAGATGATTAATTAGGGCCAATTTCAAGTTTTCATAACAATAGGCAATCGGTATTTTTGGACACCGATTGTTGCCGATTTTTTTATTTAACACCTTTATTTAACTAGGCAAGTCAGTTAAGAACACATTCTTATTTTCAATGACGGCAGAACGACAGATTTTTACCTCGTCAGCTCGGGGATTCGTTTTTGCAACCTTCCGGTTACTAGTCCAATGCTCTAACCACCTGTCTTACATTGCACTCCACGAGGAGCCTGCGTGGCAGGCTGACTACCTGTTACGCGAGGGCAGCAAGAAGCCAAGGTAAGTTGCTTGCTAGCATTAAACTTATCTTAACATAATCACTAGTTAACTACACATGGCTGATGATATTACTAGTTTATCTAGCGTGTCCTGCGTTGCATATAATCGATGCGGTGCCTGTTAATTTCTCATCGAATCACAGCCTACTTCGCCAAACGGGTGCTGATTTAACATGCGCATTCGCGAAGAAAGCACTGTCGTTGCACCAATGTGTACCTAACCATAAACATCAATGCCTTTCTTTAAAATCAATATATAAGTATATATTTTTAAACCTGCATATTTAGTTAATATTGCCTGCTAACATACATTTCTTATAACTAGGGAAATTGTGTCACTTCTCTTGTGTTCCGTGCAAGCAGTCAGGGTATATGCAGCAGTTTGGGCCGCCTGGCTCATTGCGAACTGTGTGAAGTCCATTTATTCCTAACAAAGACCGTAATTAATTTGCCAGAATTGTACATAATTATGACATAACATTAAAGGTGGTACAATGTAACAGCAATATTTAGACTTAAGGATGCCATCCGTTAGATAAAATACAGAACGGTTCCGTATTTCACTGAAAGAATAAACATTTTGTTTTCGAAATGATAGTTTCCGGATTCGACCATATTAATGACCAAAGGCTCGTATTTCTGTGTGTTATTATGTTATAATTAAGTCTATGATTTGATATTTGATAGCGCAGTCTGACTGAGCGATGGTAGGCAGCAGCAGGCTCATAAGCATTCATTCAAACAGCACTTTACTGTGTTTGCCAGCAGCTCTTCGCTGTGCTTCAAGCATTGAGCTGTTTATGACTTCAAGCCTATCAACTCCCGAGATTAGGCTGGTGTAACCGATGTGAAATGGCTAGCTAGTTAGCGGGGTGCGCGCTAATAGCGTTTCAAACGTCACTCGCTCTGAGACTTGGAGTAGTTGCTCCCCTTGCTCTGCAAGAGCCGCGGCTTTTGTGGAGCGATGGGTAACGATGCTTCGAGGGTGGCTGTTGTCGATGTGTTCCTGGTTCGAGCCCAGGTAGGGGCGAGGAGAGGGACGGAAGCTATACTGTTACACTGGCAATACTAAAGTGCCTATAAGACATCCAATAGTCAAAGGTATATGAAATACAAATGCTATAGAGAGAAATAGTCCTATAATAAACTACAACCTAAAACTTCTTACCTGGGAATATTGAAGACTCATGTTAAAAGGAACCAACAGGAATTTAAACATTAGCTTTTTTACATGGCACATATTGCACTTTTATTTTCTTCTCCAACACTTTGTTTTTGCATTATTTAAACCAAATTGAACATGTTTCATTATTTATGAGGCTAAATTGATTATTATATTAAGTTAAAATAAGTGTTCATTCAGTATTGTTGTAATTGTCATTACTACAAATAAATTAATTAATTAAAAAAACTTTAGTCGTCTGATTAATCGGCTTTTTCGGTCCTCCAATAATCGGTATCGGGAAAATCATAGTCGGTCAACCTCTACTATAAAGAGCAAGGTAACATTTTCTCAGAAACATATTTTTAATGATAGTAGACCTATATAGGCTACTTGGAAAAATTCAAATGGACATTAATTTCTTAGATGTTTTATAAGCTGTACAAACTATAACCCTACCAGGTGAATTACAGCCTTACTCATTGGCAGTGTAATTTATCTTTGAACAGTGTTCATGCAGATCTACAACAGTGGGCTGGCTATTCAGTGTTTGGGGAACTAGCAAATATCCAAAGGAACCAGTGGCAGTCAGTGCCATTTAAGATGTGGGAGGAGGATGTATTTTTTTATGAGCATGGCCTTACTTCTATATTACAGCATATTGGATGACTGTCATTCATTTTCCATTCACCCAGCTCAATGTAACATCGATAGGTTTAGGCTACTGCATGATATTCGAATTTTCCCTGTACCCATCATGGGGTTGCTACAACCTAGTCCATGAATGAAAGTTTACAACGTTAGTCAAACACAGTTCACTTTCATAGCAGCCATGTAAAAACAGCATGATCACTTTGCGCCTTGTATATACATATAATTCCTTCTGGCAACTATCTACATGCTCTCCTCCTCTCACCTTTTCCCTTCACTTGTGGACTTCAGTGCAAAACACATCAGCTGTATGTGACCAGGTGAAAAAAATCATTTCCAAGCCAAACTATCATGACTGCTAACCGCTAGGCACAGCCTACATCGTGGTCACCTCATAGTCAACATATCTACTGAAACTAACGCTAGTAAACCCGCTACAATCATGCAGTATAGTGTACAGTTAGGGCAGGCCCCCGGTGGCAAAAAAATGCATAAAACCAAAAGCTTACCTTGACTTGGAAGAGTTCTAGTGTTGGATAGACATAGCCAGCTAGCTAACATAACATCCCTCTTTTTAAATGTTCCAATATTTATGAAATTCACTGAGGACAGTCCTCCCACTCCTCTGAGGAGGCTTCACTGAAGGGAACCATATGACAATCAACGTGGCTAAATTAACTTATAAATGTAGGCTAGAGAGAGATTTAGGCTAACTTAGGCTATAAGCCTATAATTCCACATAGGCCTTTTTGTAGGCTATTATAGGCTTCTAGTTACGCTAATAATAGACAAGTGAATAATATAAAATGTTACTTGTTGGGGGGGGGGGGGGGGGGGCAGTTGATGTAGGCTAACATTGTTCTTCCATGAGTACCTGGGCTTTTCACGTTCAGAACAACCCGGCTGATGTGAAAGTGAAAAACTTTTTTGTTTGTTTTTTTATGTAGTTCTACCCTTGAGCTGTTCTTGTCTATTAAATGTTCTGTAATATGTCATGTTTCATGTGGACCCCAGGAAGAGTAGCTGCTGCTTTTGCAACAGCTAAATGGGGATCCAAATAAAATACCAAAACCAAAAGCTACGGATGTCATTCCAAAGGAATGTTTACTTTGACCGCGCAAACCAGAAACACATTTCACTGGGAAGACATTAATACGAAAAGTACTGCATCAAAAATAACTAGGCTTCTAAAGCTCTCGTTACGGCTATGGCAAGATCACACGCCCACTGTGACAAAACAATATCACAATGTTACAGTAGCTACGCAAGTTGCATTGCTACCAAGTGATTAAGAGCTCAATTCGCATGGCTACAAAACGAGGCCAAACTGTGTTAGCAAAGTGTTGCCTCGCATTCCAGATTATGTCTGACTGCACAGACTGACCTTGCTGCTAAGAATTGGGGTAGTAGTAATAGTAACGAGCGGACACCATTCGTATGGGCTTTACAGCGCGAGTTGACATGAGGACAACAGCACTCACCTTGCCGCAGACGAATAGGTGCCTTCTCGGTGACCGTCACGGACGGATACAAGTGTCAAATCCAACCAGTTTCCCCGGCTACCGGTGGTAGTCGTACGATAGCTCACCGTTAGGAATTTAACGCACAGCGCAGTTTAGAACTTATCAGACGTCAAATGTTAACCAGCCATCTGTAAACATGCTGCGTTGAGCAGACTATTTCAGAAACGGAGTAAATGATTGCTTAGTACTCGAGTTTTCCACTCTGGAAATATTATAGCACCGTTCAACGTTCCACTGCCACGACTGGGAAATGTAACAGACAGCAATACTACATAGGTCCCTCCCCTTTAAAGTATGGGTGCGTGCAGTGTGCAGCCAAGAGAGTTGTATCGAAATGTCTACTGCTCTCTATAGGGCAATGTTAAAGCTGCAGTTCAACCCTATAGTTGTAGCTCAACCCGACAGAACAGGGTTTCCCAAACTCGGCCCTGCCCCCCGGGTACACGTTTTGGTTTTTGCCCTAGCGCTACACAGCTAATTAAAATAATAGTAGTTTGGTGATGAGTTGGCTATTTGAAATGTGCATCCAGGGGGGCCCTAGGACAGAGTTCGGGAAACCCCGCAGCCGTTTTATCTCAAAATCAAATCATTTCCGAGTAACAATTAAGTACATTACTGTAAAACATTTTTTATTAAACTAGTCAACAAGAAACAAAAATAGCTTCTTAGCAAAGAGCAATTTTTCAAGAAATAATTTAGCTAGGACTGTCTTGGGAGTGGTCTGAGTGGGGAGGGGGAAATTGAAACTAATTAGCTGTTATTGGCTGAGCGATTTGGATCTCTCTTTCTTATTGGTGTATTAACTAATTCATTGCCTGGTGATGTCACCAGGGTGGGCCAAAACTCCATCCCACCAAAACAGGCTTCAATTTCAGGTGGACTTTCCAAACAGCTCTTACACTAAAAGGGTATTATCATAATTTTCACAATTGTGGAAATATATATAAAACAGAAATATCACGTTTTTGACTGCCTTTAAACAATAGTGTGACAGGGTAGGAAAGAAAAAGTTGGTCAGTGTTTCTAAAGGGATCTTTATTAGTGGGGCACATTTAAAATGGCATAAAATCATGCCCTTACGGTGTACACCTCTCCAGATGAGTGCTTTGTCCCTCAAGGTCATGTGTAGGCTAAACTGTGCTGTGAACGTTTGGGGTGTTTATTTGTGTCAGTACTTTGTTTAAATTTGACAATATCCAAATGTTTGTTTAATCTCAATTACTGGTATTGGGAAGAGATTACCTTCACACAAACATTTGGGACAATGTATATTGTACAGTACAACAATTTCAACATTGTAGCAACCGTATGCAGGTTGTTGACAATGCATTTTTTAAAGGCAATTTCCGATTGAGCCGACATATGCAGCGTGAATGAGACCTCCCTGCGAACAAGGGAACATTGACTTTAAAAGCTGCATTGTCGACAACATGCTGTCGGATTGAATCCTGGCCTAGGTCTTGACTTCAACTGTATCCTCTCTTTCAAGTTGTCAACGTTGCTGAATGTGGAACTCATTGGAATGTATGGGTCTTGTTGTGTAGTATGTAGTGAGAGAACTATGAAACATCGAAGAACCTATCACAAATACCCAGTTATTACACAAACAAATGCCTATAGCATGATTTAATCTACTTACTGCCCAGCTGGAAGGTATGTTCTGAGACCTGGTAGCTGGCAGCGATTACAGCTGAGAGTCTTTCTGGGTAAGTCTCTAAGAGCTTTCCACACCTGCATTGTACAACATTTGCCCATTATTCTTTTAAAAATTCTTCAAGCTCGGTCAAATTGGGTTGTTGATCATTGTTAGACAACCATTTTCAGGCCTTGCCTCAGATTTTCAAGCAGATTTAAGTCAAAACTGTAACTCGGTCACTCAGGAAAATTCACTGGTTTCTTTGTAAGCAACTCCAGCGTAGATTTGGCCTTGTGTTTAGGTTATGTCCTGCTGAAAGGTGAAATCCTCTCCCAGTGTCTGGTGGAAAGCAGACTGAACCAGGTTTTCCTCTAAGGTTTTACCTGTGCTTAGCTTTATTCAGTAATTTTTTTTATCCTGAAAAACTCCCTAGTCCTTAATGTTAACAAGCATACCCATAACATTATGCAGCTTGAAAATATGGAGAGTGGTACTCAGTGTTCTATTGGATTTTCCCTAAACATAACACTTTGTATTTAGGACATAAAGTTAATTACATTGCCACATTTTTGCAGTATTACTTTAGTGCCTTGTTGCAAACAGGACACATGATTTGAAATATTTTTATTCTGTACAGGCTTCCATCTATTCACTCTGTCATTTAGGTTAGTATTGTGGAGTAACTACAATGTTGTTGAGCCATCAGTTTTCTCTTATCAATGCCATTAAACCCTGTAACTGTTTTAAAGTCACCATTGGCCTCATGGTGAAATTCCTGAGTGGTTTCCTTCCTCTCCGGCAACTGAGTACGGAAGGACACCTGTATCTTTGTAGTGACTGGGTGTATTGTTACATCATCCAAAGTGTAATTTATAACTTCACCATGCTCAAAGGGATAATCAATGTTTGTTTTTTCTTACCCTTCTGCCAATAGATGACTTGTTAAACACTATTATTGTGCACAGTTTTATTCTATCCAATTTATTATGTGACTTGTTAAGAAACAAAATTACTCCTGAACTTATTTAGGTTTGCCATAATAAAGGTATTGAATACTTATTGACTCAAGCTTTTCATTTTGTATTAATTTGTAAAAAAAAATATCAAAAATCAAAAATACATAATTCCACTTTGACATTATCGGGTATTTTGTGTAGGTCAGTGACACAAAATCTCAATTTAATCAATTTTAAATTCAGGATGTAACACAACAAAATGTGGAAAAAGTCAAGAGGTGTGAATACTTTGTGAAGGCACTGTAAGAATATTTTGAAGATAAATACACAACGCAGAGGACGAGAGGTCCATAGAGTACTAACGATCAATGGAAATAGTGTTTTTTCTGTAATAGAGAATTATTGATCAATGGGTCAGAGACATGGGAGGAATTTCAGTCCAGGACTCATTAGCTACATGGCAAGTTCTCATTGGTCCAAATTGTTTATACATTGAACCTGAAATAGGATACTTGTTATTTGGCCATTGGCCATTGGGTCTGTGTTATTGAAGAGTGACATCAACTGCTAACACTTGGTGCCGTGACCCAGATGAATTGGTCGTGAACAACAACAAGAAAACTCATCAACTGTGTGTTGATCCAGAATAAAGAGAGAAGGCTGAGCGCAACCCACTTCGGGAGTCAACTCTTACTCTCCTGATTGATGGCATAAGTGCTGAGTGAGTCTAGACCAATATCATTTTAAAAGAAGCAAATCAGGTTAAAATGAGTGCGTGCAATGAGTGATACATATTTGTGATGTATAAGGTTCAAGTCCTTTGTTCTGTTATAAGGTTCAAGTCCTTTGTTCAGTTTGTTAAATCTCTATTGTAGGGGTTCAAGTCCTCTATTAAAAGGTTAGAGTCATTTTTGTGAAACCTTCTTGTTGCATAGAAGTGAGTTGCTAGATGAGTAGCAATTTTTACACGTGTGGGTAATGTAAGCTTTCAACAAGCTTTTGAAGTGAACACAAGTTTTATGGGTAACCATAAACCATATCTAACAAAACAGAAACAATTTGTGTTCTATAGATAGGAGGTTTGAGTCCTCAAGGGGTTGTCTTTTGGGGTTAAATAAATATATAAACCTATAGATATATATTATACAACTTTTTAAGTTAATGTAATGCCATTGTTAAGTGATAAAACTATTCTGGAGAAGGGCGTAACAGCTCCTCTGGATGTGAGCATGAAAGAGATTTTAAATTCACTGTCTAGTGATATAAAGAACCATTTCAAAGTAGAGAAGTGTAGGTAAAAGATAAAGAAACATTCCATCATTGTTGACAAAAAATGGAATATGGAAACTGTCTGATATACAAAATGCTTGGGGAAATTTACAGAGAACGTCTAACTCGTTGACAAAAACAAGACGGTCTTTAACGGTATTAGCCGAAGTAAGGAAGAGGGATGAGAAATTCTGTCTTGATAACCTTGATAGGACATTGCAGTGAGATACAGATAGTTTGAAAGATCTTGGTGAACAGATAAAAACCGTGAAAGGCCAAATTCAACAATTACAGGAGGCAAGGGTGGCAGACTTGACCCTCACCTGTGGACCCTTTGTTCCCCCAATCTACCTTCAGGCAGAGTTGCGCAAGATGATCGGTTTTCAAGCATCTGGTCAGCACTGCATGGCTTTGAGTCAACAAATACTGATAGCAGTGATGAATGATGTCTTAGGCCAACCAGAACACAGGTTGTAAAAGGAAGTAAAGACAAACCTCCAGTGACAGTAATCGCACATAAATCAGCATCTCCAAAACAGTAGGATGAATGGTCAAAAATGTTGAAACATCCACGAGAAATGGGTATGAAAATATGAGACCATTTGAAGCGTTATAAGAAACTCTACAATCTACATCCTTATGATGGATTCCAGTTATTAGCCTTTGTTTTTAACAACCGTGAAGATGGTGTACTTGAAGAAAAGGTTTATAGAGCTGTGGGTGGTGAAGAGCAAGATGTGGGTCTAGTTTCCTGAATTTCCGCCTGACTGATGTGCCCAAAGTAAACTGACTGTTACTCAGGCCCAGAAGCCAGGATATGCATATACTTGGTAGCATTGGATGGAAAACACTTTGAAGTTTCTAAAACTGTTAAAATAATGTCTGAGACTATAACAAAATTGATATATCCAAAGAAAATCCTAACATACATATTTTTTGGGGGGTCCCAGGCTCTAATATGGAAACCTATTGTTTCTATGTAAATCCGTCTCCCAGATTGCAATTCCTATGGCCTCCACTAGATGTCAACAGTCTTTATGCAAGGTTTCAGGCTTGTTTTTTGAAAAACGAACAAGTATTTGGAGTTTTGGTGAGAAGAGCACCGGAACAATATCAGTCTTTCGGCGCATGAGGGAGAGGTTGCGCGCTTACTAATTTTGCTTTCCTATTGAATATACTACTTTCTGTATGAAATATTATAGTTTATTTACATTTTAGAGTACCTGCGGATTAAATAGAAACGTTGTTTGACTTGTTTGGACAAAGTTTAGCGGTAGCTTTTTGGACTCATTTGTCTGCACATTGAATGAGTGGATTACTGAAATCGATGGCGCCAACTAAACAGACTTTCTGGGATATAAGGAAGTATTTTATCTAACAAAACAACCATTCATGTTGTAGCTGTGACCCTTGGGATTGCAAACAGAGGAAGATCTTCAAATGTAAGTGATTTATTTAATCGCTATTTGTGATTTTATGAAGCCTGTGCTGGTTGAAAAATATTTAGAAATCGACAATGCAGTTAGATTAACAAGAATTCATGTTCACGAATGTTTAATATTTATTTGAATTGCGCGCCATCCGATTTTTTCACCGGATGTTGTCAGCTGGTGTCCCGCTAACGGGACGCCTATCCCTTGGGTTTGACCAAAGAAACCACCAACTGGGGAGAGATAACCAAGTGTGTTCAAAAACTGAAAGAACCGTTTGTTGAATTTGAAGAAAGGTTTAGAGCAGAGGTGGTTAGACACAGTCGTTTACCCGACGTGGAAGATGAAGATGCACTCAATTCCTACAGAAATGAGGCAATCACTCATCAGCTGATGCAATCCGTACATGATGATTTGTGAAAAACTTTTGTTTCCACAACTAATGACTGGCAAAGACAAAACTATGGCGACATCATCGACAGGTTGTCATGACTGGACAGAGACATCAATCAACGTAATAAACTCAGAGTTGTGCAGGTTCCGAGTGAAACCAATAACCTTATTCGTTCAGCAAAAGAGAAACCTGGTGTATGTCATTATTGTGCAATTTCTGTTCACTGGCAACAAGAATGTTGGAAAAAAGAAAACATGTTCTTATGAGGAATGGCCAGGAGAAGCAGGGTCCATCTCAGGGGAAATGGAATCAAGACAACAGCCCCAACGACACAATGCTGATGGAGAAATGTAAGAAGCTCTCTCCGGCTCAGCAGCAGCATTTGCTGGATGCTGTGCAGGTAAACTAACAGACTCCATCTTTACGTCCCATCTCAGCTGGTGTACATATGAAATAGGATGGTATATACGTGAACATGATAGTTAACAACTTTGCAGTAGATTTTCTAGTAGATACGGGTGCTGAAGCGACTGTATATCCTAAGCAAAACACATATGTCCGCAGTACACGGGGAGACAGAGACAGATATGAAACAGACCAAATCATTATCAATTTCTATTGGTCCAATGAAGATTGATGCAGGGGTGTAGATAGGCTCATTTGAACAACCTATTTTAGGCCTTGATGTTATCATGCAACTTGACTCTACACTGAACATTTCTGAAGGGAAGGTGACGTGGCAAATTAGACAACTGCAGGGATCTACAGTTCAGAACCATGCTATTTGGACTACGAAGAAAAATGAGTGTGGAACTTTGGATACGGAACCAGTGTGCTTGACAGGTGTTGCCCCACCTTGCACAAAACAACGTCCCATTAGCAAGGAATCTATGGACGCTACTAAAAGTAGTGATTAAAGATTCTGCCGATATGTTGTTCATACTCTTTTGACAATGAATCGAGCTGCACAGGTCACAGCTGCTCGTTGGAACAAATGGTCAGCTGTGTTGGAGGCTCCTAACATCATGCATCATGGCACGCCATGTAATCCAGCTACTCTGATGCTTCCTCCAGATACCACATTACTTGAACACGGCTGTTGTGAGTTGGTTTTGGATCGGCTCTCTGATGGGTTTATTAAGAGTCATCCGTTGGAAAACCCTGAGTTTATCTCATACACAGACGGTTCAAGCATTGTGGAGGGGGGTGTGAGGAAGGCAGGACGAGCAGTTACTACAATCGACAATGTGATAGTGACAGGCACGTTAGATTTGAGAAAAGCAGACATTCACTTTATGAGTGACACAATGCTTAACTATTGCATACAACTCTCTAATGCAATAGGGAAAGCAGAAAGGCAAGAAAAGAGGCGTGGGGAATAACTCCCGAGGGGAGACATGATGTAGTATCAGGACAGTGGGTGATGGTTAAAAAAAAATGTAACAGACACATTAGGGCCAAAACAGGAAGGTCCTTATCAAGTTTTGCTCATAACGAGGTCAGCAGTAAAGGTCCAAGGAAAATCACGATGGATACATGTCACTCATTGTAAAGTTGTCCATTTTGATGACAAAGCAGAGCCTAGTGCATAAAGAACTGATTGATAAGCAATCGGGGGCCAGTCTTGGGTGAAGAGGCATAGTAAGATGATCGGAACCTGATAAGCTTCTATGTTGTACATTTCAGTCATTATGTTAGGGATATCTAGGTGAAATGTCCAACGTTTTCCTGAAAATTGGGACATGCTTACTTAGGGAAATCTATGTTAAATATACATTTCTCTTGAAACCAGGACATGTTACTTTCCTTTTTCAGACTGTCAGAACCACTGGAGAGAATCACAGAGGACAGGGAAGAAATTACCATTTACCATCTACTTCCAAGCGTTGATTTGTCCTCTTTGAATAAACCTATTTTCCTCCCCGACTTGCATTGGGGTCTGCGTTATTGAAGAGTAACATCAACTGCTAACAGCACTGTACAGCTCGAGCTGGTTTGACAACTAACCTTCTTCACACAAACAACTAAACCAAAACTGGAGACTAGAGGTAGGTGTTGTTTTAACCTTGTGTATCTGTGCTTTTATTGCAATAATACATCTGCATGTTGACACACATGGTCAATTCACAGAACATAAAAATAGCTTTTTGACAACAAGCACTGTTCACATAAAGCAATAAATTAACAAATGCATCACAACAGACTGGTAAAATTTGGATTAAATTACACACACATACTGTACTTACGCACAGACAAAACACACTCACTCTTACAGGCATACACAGAAGCAATGCTTGTTCATACACACACATGCACACACAAAATATTGAAATCACAGTCAAACATAGAGCTGATTTGATAAGTAATAAAGGTTTCTGAATTGTTTAACACTGGTCTCGTACACACACAGTATCTATATTTGACAGACTACAACCAAGTTATAATCCAACACCACAATCTTCAAGTTTGGAGTGAGATAAACAATACTGATATATATATATATATATATATATATATATATATAGTCAATAGAATGATTTGAAATAATTCATGATATACTGTATTTTATATATACTATGTACAGAAAATAAATAACATAGGGTTGGAGGGAAATACATTTACACCCGAAACGACACTTCTTACTTCCACTACACTGTCTATGTTATCATCTGAATATTCAAATAGTTGCGATGACTGGCGCTTCATATGAATCTATGTGTATATATAATACATATCATGTTTCCAAGACTGATATATCTACTGGTCTGCATAAATATAGATAGCAAGACAGATACACAGCACTGTAAATACAGAAAGCTAAAACATACATGGCTAAATATACGCACAATGCACAAGACAGCACTTTGCAATCCATATTGTGTTTCACACAGATAACATATTGGAACGGGTACGATTTTCAATAGCTTTCTGTGACGTGATATGTCGATAGTGTCGGGTGGATGGATGATGACCAGCAGTTGCCACTGAAACATGCGTGGGTGAGAGGGGGCGACTTCTTCTCCCTCTCGGATTGGTTGGATGAGAATGGATGGAGAACGGAGGACGTCCTCCTCTCCTCCTTTTGTCTCTCGGTCAGACGCTCCTTCAGCTCTAGTCGAGCTTGTAGCTGCGGTCGTTGCGGTCGGTGCGTTCTCTGGAGAGACAGACGTGTGGAGATATGGAGATGAAACGGATTCAGGTGACAATGATTTACCAGTGTGTCCCCCCCCCCCACCTTAAACACATGACATATCGTAAACCACATTCGACTGTACTACAGCATGTACTCACACAACAACAACAACAAAATGGCAGAAACAAATGTTGAACAGGACTTAATATGCTATAAAACAAGAAGAAAACCATAATGGTGAACCCTACCTTTTAACAGTAATTTTAGCACTTTAATGACCTTTCTAATATACGGTAATTGTGTAGAATGTCTATTCAAAAGGAAAGCAAAGACTTCTTCATCTTGTCGGCTACCTTTTATCAAATCTGGCAAAAATGCTTCAGAACTATTCGTAAAGAGAAACTTCCCGAAAAAAAAAAAAAAAACAGCAATCTAGTACAGGGGTGCACAACTGTGGAAGAACTAAGGCTCTTCCACAGTCTTGCTGCTTTTGTTTCTCCCTGGTACTTGATGTCACCGATTCCCAGGTAGAAATCAGTCTGTAGTTCAAAGGGCTTGAGGACTGAGGCTATGCACCCCTGATATGGAATAAGTGGTGTCCGTTGTCAGAGACTATCACAGCAGGGTCAAAGCAGCCTCTAAATGACAATCTGGACAATACGTCATGGTAGGTCATGACATAGGGAGGGAATGATGATAAGGTTGTCTTATGTAATGCTTCTATTACATAGACACGATTGATGCGCAGGAGTGGCAGGCACGTCATGCATATAAGTCTTCAGTAACAACCTCATAACGCGGTCATTATAACGACATAAGAGATGTTATCAAATGTCTGGACAGCTGATGTCAGTTTACCTAAACAATAGCTTCTTTAACGACAAGTGTTAAATCAGTTTCCATAAGCTGATATATTTGACCGCAACTGCATATGCTTGATATGTCATTGGGTGATAATGTGATGTAGAATTTGGTCACTCATAGCACAAGTGGGCCAGAGGGTATTTATTGTAAAGGTAAATAGACACAGGAACGATCTCAGAAGTGCTAGCAGGGGCTTCTAGAGCTCTAAAACGTCGTTAGCGTTGTAATGAAGCTGAATGAGGGAAGCTAGTCCATAAAGCTAGAGAAGGTAGCTAGGGATGCTAGTTAAACGTCTGGGTAGCTAGCCTCGTAGCTAGCCCCGTAGCTTCTACTGATGGCCTTACCCTCAGCGACAGCTTAAATTCGGATGTGCTTGGCGTCATCCAACCTGGTGATGACAAGATGAGATCACACACCGGTCAACGACTGATACTCTGACTGCATTGGCAACCAGCGGGCAGGTAAAGTGATAGTATGACAACTTTATTCATACCCCTCTTCAAGAACACGGACAGGCGTGATACAGTGTTTCATGTTCATAGGATCCCATTTGTGTCAGTCAAATAAGTAATACTGATGTACTAGTATTACTACTATACTAGTTATACTACTAGTAATATAGTAAATCATGTTTTTTTTTTTTACTTTAGCCTTGTGCCTGTTGTTGTGTATCCTTGTTGTAATATTCACAGAGATAGAAATGGAATAATGGATACGCAGGAGAGGAAGGCAGGGTTATAAAGTCAAAGAAAGGAAGCGATTGGGTGGCTGTGATTGAGTCGCATGCAGGCAGGGCGAGGGTGATTGCGTGGGTGGGAAAGGTCGGGAGGGGTTGGGGAGTACTCACGCCCCCTCGTCTCTAAGAAGCTGCAGGAACTTAGTGACTCTGTACTCCACATCCATCTGGAGGAAAAAGAAGCAGGAAACCAAATATTAACACCAGTGCATTAGCTACTGGATGACACTTCTGGTCGACTGTTCTGCAGCTGATCGATGAGGAGGAGGAGGAGGAGCGCTGACTGCCACTGACCTGCAGAGACATTTCGATGAGCATCAGGAGCTTCTTGATGCCAATCCAGACCCTCTTTCCCTTGACGTGCTGACCGATGGTCACGCGCTCTGCGTCCGTGAAGCTTCCCAGTAGCTGCAATGGATACAGTGTCAATGAGTAAACACATGGCGCACAAGACAAGACAGCCGCATTAACTACTGAAACTCTTCATCAGTATGTATATTGTGTGTATTCACTTGTTTGTGTGTGTGTGTGTGTGTGTGTGTGTGTGTGTGTGTGTGTTAGCACCTCTAGGGCTTCCACCAGGTGTTCTCCAGTAGAGATGTTGGGGACGTGGATGGTGGTACTGAAGGCGTCCAGCATCTCCATCTCCTGCAGAACCTCCTTACGGCTGGTGGTGCCGATGATCAACAGCTTACGGCCCTGTAGGCAGAGTAAAGTACAGACAGAGTTACACACACGTACACGCACACGCGCACACTCACACGCACACAGGCTGGTGTAAATAAGCACATTAACGTAACGCAACACCTACATTAAGTAACGCAACCATGCCCGTGTTGTACTGAACAGTGAACACTCACTTTCGGAGGAGTCTTCTTCAGCAGCACCAGCAGGGCCTGGAGAACCATGTTGGAGAAGCGAGGTCCAATGGGAACGTAGTCTAAAAGGAGTGGAGCACAAAGAAAATCAGAACAGTACTACAGACAGGACCCACTAGTGTTGCTGCTGATTCCTTTAGCGTCCAAGACCAGGCCTTGGCTTTAGACACAGTGCTTTGTTGATCTGCAGCGTCACTGGGAAGTTTAAAAGAGATACGGGTTTGTCGCTCCACTAGAGACGGATCAGGGAGGTCCGCTAGACTAAATTGGAGAACGAGGTTTCAGAGGAGCGAGGAGGTAGAGAATCACCTAGGAGACGCTCAATGTCATCCACCACCACACAGCTCAGCTGAGACTTGTAGGCATCCTCGAAGATCTGAGGGAAGGAAGGCAGGGGACACAGAGTTAAATAACACAAAGAGACTCCATAATAATACCATACAGGAAGCATTGGTAATAATCTTAGCTCTTAGCTATTATTGTTACGTCAGATAGGAAAAGGGCGGGGAAGTAGCTAGTAAAGAGAGCGGTGGACGCAGGGATCGAACCCCTAACTCTATGGGGCAATGCGTGGTCCAGAGCCAGCAGTTCTACAACTAGTCTACCATTCGACCAGATTCTGGCACAGCATCTCTTTCTATGGGCATGGTGCCAGCCTTACAAAGACATTGGGGTCAAAACACTTAATAAAACCGCAGGAGCATTCAACAGTGTGCTGATAATCTATCCTTCTTTCATGGTGCCAGGCTTCACACCGACCTTCTTGATAGCCAGGCACTTGGAGTTTTCGGAGAAACCGATCATCTTGTCCGGGGAACAGATCTTGATGAAGGGGAACTCTGAGCTCTCCGAGATTTGGGCAGCCAGGGCCGTCTTTCCACTGTGAGGGGGTCCTAAGAGGACAGATGGACAAATAAAGACTGTTAGAGAGAGAGTTGGGGGGGGGGTTAACTGTGTGTGTTTGTGTGTGTGTGTGTGGTCAGGCCTACCCTCCAGTAGCACGGCCACCAGCGGTGTGCGGTCGCTGTTCTTGGTCTGCTGCACCAGCAGCTCCCCGTCATCCAGCACACAGGTCACCGGGTCGCCCCACTTGATGATGCCGTTCATGATGTAGCTGGCGTAGTCCTCCTGGTTGGAACCAAATGCCTGGGGGAGGAAGAGGGGGAGGAGGAGGATAAAGAGGAGGAAGAGTGGGCAGAACTTTTCAGGATTGGAATGATAGTCTAAGGGTCAATCGCAAATGACACCTTATTCACTTTGCCTAGTGTTCTTCGTAAATACACATATAGTAGAGAGATACCTACTGGTTTAATGTCGTTGTTCAGGGAGCCCATGAAGTCGCTTCTGGTGACCTGCAGCTTCTCGGCTCTCTCCGTGTCCACCTCCACTGTGGCTGTGGCCTGGACACACAGAAAGAAATAGCAGTCTGATCTGACTGTGGTATACAGAGTTAGGACAGAGTTAGCCCCTAAAAGCACCTTGCTAAGGGGTGGAATCTAACCATGTTATGGGTGTTCAAAGGTGTCAACTGGATAGTCTAACCGTATCATGGATGTTCGTGTTTGTTGATTGGTTGTACTCTAACCTTAATGTGGCGGTTCATGGCTGTTGATTGGGCAGCTCTGACCAGCCCCTCCAGTTCAGCACCACTGTAGTTCTTGGTCCCGGCAGCCAGCTCCTTCACGTCCACATCAGGAGCCAGCAGGCCGAAGTCACGCATCTTATTGGTGTGAATGTTGAGAATCTGAACACGTCCCTTCTCATCCGGAAGACCTGAGAGGGAGGGAAGGAAGAAAGAAAATGGTAGAAATGCATTCAGAGAGGGAGAGAGGTCACTACAATAATACAATAAAGGGTGGCGGAACATATGAAAAGAAACAAGCCAGGAGATAACAGAAAAGGCACAGAAAACATGTGGGATTCTTACCAATCTCCATCTTGACCTCGAACCTGCCAGGCCTCATCAGGGCATCATCTATCAGGTCAGGCCTGTTGGTCATCCCTGTGGGAAAGAGAACGAGAGAAAGGGGGATGCAAAGATAAAGATGGAGTTACTAGTTAAACCAGAGTCTTGTATTCATCTCTAGTGCTATGTGAGGCTTAAGGTAAGATTGGTATCTATACCTCAAATCTAACCATCTATGACCAGTATGTTATAGAAGAGTGTACTACCACCTACCTATGACCAAGATGTTGTTAAGCTGCTCTACTCCGTCTATCTTGGACAGCAGCTGGTTGACCACAGTGTCGTGGACTCCTGTACTGCCCTGCCCAGTACCTCTCTGCTTACAGATGGCATCCAGCTCATCAAAGATGATTATGTGCAGACCACTGTTAGCACCCAGCTAGGATGAGAGGAGACAAGGGTGAGTAGGAAGAGTGGATGAAGAGAAAGAGAGGGAGACAGTCAGTCATGCATGTACGTATAACATTTGTTTGTGATTTTATCCTCTTGGATGGATTTTTTATTTTTTTTACCCCTTTTTCTCCTCAATTTTGTGATATTCAAATTGGTAGTTACAATCTTGTCCCATCGCTGCAACTTCCGTAAGGACTCGGGAGAGACGAAGGTCGAGAGCCATGCGTCCTCCGAAACACAACCCTGCCAAGCCGCACTGCTTCTTGACACACTGGTCGCTTAACCCGGAAGCCAGCTGCACCAATGTGTTGGAGGAAACACACCGTACAACTGGTGACCGGGGTCAGCTTGCAGGCGCCCTGCCTGCCATAAGGTGTCGCTAGAGCACGATGGGACAAGGACATCCCGGCCTGCCAAACCCTCCCCTAACCCGGGCGGCGCTGGGCCAACTGTGCGCCGCCTCATCGGTTTCCCAGTCACAGCCAGCTGTGACACAGCCTGGGATCGAACACGGGTCTGTAGTGACGCCTCGAGCACTGCGATGCAGTGCCTTAGACCGCTCCGCCACTCAGGAGGCCGTGGATGGATTTTTTTAGTTCGATTAATTACTTCTGGTCGTCAAAAAAAAGATGGTGGCTGGCCACTCACCCTCTTCTGCTCCTCTTCTGCATCTGCGAAGAGCTTGCGGATGTTGGCCTCAGACTCTCCCACGAACTTGTTGAGGATCTCAGGGCCGTTGACGATCTTGGGCTCGCGGGAGTTGAGCATCTTGCCAATCTGCCTGGCCATCAGAGTCTTTCCACAACCAGGAGGCCCGAAGAGAAGGATTCCCTTCACGTGCTTACAACCTGGGGGGCAATGGAACAACGACTGTCTATAGACCTCTGAATATTTGAAAGCACAGCATGCTCCAGTTGTGTACACAGACAATTTAGTTCGTGACAAATTATCACTAGGAGGCGCCATGTTGCACATCCAATGCGGCAATTGTTCTGCCAATACTGCGGCTCGACCTTACTTTTTTGTGCCCGCAACTGTAGGTAGTACTGCATGATCTTACTAAGACGAAGGAGTGGGGAGCCTTACCCATCTGTTCCACAATGTCAGGAGGGAAGACACGAGAGGCGAAGGCTCGGCGGAAGATGTCGGAGAACTCCTTGTCCAGACCACCAATGCCCATGCGCTCAAAGTTCCAGTCCGGGTTGATGATGGTCTGACGCTGCTCTTTGGTCTTGGCCTTGCCTAGCGGGCAGAGAGGAATCAAATACAACTTTATTTAAAATGCATTAAAAACATACTCAAATAGACCTTACAATGAAAAAAGTCTAACAATGGATAAAGAACGGTTATTTTCCCATGGTTGAAGGATTTGATCAATCTTGGTCAACTTCGTCTAAATGTTTATTTTGACAAATCAAATCAAAGTTTATTGCTTGCGTAGACATATCTGTAGATGTTATAGCAGGTGCAGGTAAATGCTTGTGTTACTAGCTCCAACAGTGCAGTAGTACCTAGCAATGACAATAATCCAGAAAAATAAAGAAATTAAGAAATATCAGAACAAGCAAAGTCAGAGACTGGAATATATATGAATAGAAATAGTGTGTACAGCAGTAGTTATATAGAATGAGACATGACTACAATACAGTATATACATATAAAGTGGGTAAAACAGTATGTAAACATTATTAAAGTGATCAGTGTCCAATGACTATCTACTGTATGTATATAGGGCAGCAGTCTCTAAGGTGCAGAGTAGGATACCGGGTGGTACTTGGCTAGAACAGTGACTAAGGCTAGTGGTGACTGTTAAACAGTCTGATGGCCTAGAGATAGGAGCTGTTTCTCAGTCACTATTACAAATAAATAAAATAAAAAATTAATCGGTATCTGCTTTTTGTTTAGGTTCCTGCCTATAGGTGGGGAGGAGCAGAATGGAGGTGTGATCTGATTGGCCGAAGGGAGGGCGGGGGAAGGCCTTGTAGCCATCCTAGAAGGGAGAGTAGCAATGATCCAGGGTCCATGTTGTGTTTGAAGCACAGATGTGTCGATACAATTTCAGAAGCGGTTTCCTCAGATTTCCTTTATTAAAGTCCCCTACTACAATAAATAGATATGCTTTTTCCAGTTTGTACATAGTCCAGTGTAGTTCAAGGTAGTTAACGGTGCAGAAGATAGGCTATCCCATGGACCCAGAAAGAGTGTTATCAGCGCATTTGGTAAGTATTCAGACCCCTTGACTTTTTCCACATTTTATTATGTTACAGCCTTATTCTAAAATGAATTAAATCGTTTTTTCCCCCTCATCAATCTACACACAATAACCCATAATGACAAAGCAAAAACAGGTTTTTAGAAATGTGTGCAAATTTACTAAAAATAAAAAACAGAACCGTTGAAGTCAGAAGTTTACGTACACTTAGGTTGGAGTCATTAAAACTTGTTTTTCAACCACTCCACAAATTTCTTGTTAACAAACTATAGTTTTGGCAAGTCGGTTAGGACATCTACTTTGTGCATGACACAAGCAAAGAAGCACTGAGTTTAGGCCTTGGAATACATCCACAGGTACACTTCCAATTGACTCAAATGATGTCAATTAGCCCATCAGAAGCTTCTAAAGCCATGACATACTTTTCTGGAATTCTCCAAGCTGTTTAAAGGCACAGTCAACTTGGTGTATGTAAACTTCTGACCCACTGGAATTGTGATACAGTGAACTATAAGTGAAATAATCTGTCTGTAAACAATTGTTGGAAAAATTACTTGTGTCATGCACAAAGTAGATGTCCTAACCGACTTGCGAAAACTATAGTTTGTTAACAAGAAATTTGTGGAGTGGTTGAAAAACAAGTTTTAATGACTGCAATCTAAGTGTATGTAAACTTCCGACTTCAACTGTAAGTACATAAGTATTCAAACCATTTACTCAGTACAGTTGAAGCACCTTAGGCAGCCTCGAGTCTTCTTGGATGTGACGCTACAAGCTGGGCACATCTGTATTTGGGGAGTTTCTCCCATTCTTCTCTGCAGATTGTCTCAAGCTCTGTCAGGTTGGATGGGGTGCGTCGCTGCACAGCTATTTTCAGGTCTCTCCAGAGATGTTCGATCGGGTTCAAGTCCTGGCTCTAGCTGGGCCACTCAAGGACATTCAGAGACTTGACCTGAAGCCAAACCTGTGTTTTCTTGGCTGTGTGCTTAGTGTCGTTGTCCTGTTGGAAGGTGAACCTTAGCCCATTCTGAGATCCTGAGTGCTCAGAAGTAGGTTTTCATCGAGGAGCTCTGCATTTTGCTCCGCTCATCTTTCCATTGATCCTGACTAGTCTCCCAGTCCCTGCCGCTGAAAAACATCCCCACAGCATGATGCTGCCACCACCATGCTTCACTGTAGAGATGGTTCCAGGTTTCCTCCAGATATGACGCTTGGCATTCAGGCCAAAGAGTTCAATCTTGGTTTCATCAGACCAGAAAATCTTGTTTCTCGTGGTCTGAGAGTCCTTTAGGTGCCTTTTGACAAACTCCAAGTGGGCTGTCATGTGCCTTTTAATGAGGAGTGGCTTCCATCTGGGCACTCTACCATAAAGGCCTGATTAGTGGAGTGCTGCAGAGATGGTTGTCCTTCTGGAATATAATCCCATCTCCACAGAGCAACTCCAGAGCTCTGTCAGAGTGACCATCAGGTTCCTGGTCACCTCCCTGACCAAGGCCCTTCTCCACTGATTGCTCAGTTTGGATGGGAAGCCAGCTCTAGGAAGAGTCTTGGTGGTTCCAAACGTCTTCCATTTAAGAACGATGTGGTCTTGGGGAGCGCAGAAATGATTTGGTACCCTTCCCCAGATCTGTACCTTGACACAATCCTGTCTCGGAGCTCTACGGACAATTCCTTTGACTTCATGGCTTGGTTTTTGCTCTGACATGCAATGTCAATTGTGGGACCTTATATGTGCCTTTACAAATTATGTCCAATCAATCGAATGTACCATAGGTGGACTCCAATCAAGTTGTAGAAACATCTCAAGGATGATCAATGGAAACAGGATGCACCTGAGCTCAATTTCAAGTTTCATATCAAAGGGTCTGAAAACTCATGTAAATAAGGTATTTCTGTTTTATATTTGTAATAAATGTGAACATTTCTAAAAAAACATTTTTTTGTTTTGTTATTATAGGGTTATTTTGTGTGGATTGACGAGTGGAAAAAAATATTTAATCAATTTTTTTAATCCATCCATTTTAATCCATTCTGTTGAAAAACAAATGATAGTCCCTCTAAGTGCAAACCAGATGGGATGGAATATCGCTACAGAATGCTGTGGTAGCCATGCTGGTTAAGTGTGTCTTAAATTCTAAATAAATCACTGACAGTGTCACCAGCAAAGCACCCCCACACCATGTCACCTCCTCCTCCATGCTTCATGGGGGGAGCCACACATGCGGAGATCATCCGTTCACCTACTCTGCGTCTCACAAAGACGCAGTGGTTGGAACCAAAAATCTAAAATTCAGACCAAAGGCCAGATTTCCACCGGTCTAATGTCCATTGCTTGTGTTTCTTGGCCCAAGCAAGTCTCTTCTTTTTATTGGTCTCTTTTAGTAGTGGTTTCTTTGCAGCAATTCAACAAGGAAGGCCTGATTCATGCAGTCTCCTCTGAACAGTTGATGTTGAGATGTGTCTGTTACTTGAAGTCTGTGAAGCATTTATTTGGGCTGCAATCTGAGGTGCAGTTAACTCTAATGAACTTATCCGCTGCAGTAGAGGTAACTCTGGGCATTCCTTTCCTGTGGCGGTCCCATGAGAGCCAGTTTCATCACAGTGCTTGATGGTTTTTGCGACTGCACTTGAAGAAATTTTCAAAGTTCTTGTAATTTTCCGGAATGACTGACCTTCATCTCTTAAAGTAATGATGGACTGTCATTTCTCTTTGCTTATTTGAGCAGTTC
The DNA here is from genome assembly GCF_965601325.2 of Salmo salar. Lineage (NCBI taxonomy): Eukaryota > Metazoa > Chordata > Actinopteri > Salmoniformes > Salmonidae > Salmo > Salmo salar. Next base: position 55,456,607 of record NC_138293.1, read on the forward strand.
TTGCCATAATATGGATTTGGTCTTTTACCAAATAGGGCTATCTTCCGTATACCCCCCCACCTTGTCACAACACAACTGATTGGCTCAAACGCATTAAGAAGGAAAGAAATTCCACAAATTAACTTTTAACAAGGCACACCTGTTAATTGAAATGCATTCCAGGTGACTACCTCATGAAGCTGGTAGAGCGAATGGGAAGAGTGTGCAAAGCTGACATCAAGGCAAAGGGTGGCTACTTTATAGAATCTCAAATATCTTTTGTTTTGTTTAACACTTTTTTGTTACTACATGATTCCATATGTGTTATTTCATAGTTTTGAAGTCTTCACTATTATTCTACAATGTAGAACATAGTACAAATAAAGAAAAACCTTTGAATGAGTAGGTGAGTCCAAACTTTTGACTGGTACTGTAGCTCCTACATAATCTACCTGTATTCTGTATGGACTCCTCTGTAACTTACCAACTAACGTGAGGGAGGAGCTCTCTGCTTTCTCGAAAACCACCTGGCTGTTCCCCACCAGCAGGCCAATGTCAATCTAAGGGAAACAGGAATTGTTGGAATTATTACCAACTACTGGTTATTACAAATAACTGTTCCAAATAAACTCGTACAATTCTGCAGAGTTCCTTTTGGACTTCGACCAGCACCCCAGCAGCACATTCCCTCATCAAATAGAGACCCCGTTCGAAATGAAGGGGCAGGTGAAAGCAAGGGCTCCACCACTTGGCATTCACCTGTCCAGTCATTTCTAATCATGGATTACTTCAAGGAAGGGGGGTAAATTCCGACGGGGGCCCATATCATGAAGGGTTGAGGCGTTACAGCAGTAGGTCAATGGTAACTCTGGGTACCTTCTGCTTCTTGCCTGATGCTGGCTCTCCCTTGAGGATGCTTGCGTCCATGGCCTCAATGTCTTTGATCACCAGCCCAAAAAGCTTGTCGCAGAAACTAAACACCATCTGTGGGGGGGAAGGGAGGAGGACAGGAAGAATGATAGAAGAAAGGAGGAGGATGAGAAGAGAGAGGAGGAAGGCTGTGCGAGGTTACATCCCAATTCTCCCAAGTTTGCACTCCCACCCACATCTAAATTCATTTGATTGATTTAAGCCACCAGTCTTTTTCCTTGTAACTCCAGGGAAGGGAAATGTGCAGGAAAAGTGTGAAGAGTTGTGACCGGCTGTAGTGTTTGCTGTTCTGACTGACCTGCTGGGTGACAGAGAAGGCCTGGTTGTTGAACTGCTGGATGAACTCGCTGGCCATCTTGTCCGAGTCGTAGGGGCTGGTGTCCGTGCTCTTCTTCTGGAGGAAGTCAATCTCTATAGTCATGGCACCGATGCATTGTTGGGACTTGTCAAAGTTGTAGTTGGCCACTATGAGGGGAGAGGACTCATGTCAGATATGTATCTAGTACCGTATAATTTGTACTCGCAGAAATACTGTACTGTCAAATTAAATAGGTGTTGTATGTTAAGGTGAGCTATGGGCTGTGGTCAAGGTGTGAAGGTACAGTATATTAGGGACTGTGCAGGGTGCAGTGTAAATGAGGCAGAGCTGTGATCATAGTTTTCTTTTCCTCAGACTCATTAATGAAATGGAGTGAATTTACCTTCCACCTCCTGTCCAATGGACAGACCGGCCCATTTCCTCTGAGAGAGAGAGAGAAAGAAGAGAGATAAGTCAGCCAACAATTGCAGGGAAGCAGAGAGAAGAGGGACCTGTATGCTTCAAATATTAGAATTGTAGTTTTGGAGAAATTCGTTAAGATTATAAATAGATCTATGGGTATACTATACAATAGATTGAACATTCAGTATAATATACAGATCTGGACTAGGTGTGTGTTTTACCTGTGGCAGACTGAAAGCGATAGTGCCAGGGACTATGGCGTGGTGGGTTTTTGTAGTGAACACAAACTTGTGAGTTGGCGTAGTCTTCACAGTCACATGTCTGTAGAGAGAGGGTTAGAGACTCATGGACATCTGTTCCATATATGCAGGCAACGGCATGACCTCAATAGAACATCATATTTACAAATACTTTTTCCCCCACCTAACAGCTATTCTGCTAATGATTTTTTAGAATGATGATTATAGAGTATAGTTTGTAGTATGAAATCAGAAAAAGACTACCTTCACAGCAAAAACAGTGCACTAATTATATGACAATAAAAAAATGAATACACACATGTAGATAGCTGTGTACTAGTTCTGCAGAGAGGAAACAAAGGAGATGCCAATCTCAGTCAAAACCCTACTGTAACGGAGTGACTATAGTTCTCAAAACAACATATTTATATTTGAAAATATAATTTCATTGTGGGTAGGACAGCCATGGAGGAAAGAAATGAATCCAACATTTCCCAGGAATAGAGGAGAGGGTAGGTGGCAGGGCTATAGGTCCAAATCAACAACATGTTTCTAAACAACACTCCCTCTCTTCCCCGTTTGAGAACCAAGAGGATTCCATGGCTAGAGGACTAATCTCAAATTAGCAAGAGATTATACTCTGTGTGGTCCTTAACTATGAGCACAAAAGAGATAAGAGAGATCCGGTGGGAAAAGCTGCTATTGAATTCAACTACTTATTGATTCCTATTTATTATTCAACAACTAGTTATAATATGGAGTACCGCAAGGTTCAATGCTAGGACTGTTCAATTTTATACTTACAACTCGTGCTAAATTAAGATATTCTACTGAATTAAATCAACCAGACTCAGAGGTAAACTTCAACATGTCTTTACTCCATCACTGTCCGTGTAATCCCTCACATTCCTTTACTGACGTGGTGACGTCCCATCTCAGTACGTCACATCAATACACGACATCCCCCCTTTACTTGGATAGGAACTTCAATGTCAACCTGACATACACAACTGCACTTATTCCTTATCTGTATAGCAACCTTTATGTTATTAATAAACAACTTAAATCTGTTCAATGTCTTATTATTTCTGTTCTCCTAATGGACTTTCCTTTATTTTTTTGCAACAAAACATTCTGCACTTTTTCTTTCAAAACATAACTCAAACATTCAGAGTCTTCGCATTAGTCCTTTTTTTCATTTTATACTGGTTTTCTGGTTTTCTATGTACCGTCTCAGATTAGGACACTGCTCCACAGTCTCTTTCAGTTGTGTGTGGTCCTTTGATTGTGGATCCGGCTCCTCAAATATATACAGTGAGGGAAAAAAGTATTTGATCCCCTGCTGATTTTGTACGTTTGCCCACCTTTACGGCGTAGTGTGTTACCAAGTGTTTTCTTGGTGACTATGGTCCCAGCTGCCTTGAGATCATTGACAAGATCCTCCCGTGTAGTTCTGGGCTGATTCCTCACCGTTCTCATGATCATTGCAACTCCACGAGGTGAGATCTTGCATGGAGCCCCAGGCCGAGGGAGATTGACAGTTCTTTTGTGTTTCTTCCATTTGCGAATAATCGCACCAACTGTTGTCACTTTCTCACCAAGCTGCTTGGCGATGTTCTTGTAGCCCATTCCAGCCTTGTGTAGGTCTACAATCTTGTCCCTGACATCCTTGGAGAGCTCTTTGGTCTTGGCCATGGTGGAGAGTTTGGAATCTGATTGATTGATTGCTTCTGTGGACAGGTGTCTTTTATACAGGTAACGAGCTGAGATTAGGAGCACACTGGTATGTGGACAACTCGGTATTCAAAGAATACAACGTTCGCTGAAGAGGTACAGTGACGGAAAAAAGTATTTGATCCCCTGCTGATTTTGTACGTTTGCCCACTGACAAAGAAATGATCAGTCTATAATTTTAATGGTAGGTTTATTTTATACATGTAACGAGCTGAGATTAGGAGCACACTCTTAAAGGGAGTGCTCCTAATCTCATTTTGTTATCTGTGTAAAAGACACCTAGGAGCCATAAATCTTTCTGATTGAGAGGGGGTCAAATACTTATTTCCCTCATTAAAATGCAAATCAATTTATAACATTTTTGACATGCGTGTTTCTGGATTTTTTTGTTGTAATTCTGTCTCTCACTGTTCAAATAAACCTACCATTAAAATTATAGACTGATCATTTCTTTGTCAGTGGGCAAACGTACAAAATCAGCAGGGGATCAAATACGTTTTTCCCTCACTGTACCTCTTCAGCGAATGTTGTATTCCTTGAATACCTGGCTCCAGTTGGAGATTGAACAACCACATTTTTTTCCCTCTTTATTGACCACAGTTTGTGGTATCTTGTTGAAAGTTGTTGTGAACTCGTCTGTTTTCTCCTGTTTCAGGAGAACCTGGTCTCTGACGTCCACGTCGGAGTGTTTGGCTCTGCGACGGCTGTCTGCATAGATCTTGGATTTCCCTTTCTGCTCAACATCATTGTCCCGTGCCTCCAGGTCACTCTGCTATATCTGGAAGCTTTCCCCTTGGGACTAATTGTCCGATTACACACCGTTCATTTTCTATGGGTGCAAATGCCTGGCTTGTCTCATAACACCCATTCTGAATAGCATCTCTCACTTCTTTTAGCTCTTCATCTGCAGCTAATTGGTCTTGTGGTCATTGCATTTGGAGTTGCATTCACAGCCGCAAATCTTACATAATCCTCTGCTCTATGTGCGTGTGAGTCTTTCACTGCAGTCTTCCCAATTAGACAAGACAGAAGGTCTGCGATGTTGTTTTTCCCTGGTATGTGGACAACTCGAAAGTCATAGGGGTTGGAGTCTCAGCACCCACCGTTCGATGCGAGTGCATGGCTTTGAGCAAGGACTGTAAATAGCTTCTAACATCTTGTGGTCAGTCACTAGATCAAATTCCCTGCAGTGTTTAACCTTTATTTAACTAGGCAAGTCAGTTAACAACAAATTCTTATTTTCAATGACGGCCTAAGAACAGTGGGTTAACTGCCTTGTTCAGGGTACAACAGATTTGTACCTTGTCAGCTCGGGGATTTGAACTCACAACCTTTCAGTTATTAGTCCAACGCTCTAACCACTAGGCTACGCTGCTGCCCCACACAGTGTACACACGGGTGAAGCCTTTCACAAGCCCAAACCAATGCAAGTGCCTCACGTTCAGTTTGTGAATATCTATGTTCACACTGACAGTCTCTTGCTCACATAACAGACTGGAACCATTTATCCTTGTTGTTCTTGCATAAGCACAGCTCCTAGGCCCACTGGTCCTTCATCTGCTATTACCGTAAATTCCGGACTATAAGCCGCAACTTTTTTCCCAGCTTTGAACCTCGCGGCTTAAACAATGACGTGGCTAATATATGGATTTTATCCGCTTTCAAAAAAAAAAAAAATCGCCAAAAAAACACATTCTGTAACGTGCTCAGTTTTCTGGCGGCATGAAGCTTTCATTAGACCAATGAAATTGCCGAACGGGTTAAGGTCAAACAACTTTTTTGTTTACTGTTTAGATTAAATCGAGCGCTCTCAAACTTCCCATCATTCTGATTACGGTAGTCATTTTGTCACCCTCATCATGGCAAAGACACGGAGAAATGCATATGATGCAGCTTTCAAGTTGAAGGCGATTGATCTGGCTGTTGGAAAAGGAAATAGAGCTGCTGCACGGGAGCTTGGTCTTAATGAGTCGATGATAAGACGTTGGAAACAGCAGTGTGAGGAATTGACTCAGTGCAAAAACACAACTAAAGCTTACTGCTAATTTGTTACAAGCCGTGTTTCGTTAAAGCCTATTTATTTTTGTTACAAGCCGTGTTTCGTTAAAGCCTGTGTAAAGTTTGTTTGTTTCAATGTACCGGTAGGCACCTGCGGCTTATAGACATGTGCGGCTTATTTATGTTCAAAATAATATATTTTTTAAAATTCAGTGGGTGCGGCTTATATTCAGGTGCGCTTAATAGTCTGGAAATTACGGTACTTTTGTGGGCGCGTCTTTGTCAAAGTATGCGAGTGTCGCAGCTTCAGCCAGTTACTCTTTTAGCCTGTTGGGGATAGGGGACAGTATTTACACGGCCGGATAAAAAAAACGTACCCGATTTAATCTGGTTACTACTCCTGCCCAGTAACTAGAATATGCATATAATTATTGACCTTTGGATAGAAAACACCCTAATGTTTCTAAAACTGTTTGAATGGTGTCTGTGAGTATAACAGAACTCATATGGCAGGCAAAAACCTGAGAAGATTCTGAACAGGAAGTGGCCTGTCTGACAAGTTGTTGTTCATCTTGGCTCTTTTTATTGAAGACTGAGGATCTTTGCTGTAACGTGACACTTCCTACGGCTCCCATAGGCTCTCAGAACCCGGGAAAAAGCTGAATGATATCGAGGCAGCCCCAGGCTGAAACACATTATCGCGTTTGGATAGTGGCCGGTCAGAGTACTCGGAGACTCAGGCTCGAGCACGAGATGTTTTTATTTTCTCTCTCTTTGTACGTATACACACTTTCCCGGTCGGAATATTATCGCTTTTTTATGAGAAAAATGGCATAAAAATTGATTTTATACAGCGGTTGACATGCTTCGAAGTACGGTAATGGAATATTTAGAATTTTTTTGTCACGAAATGCGCCGTGCTCGTCACCCTTATTTACCCTTTCGGATAGTGTCTTGAACGCACGAACAAAACGCCGCTATTTGGATATAACAATGGATTATTTGGGACCAAACCAACATTTGTTATTGAAGTAGAAGTCCTGGGAGTGCATTCTGATGAAGAACAGCAAAGGTAATAACATTTTTCTTATAGTAAATCTGACTTTGGTGAGTGCTAAACTTGCTGGGTGTCTAAATAGCTAGCCCTGTGATGCCGGGCTATCTACTGAGAATATTGCAAAATGTGCTTTCACCGAAAAGCTATGTTTTAATCGGACATATCGAGTGCATAGAGGAGTTCTGTATCTATAATTCTTAAAATAATTGTTATGTTTTTTGTGAACGTTTATCGTGAGTAATTTAGTAAATTCACCGGCAGTGTTCGGTGGGAATGCTAGTCACATGCTAATGTAAAAAGCTGTTTTTTGATATAAATATGAACTTGATTGAACAAAACATGCATGTATTGTATAACATAATGTCCTAGGGTTGTCATCTGATGAAGATCATCAAAGGTTAGTGCTGCATTTAGCTGTGGTTTGGGTTTATGTGACATTATATGCTAGCTTGAAAAATGGGTGTCTGATTATTTCTGGCTGGGTACTCTGCTGACATAATCTAATGTTTTGCTTTCGTTGTAAAGCCTTTTTGAAATCGGACAGTGTGGTTAGATTAATGAGAGTCTTGTCTTTAAAATGGTGTAAAATAGTCATATGTTTGAAAAATTGAAGTTTTTGCATTTTTGAGGTATTTGAATATCGCTCCACGGGATTACACTGGCTGTTGAGCAAGCGTCCCACCTAGCCCAGAGAGGTTAAAATGTCTGAAATACCTTCTCCTGTTTCCTGTCCGAAGTGGAATGTTGTTTCCTTCTTGGTCAACTTCCGCAGAGGCTCTGAGAGTGTAGAGAACTGGGCAATAAACCTACTGCTGTAGCCCACGGAACCTAGAAAGCTAGGAACCTCTGATGCCGTCTCAGGCTCCCTGGCCTCGACCACTGCTCTCACTCTTTCAGCTGTGGGCCTTACGCCTTTCTGTGAGAGGAACATGCCCATAAACACCAATTTGTCCATGTTGAACTGACATTTCTCTTGAGTTGAGAGTCAGCCCACAGTTCTCCAGCCTATTGAAGACAGCATGTAGCCGCTGGTCATGGGTCTCCTTGTCTGGGGCATGGACGATGATGTAATCCAATATGTTTTCCACCTCCCCGATGCCTGCCGGTGCTGTTGCGATTTCATGTTGATACTGCTCGCTCGCCGATGAAACTCCAAATATGAGTCTTTTATATTAGTATATCCCATTATGCACTACAAACGTCGCTATGCCTCTCGACTCCAATTGATGATAGCCCCATTTGAGCCCCATTTGAGATCCAGTTTACTGAACATGACAGGCCCATTCATTCCTTGCAAAAGTTCACCTACTGTGGGGACTGGGTACCTGCCACAAATGCTGTGTTCACTTGTCTCATGTCTAGACACAGTCTTATGTCACCGTCCGGTTTTGGCACCACCACTACTGGATTCACCCATGGCGTGGCACCACCTCTACCGGATTCACCCATGGTGTGGCACCACCACTACCGGATTCACCCATGGTGTGGCACCACCACTATCGGATTCACCCATGGTGTGGCACCACCACTACCGGATTCACCCATGGTGTGGCACCACCACTACTGGATTCACCCATGGTGTGGCACCACCACTATCGGATTCACCCATGGTGTGCCACCTTCCACTCTCTCCATTAAGTCCATGTTTTGTGGTTCATCTATCTTTTCTCCACAGCTTCTCTCAGGTAGAATGGTACACACCTAAGGGCCTGTGCTACTGGTGTCACATTTGATCAACATGTAGGTTGATCTGCTTCGTGTTTAGGTTACCCACCCCTTCAAACAACCTGGGGTATTGCTGTTTTATCTGAGTTTTTCCATCTGCCACTGCTGCTATGTCAACACCCACTTTTAGCACACCCAATTGAATGGCAGTCTCTTTACCTAGCCATGGTACTCAGCATCCACAAATCACAGTGAACAATGTGGACTCAGCCTGTGTGCTCTGCTTGCCTATCTTTATTTGGCATGAGAAAACCCCTTTTACTGATAATGGCTCGCTTGATGAGTATGCATATAGCTTTTTATCAGTCCGTGATGAACGGCACTTTCTTTTCTTGGCTTTCAACATTTCCCATGTGCTCTCGTCTACTATATCACTGTGTCCCCAGAGTCAATTAGCATGAATAAACGGACCCCTCCCACTGAGAACGGGATCCTGTCAGTTACAGTTCTCATTTACTGGTCTTTTCCTTCTGCATTCTCTCAGCCCATTTTTTGTGATATTTCCTATCCTTTTTGAAAACATGACACACGGTCTCATTATCTTTAGCATCTGTACTCACATGCATGGCGGCCATTTGCACTTAAATTATTTCACATTGTACTAATGTTAGCCCAGGGCCCTCCTCCAATAGTTTTCGTCGCACCTATTCAGTATTACACTTGCTAAGTATGGCATCTCTAATCTGATTGTCCTTATCTCCAGCAAAGTATTTAGCTGCTTGTCTAAGACGAGTAACAAATTGCTGAACTGTCTCACCAGTTTTCTGTGTCAGTTGATAAAATGTCTGTCTCGCGAACGCTGTGTTCACCTGTGGCACGAAGTATGCGTTTAACGCAGCCACAGCCCTGACACTTCGAACACACCGACAGCGTCATTGCATTTTGGTACGCCAGAATTACATTCATTTCCATTTCAACTGCGTTTGCCTTGCAGCATTGCGTTGCCGTTGCAGTACGTTCGGTGTGGTGCATACCTTGGATTTACCGAACGTATGCATCAAACTGTATGTGTCGACGGCTTGACAGAAATGGTAGCAGGTGGTGAATGTGGAACTTTTGTTGCACACATATCCAGATGATGCTGCGCACTATTTTGCGCAATAACACTGTCGGTGTGTTCGAGGCATGACGTCGTCCGTTGGTTCTCCAGTGTCTGCGAGTGTGAAGAAAACGTCCGGCACATCTGTCCCGGCATGACGTAGAAGCAAAGCTCTCCTCCGTTGTTTTGTAACCGGCTCAGCGTCACCGGACAGTATTAATCCTTTACCATCCGTGAACAGCTCAAACGCCATCAACCACCTAGTCCAGCGTGGACCTAGCGTAGCAGGCTCACTGTAGCTTTCAAACTTTGGCACAGTGTTTTCCATCTCGACGACACTAACTCACTTTTCAGATTTAACTATCGTTTTCAAACGTTATCCTTGTCGCAATTGTTCAATTGCATACTCACAACTCGTGCTAACTTAAGATATTATACTGAATGAAATCAACCAGACTCATGTCTTTACTCCATCACTGTCCGTGTAATCCCTCACATTCCTTTACTGACGTCCTATCTCAGTACGTCATATCAATACACGACAAGGACCTGTGCTCTTTTTCAAAAGCTTATTTGTAAATGCCCTTAAAGAGTCGATGTGAACAGCGTTTCTCCTGTTGTTACTTAGGTGTGGCTAATGTTGCCTATCTGCTCCCTGGACTCCACCTAAAGTACGAATAAATCTAGGGAGAACACTGAAATAAATTCTAAGGCCCAATTGTCAACATTTTCAAACACCTGATCTCCTTTGATATTTAAACAAATATATATTGATGGTACATTGGGAAGATAGTGTGACAGTGCAGAGAAGCAAAGACAGAGTGGCCAAAACTGTGCTCAAACAGGGCTCGTACATACATTATTGTAAGGAATGTGTGGTCCAAAGTGGTAAACGCCACATCAGACTATAGCACGTAGACCATGATTCAGCCATGGGCTGATTTTATCTTGAGCGGATCGTTTGGGGGCCCGGAACATTACAATTTGTAGACTGAAAATTGACCGCAAGAAGCCCAAACAGATATATTTGACTAAAATATAATAATTTCAAACGTTGCTTACATTTGTATCAACTCACGTGTCTCCCTATTATGCGTATGAATACTTGGGAACAGATTTCCAAATTGAAAATCACTTGGAGCTGGTTCCCTTGTGATTTGACAGTCTTTTATGTCCAACAATGAAAAAAAGATATTTAAAAAAGCTCAGAAAAGTGCCAGTTGGGGAATCCTGATGTAGTGTGATTTTCCAGACTACAGAGGGCTACACTGTATAGTGTGATTACTCACTGTCCAGACTGCAGATCCTTCTCGCTCACCACAGCACAGTTTGTCAACGACAGGTCATCTGTCGGGCATCGTGCCGCTTGCATCGTCTGCAGTGGAGAACAGAAAGAAAGAAGAGAGCGAGAGAGAGAGAGGAGAGAGAGAGGAATATATAGACAAACAGAGAGAAGAGAAGAGGAGGGACGAAGGAAGTGGGATAAGTTGAAAGGGAGATATTACTCTAGTAGTTGAGTGGTGACGCAGCATTTCCTTTCCATTTTCCAAAGGAAAACTCATTTTACATTTAGTAGCATCATCAAGCAACTTGGGTTTCCTTGTTGAGACTGAGGCTAAGAAACAACCAGGAGACACACCCATGACGACCTCTTGACTTTCATCAAAAATCATAAAGAAACATCCAGTTAAATTCTGGCAGTTCACACTATGGTGTGAGGGTATATAATGAACCATTCAACTTTGTAGCAATGCAACAGTATACTGTAGATATGTCACAGCATTTCTTTGGGTGGAACATTGATCATGTTTAGTTTCTCTGCAAATTCAACATATTTCAACTCATAGGCAACAGCAATGTTTGTCCAACATCACAAGATAGTCAAATGCATATATAAACCAGCCTTGAAACAGACAACGCCAGAGAGCAGTAACTAGCGGCAGATACAGCTAGCTAGCTAGTTAGTTTATTTGTTAGGATCTATTCCGGTCGTTACAAGACTGTGAATGAATGTATGAACGAATGATGTACAAAATACAATGAAACCAAAGACAAATTCAAAAGACAAAATATAAAAACAAAAGAACACATTTCTTAGTTGCGGTAACTTATCTAAACACAATTCTTGTTGACAAGTTTCTACATACTTATGTCAGAATATTGTACTATTGCACGGATTTACGGCATTGACATTCTCTTCCATAGCTCTGTTCGCACAATTCACTGAGTGAAAAGGTTATAGAGTGAAAATGAATCTCGTCACCTTTGTATTCTGCTAAGAGCATAGCTTCCAGACCGCCTGCGAACTGTCATAACATACCAAGGACACTATGCAGTACAGAGCCTTCCCTTTGGTACACAAGACAAGCCTCTAAACACTTTCAGTAAAAGAGAAAATATTAGAAAAAGCAAGAACATGTTGTTCGAATTAAAAATCCCAGAGAAGGCCATGTTACAAAAAAGCTTGTTGTGACGACAAATACACTTTTCAGGTCAAGACGGAAAGTGATCTGGATAATAATGCAATACTTACTCCAGCTTTTAAGACAAATCAGGGGAGATGGAGGGTTCTTGGGTTCTCAATCTCAAGACCATTTAAAAACTGTCTTGGTCTGGGCCACAGTGCCAGAGGTCTGGGTCTGGGCTGATGGTCTATGATGAGACCATGGTCTTCGTGGATTTTCTACACATGATGCCAAGATGCATCTTTGAATACCATCTTGTCAGTTATATGGCCATGTATGAGTGAAATAACACGCAAGTCCATCACTTGTCAGAGCCAAGTTGGACTAAAATAACAACTGGTTTGGTCTGGGTCTAAACAGGTTGCATCTTCGTCTGGGTGTCATAAGGTGCGGTCTAAGTCTGGGTCTTGAGGTCTAAGTCTGGGTCTTGCGGTCTAAGTCTGGGTCTTGAGGTCTAAGTCTGGGTCTTGAGGTCTAAGTCTGGGTCTTGAGGTCTAAGTCTGGGTCTTGAGGTCTAAGTCTGGGTCTTGAGGTCTAAGTCTGGGTCTTGAGGTCTAAGTCTGGGTCTTGTGGTCTAAGTCTGGGTCTTGAGGTCTAAGTCTGGGTCTTGAGGTCTAAGTCTGGGTCTTGAGGTCTAAGTCTGGGTCTTGAGGTCTAAGTCTGGGTCTTGAGGTCTAAGTCTGGGTCTTTAATATTTAATTAATGACATAACAAGGAGACGAATCGCCATTCACTTCAGTTAGATTTTATACCATCCTATACGTTGGTTGTGAACATACCCTGTGAAGATATGCATGCCATAGCCATCTCTGATTTAGCTCACTCATAGTTATACACAGGCCTGCCATGTACGCTTGCATGTCTGGCATTTGAACGCTGGTAGCTGGGGAGCGGAGTGCAAGGGCAACGGGTGTTGGGAGTCGCAATGTTCGGGAGCAAGGGGAATGCTTGGGTTGTGGCAAGTTATAGAGGGGTGCGTATTGCACTGCAGTGCTGGCACACTGCCCTTGCCCCATTTATAAAATCATCACATGCAGTCTAGCCAACCCCTTCATCTACCACACTGCCAGCGCTCGCTCAGCCAGAAGACAAAGAAATAGGTTAACGCTTTTCCGTTTGACCCGAGTCCAAGAGTAGGTCTAAACACTCTTAGTGAAACTGCAGTGGAGTAATGGATGATAATGTATTGTTTGTGCACTCAATCAAATAGCTTCCCTCTCTGCATTGCAACTCCGTCAATGGATCTGCAATGGCAGATGATGTGTACCATATGTATATAGTTTCTCCTGAGACAGTCACTACCAGGGGTGAGAGCGGCGGCAGTGGCAGCAGGGTGGGGGGGGGAGCTTTCGTAAGACCTTGGGAGTTGACGAGGCGGATAAAGCTGCTTTCAGTAAAGCCGACTGACTGTCCAATTAAGCTATTAGACGTTTAGCGGGTGGCGTGGGAGTTCATACATGAGGAAATTACTTACATACATACCTTGAAAAATATTACGACCTGGGGGGGCCAACGTACGCAAGCAAAGAGGGAGGGGAAGAGGAGGACATAAGACAGAGAATTGAGACAGCCAGGACCACTGTCTGTCAGAGAGCTGAAGCAGCACCGGGTGCAATGATTCACAATCGAAGGAATACCACTTTGACAGTGGCAAGTGGCAAACGCATGCAGAGCGGGGCAGAGTTGGGGTCATTCTTATCATTTCACTCACTTTGGTTTTGTTCCCGTCCTGAACTGCACCAAAGCACGTGGACATTTTGACGTCAGTGAATTTACACTGCCCAAATAAATTGGTCTGTGGCTAGAGTCTTGTTTTTGAAATGTGAGTTTTTAGCAAGCTAAGCGTCTACTATAAAGTATACCCAAATCTGGCAGTATTGTCATTTGTCAGTCATATATGCTTAACAGTCTTATGTAGATCTTACATAAGGAAGAGATTCATTCTTCACATTGTAAACAGAAAATATTGTCTAAATATGAGAACTAATATGAATTTCCATGAGAGCAGAAATCTTTCGTATTTTTGGTGAGTTTATGTGATGAATGGATGGAACCCCAGGGTTACTGTCATGTGTGGCTGATTCAAATGGTAATAGGAGCTGTATCATGCACAAACAAGCAAGATATTACACGGTTTTGAAAATGTAGTAAGAATAAAACCCTGAACATAAATACCTTCATTCATAACAGAACTCAATGCATTTAATGAGACACCATTTGAATTCAAAGTAGTCACGTCTCACAACCCCTCAAGATTGTATTCAAAACATATATTACAAAATGGCTCATTGGTGGTGGTATGCTGCATTCAGGACTAAGAATAGAGGGTGTTCAGTGATCCGTCTTATGATTGCAGTATAAAAACACACACACACACACAATCCTAAATCTTGATGCCCCACCCAGCCCTGCAGTCTCGTAGGACAGAACACTCTAGGCTTTTTCTCCTGCCTTATTTCAGGAATACCTTTTCCATTTTCCATCAGCTGGAGTCCTGGGGGAGGTATCCATTGTGATGTCTGTGCTGGAGATCAATATGTATGGATGCAGCCAGTAGGAGGAGCCATTCACCTATACCTCTAGCCAGCTAGTGTATCAGGTTCACCCAATGATGTACACAGTAGAAACATAATTAAACTGAGTATAGAAAACATTAAGGACACCTGCTCTTTCCATGACATAGACTGACCAGGTGAATCCAGTATGAAAGCTAAGATCCCTTAGTGATGTCACTTGTTAAATCCACTACAATCAGTGTAGATGAAGGGGAGGAGAAAGGTTAAAGAATGATTTTTAAGCCTTGAGACAATTGAGACATGGACTGTGTATGTGTGCCATTCATAGCTTGAATGGACAAGACAAAAGATATAAGTGCCTTTGAACGGGGTATGGTAGTAGGTGCCAGGAGCTCCGGTTTATGTCAAGAACTGTGAAGTTGCTGGGTTTGTCACGCTCAACGGTTTTCCATGTGTATCAAGAATGGTCTACCACCCAAAGGACATCAAGAGAACTTGACACAACTGTGGGAAGTGGAGTCAACATGGGCCAGCATCCCTGTGGGACGCTTTCAACACCTTGTAGAGTCCATGCCCCGACGAGTTGAGGCTGTTCTGAGGACAAATGGCGGGGGCTACTCAATAAGAGGAAGGTGTTCCTAATCTTTGGTATAGTCAGTGTATTTGAATATAATATATATGCCTACGGGCCTATATTTGATGTTTACAAAACCACAATATTTATGCAATAATTTCAAATGAGGCGTTACTTTTTCCATGGTAGTTTGACAATCTTACCAGCATACTATCTACAAATCAGTTATTTTCAGAATGGCACCAGAAAAAGTGCATACACAATCTATTTCACAAAATGATATGGGATCAGTTCTCCCTACACCAATCTTTACTTGAAACCATTGTAAGCGAGTCAACAAGAAGGCCATAGGTCAAATTTTCAAGGGCATTAGAGTCAGCACAGGGATACAGTTGAAGTCGGAAGTTTACATACACCTTAGCCAAATACATTTAAACTCAGTTTTTCACAATTCATGACATTTAATCGCAGTAAAAATTCCCTGTCTTAGGTCAGTTAGGATCACCACTTTATTTTAAGAATGTGAAATGTCAGAATAATAGTTGAGAGAATTATTTATTTCAGCTTTTATTTCATCACATTCCCAGTGAGTAAGAAGTTTACATACACTCAATTAGTATTTGGTAGCATTGCCTTTGAATTGTTAAACTTGGGTCAAACGTTTCGGGTAGCCTTCCACAAGCTTCCCACAATAAGTTGGGTGAATTTTGGCCCATTCCTCCTGACAGAGCTGGTGTAACTGAGTCAGGTTTGTAGGCCTCCTTGCTCGCACACGCTTTTTCAGTTCTGCCACAAATTTTCTATAGGATTGAGGTCAGGGCTTTGTGATGGCCACTCCAAAACCTTGACTTTGTTGTCCTTAAGCCATTTTGCCACAACTTTGGAAGTATGCTTGGGGTCCATTTGGAAGACCCATTTGTGACCAAGCTTTAACTTCCTGACTGATGTCTTGAGATGTTGCTTCAATATATCCACATAATTTTCCTACCTCATGATGCCATCTATTTTGTGAAATGCACCAGTCCCTCCTGCAGCAAAGCACCCCCACAACATGATGCTGCCACCCCCGTGCTTCACGGTTGGGATGGTGTTCTTCGGCTTGCTAGCCTCCCCCTTTTTCCTCCAAACATAACGATGGTCATTATGGCCAAACAGTTCTATTTTTGTTTCATCAGACCAGAGGACATTTCTCCAAAAAGTATGATCATTGTCCCCATGTGCAGTTGCAAACCGTAGTATGGCTTTTTTTATGGTGGTTTTGGAGCAGTGGCTTCTTCCTTGCTGAGCGGCCTTTCAGGTTATGTCGACATAGGACTCGTTTTACTGTGGATATAGATACTTTTGTACCTGTTTCCTCCAGGATCTTCACAAGGTCCTTTGCTGTTGTTCTGGGATTGATTTGCACTTTTCGCAGCAAAGTACGTTCATCTCTAGGAGACAGAACGCGTCTCCTTCCTGAGCGGTATAACGGCTGCGTGGTCCCATGGTGTTTATACTTGCGTACTATTGTTTGTACAGATGAACGTGGTACCTTCAGGCGTTTGGAAATTGCTCCCAAGGATGAACCAGACTTGTGGAGGTATACAATTTGTTTTCTGAGGTCTTGGCTGAATTCTTTTAATTGTCCCATGATGTCAAGCAAAGAGGCACTGAGTTTGAAGGTAGGCCTTGAAATACATCCACAGGTACACTTCCAATTGACTCAAATGATGTCAATTAGCCTATCAGAAGCTTCTAAAGCCATGACATAATTATCTGGAATTTTCCAAGCTGTTTAAAGGCACAGTCAACTTAGTGTATGTAAACTTCTGACCCACTGGAATTGTGATACAGTGAATTAGAAGTGAAATAATCTGTCTGTAAACAATTGTTGGAAAAATTACTTGTGTCATGCACAAAGTAGATGTCCTAACCGACTTGCCAAAACTATAGTTTGTTAACAAGACATTTGTGGAGTGCAATCTAAGTGTATGTAAACTTCCGACTTCAACTGTATGTGTTATGAATTCAGAAGCAGCTAAAGACATTGAGCTAATATGGTAGGTTTGAAAGCCAATTCCATTTTCTGTTTCAGATAAATGACTTTAAGTTAGTTCTTGGCTGTCTTCCCCTACTGGAAAGTAATTACATTGAAGTTGGAGAGATTTAATGGCAGCGAGAGACCATGCAGACAGATCACACCTGCAGGGTATGTTATGTTTTGCAGAGGACGATTCAAAAACGTTCATGTGCTTGTATTTGTTCTGTGCAATTTGGCTACGTTGTGCGGTAGGGAATTTCCCATCCTATATTTGAGTGACACAATATAGCTGCCAAATGTGAAAGATGAGAGATAATTGTAACTTGATTATTATACTTTTTTGATATCCTTTTTTGCATATGTCCAGCTGGCAATGAAGCTTCAAGCTTTTCTCAATATATCTGGCAAATGTTGCTACCAAGGATGTCTATGCCTCCTGGTTCCATTCCAATACAATTAAACTCACATGAGTTATATTATGCTTTGTCCTCATTAGCTGATTCTGCTGCATGCTCTTTGTTTGACGCCTCCAGTAGAGATAGAGGAACGGACCACTGCTTCGCGAGTGAACGCATCACAGCAGGGCAAGAGGACACATTTGAAGGTCGCTCTTGTCCTAGAGAAAACACCCTGATCATCACCCTGCTCAGAATCCGAGAGAATACCTTCAACTCAACTACCAGGTCTTCTTGTTTTGTGCAGACTAAGCATAATCACATTACATCTATCAGATTAATTGTGTGTCTGATGAAAAGAGTGTTTGAACTGTTCAAGCCTTTCCCACTGCAACGCCGCCACGGCACATAGCGGCACTCTCTCTAAATATAGCTGCAGCTCAACGCTCACACAGATGAAGGCCCTACACCGAGACAGGGATTACAGATTACACAGACACCCACACACACACTGTACACTCATACACATGTATATGTGTATATAAGCACATAACAAATACATATAGAGATGTGGCTATAATTAAGCAATAAGGCATGAGGGGGTGTGGTATATGGCCAATATTACCACGGCTAAGGGCTGTTCTTAAGCACGACGCATCGCGGAGATATGGCTATAAAGACACACAACCCATGTTGTTATAACATTTTCAATATATGCAGAGAGTTATCTGGTGCATAAAATCATAAAAACAAAGGCCTATAGAAATATTAGTGAGACTAGTGTTTTTGTTGTGTGACATATCTGAGGTTACAAAAAAACATGGCTGCAGACTGAATAATTAAATGAGACCAATTTATATGTCATATACAACAGTGCTGTGTATTACTGAGCACGTGACTAACAGCGGGGGAGATGTTTGATGTTTGACACTACGCTGTTCTGAGATAATTAGTTTACCAGAAGCCTAGCTAAATGAACTACCCATTTTCTTTATAAGGGCCTGTGGAGAGCTAGAATTCTCTCATCATTAAACCCTCCTCTGGTTCATGTTTTTTAATATTTAAACTGGTCTTGGGCTCATCATGGTAGTGCTGAGCGATTAGTGATTTTCGAGTTCGGTTTCAGTTCGATTATGAAAAAAATGATCCCAGTTTTATGATTTCTGTTTTCTTTTTTCACATTAAATGCATAAAAAAATGATGACATTAAAATAATTTGACATTTTTTTATGGGAATTGCCAAAACATTTAAATTATTCCATTGTCTCGGTCATTGGGTAGACAAAACAGGAAATTACTATGAAATAATCAAATATTTCAATTGTGTATATTACTTTGTTTTTATTTGATAACTTTATTATATGTATTCTTTAAAGTCATCATTTCATCTCTGCTCAGGCAGTAGCAGCCATGCAGCCAGACACTGTTATCTCTGTTCCCTCCATACTGTACTGTCTTTGGTCATCCTATTTAGCTAAGCTAGGCTAGCCTGCCTAAGTATGCTACAGAGTTATCATTTTACTAGTTCTTCAACGTAGATTAGGCATACTTTCACAAACAGTCTCTATCCCTCTCTCTCGTCATTGTGTTGTGTACATTCCTCATGTGGTCTATGCGTGTCTATACACTATCTATACACTATCGTACACTATCTGTGTGTATCTAACCCATGGTTAGAGCAACCTTTCAAAAATGAAACATGTCGTGAGCTACTTATTTTGTTATACCTTTCAAATAGGCACATTCTTCTCCTCTGCCCTGCAACTCCTTGGTGTACAAGATATGTGTTCTGTCAATATACCTGGTAAAATAATGGTTAACAAACGACTCTAGGGGGGGCCCCAAAAATGATATTTGGTATTTTCCTGAATTCTGTTTTCTCTGTTTTATTTGTCCTGGTTTTGGATTTTTTTCTTCCGTTTGTTACTCTGAATATTATAATTATTCATCAAGAATAAAAAAATATATATGTCAATGCTTAAATCGCATCTGAAGACCATTTTCTAGGTCTGAAAATAACTCATCTTTGTGTAATTCCCTTTAAAACTGTGCATCTAGCAAGAGAGGAATGTGTCGGTCTAGCAATGTTTCTGCTGTTAGACCTACTGCTGCAGCACATGTCATGGCAAAGTTTGCAAAACAATCGCCACCCAATTGATACAAATAACCCTGATATACAGTTGTTCTGTCAGGTGAGCCTACTTTGCATTCAGGAGGTTTTTAGGGGAAAGTCTGTCTACTCACAAGATGGTTATCATTAGCATCGCTAACTGGCTACATAGAGAGTGATAGACAAACGTGCACACCAAACAGACAGACATTGGGCAATATTGCTGGAAATGTATTTGCAGATTTTGTGTTACATTTGGCTTTTCAAGCCAATAGTGGCTAACCAGGGGTGGGATAATGTCAATATGACTTTGATTGGATAGTAGCCGGGAGTTTTATGTTTATGACAGTCTGCGATGGAACACATGAAAACATGCATGTAGTGTACTTTCAGAATTGATTGGCGAGCTAGGTACTGGTAGTTCTTGATCTTCCTGTTGGAAACCCCATTCGTTTTCAATGTAGGGAAGCAAAGTGCGCGGGAACCATTGGGCGATACAAGCATGGGTGAGGGAGCGTGAACAGGGCAGGACCAAAGTTGGGAAAAGCTTAACTTTTGTCGCGTATTCCTCGACATCACGTTACAATTGACCAATCGAGGCTCACTATAGTTTCCAGCCCCTACTAGATTGGCTGTTGAAGCCTAGCACTACCTCGCCTGCTTGCTTGCTTGCTTGCTAGCACTGAAATGAGGGTGAAGCTAGTGTGGCTAACCTTAAAAATCAATACAATAATAAAGTGTGGGTATCCGTATGGTGGATCACTGCTGTAACGTAGCAGGCGTAAAATTGTATCCATGGGATTGTACGACATTGCAGCCGATAGTGCAGGTGACTGCCGACTGACTGATCTACAAAGGACCTGCATCAAAAATAACTACTCATTATTATTTGTAGATCGGTCAGTCAGTCACAATTTACCCATGATAGATTACGGTCTTGATCCTCTCGAACACGGACCATCTCTGTCCAAGCCGGAAAAACCAGGCGCAATTAACTATGGTCATTGTTGTTAATTACCACGTTTCTGCGATGAACTAGGGTGAATATTTGCATAGTCCCTTTCCTGCAATCAAATGACCTAACGGCCTTATGAGTGGAATGTTATTAATATTTTTCATAATCAATAAAATAAAATAAAATTTAACCTGCCGAAAATCTGGTGTTTCTATGTCTAATAGTTTTGCTGTAAGTCAGTATTCTGTGATGGACTGTATATAAAGTGTAATATTGGAATACAAACACAAAATTGAATACATTCCAACTCTATATCTGGCATGGTACAGGTGTCTTATTTTCTTTAAGCTCATAACCATTTGTGTGAGGTGTATACTTTTGTTTCAAAGTTGATTTATTTAAGACTACCAAGAAACACTCTGTGTTACCCTGATTTAGCCCACTGCAGTAAAAGGTTAATGAAAACTACAACTACATTCAGCACTTTCTCTTGGGAATGACTTGATTTCTCTCTAGAGAAACGGCGCGTTGGGCTCACAAAAAAAAAAAATGGAATTCAAGTAATTGGACCGACGTCGGTCAATTAGTTGTTTAATAGCTGTAGCTCGTCAACTATGTGTCTGTCTATCCCTGTTCTCTCCTCTCTGCACAGGCCATACAAACGCTTCACAACGCGCGGCCGCTGCCACTCTAACCTGGTGGTCCCAGCGCGCACGACCCACGTGGAGTTCCAGGTCTCCGGCAGCCTCTGGAACTGCCGGTCTGCAGCCAACAAGGCTGAGTTCATCTCAGCCTATGCTACCCTCCAGTCCCTAGACTTCCTGGCGCTGACGGAAACATGGATTACCACAGATAACACTGCTACTCCTACTGCTCTCTCTTCGTCTGCCCACGTGTTCTCGCATACCCCTAGAGCATCGAGCCAGCGGGGTGGTGGCACTGGAATCCTCATCTCTTCCAAGTGGACATTCTCTCTTTCTCCCCTGACCCATCTGTCTATCTCCTCATTTGAATTCCATGCTGTCACAGTTACCAGCCCTTTCAAGCTTAACCTGTTAGGGCTAGGGGGCAGCATTGACACGGCTGGATAAAAAACATACCCGATTTAATCTGGTTACCACTCCTACTCAGTAACTAGAATATGCATATACTTATTACATATGGATAGAAAACACCCTAAATTTTCTAAAACTGTTTGAATGGTGTCTGTGAGTATAACAGAACTCAAATGGCAGGTCAAAACCTGAGAGATTCCTTTACAGGAAGTGGCCTGTCTGACCATTTCTGGAACTTCTTTGCCATCTCTATCATTTACTAAGGATCTCTGCTCTAACGTGACACTTCCCACGGCTCCAATAGGCTCTCAGAGCCCGGGAAAAAAGAGAATGTCGTCATTCCAGCCCCAGGCTGAAACACATTATCGCCTTTCTCAAGTGGCCCATCAAGAGACACTAGCTTATGCGCGTGACCCCGACCGCCCCCGCCTTTGGGATTTTTTCCTCTGTTTGCCGAAAAGGAGATTCCCTGTCGGAATATTATCGCTTTTCTACGAGAAAAATGACGTAAAAATTGATTTTAAACAGCGGTTGACATGCTTCGACGTACGGCAATGGAATACTTTGAATTTTATTGTCAGGAATTGCGCCAAGCGCGCGACACTTCTTTACTATTTCGGATAGTGTCTGGAACGCACGAACAAAACGCCGCTATTCGGATATAACGATGGATTATTTTGGACCAAACCAACATTTGTTATTGAAGTAGACGTCCTGGGTGTGCATTCTGACGAAGACAACAAAAGGTAATGACATTTTTATAATAGTAAATATGATTATGGTGAGTGCTAAACTTGCCGGGTGTCTAAATAGCGAGCCCGTGATGCCTGGGCTAATGTACTTAGAATATTGCAAAATGTGCTTTCACCAAAAAGCTATTTTAAAATCGGACATATCGAGTGCATAGAGGAGGTCTGTATCTATAATTCTTAAAATAATTGTTATGCTTTTTGTGAACGTTTATCGTGAGTAATTTAGTAAAATGTTAGCGAATTCCCCGTAAGTTTGCGGGGGGTATGCTAGTTCTGAACGTCACATGCTAATGTAAAAAGCTGGTTTTTGATATAAATATGAACTTGATTGAACAAAACATGCATGTATTGTATAACATAATGTCCTAGGGTTGTCATCTGATGAAGATCATCAAAGGTGAGTGCTGCATTTAGCTGTCTTCTGGGTTTTGGTGACATTATATGCTGGCTTGAAAAATGGGTGTCTGATTATTTCTGGCTTGGTACTCTGCTGACATAATCTAATGTTTTGCTTTCGTTGTAAAGCCTTTTTGAAATCGGACAGTGTGGTTAGATTAACAAGAGTCTTATCTTTAAATGGCTGTAAAATAGTCATATGTTTGAGAAATTGAAGTAATAGGATTTTGAAGATTTTGAAAATCGCGCCACAGGCTGGCAGTGGCTGTTACGTAGGTGGGACGAATTCGTCCCGCCGGTCCCATAGAGGTTAACATCCTTATCATTTATCGCCCTCCAGGTTCCCTTGGAGAGTTCATCAATGAGCTTGACGCCTTGATAAGTTCCTTTCCTGAGGATGGCTCACCTCTCACAGTTCTGGGTGACTTTAACCTCCCCACGTCTACCTTTGACTCATTCCTCTCTGCCTCCTTCTTTCCACTCCTCTCCTCTTTTGACCTCACCCTCTCACCTTCCCCCCCTACTCACAAGGCAGGCAATACGCTTGACCTCATCTTTACTAGATGCTGTTCTTCCACTAATCTCATTGCAACTCCCCTCCAAATCTCCGACCACTACCTGGTATCCTTTTCCCTCTTGCTCTCATCCAACACTTCTCACTCTGCCCCTACTCGGATGGTATTGCGCCGTCCCAACCTTCGCTCTCTCTCTCCCGCTACTCTCTCCTCTTCCATCCTATCATCTCTTCCCTCTGCTCAAACCTTCTCCAACCTATCTCCTGATTCTGCCTCCTCAACCCTCCTCTCCTCCCTTTCTGCATCCTTTGATTTTCTCTGTCCCCTATCCTCCAGGCCGGCTCGGTCCTCCCCTCCTGCTCCGTGGCTCGACGACTCACTACGAGCTCACAGAACAGGGCTCCGGGCAGCCGAGCGGAAATGGAGGAAAACTCGCCTCCCTGCGGACCTGGCATCCTTTCACTCCCTCCTCTCTACATTCTCCTCTTCTGTCTCTGCTGCTAAAGCCACTTTCTACCACTCTAAATTCCAAGCATCTGCCTCTAACCCTAGGAAGCTCTTTGCTACCTTCTCCTCCCTCCTGAATCCTCCCTCTCTGTGGATGACTTCGTCAACCATTTTGAAAAGAAGGTTGACGATATCCGATCCTCGTTTGCTAAGTCAAACGACACCGCTGGTCCTGCTCACACTGCCCTACCCTGTGCTTTGACCTCTTTCTCCCCTCTCTCTCCAGATGAAATCTCGCGTCTTGTGACGGCCGGCCACCCAACAACCTGCCCACTTGACCCTATCCCCTCCTCTCTTCTCCAGACCATTTCCGGAGACCTTCTCCCCTTCCTCACCTCGCTCATCAACTCATCCTTGACCGCTGGCTACGTCCCTTCCGTCTTCAAGAGAGCGAGAGTTGCACCCCTTCTGAAAAAACCTACACTCGATCCCTCCGATGTCAACAACTACAGACCAGTATCCCTTCTTTCTTTTCTCTCCAAAACTCTTGAACGTGCCGTCCTTGGCCAGCTCTCCTGCTATCTCTCTCAGAATGACCTTCTTGATCCTAATCAGTCAGGTTTCAAGACTGGGCATTCAACTGAGACTGCTCTTCTCTGTGTCACGGAGGCTCTCCGCACTGCTAAAGGTAACTCTCTCTCCTCTGCTCTCATCCTTCTAGACCTATCTGCTGCCTTTGATACTGTGAACCATCAGATCCTCCTCTCCACCCTCTCCGAGTTGGGCATCTCCGGCGCGGCCCACGCTTGGATTGCGTCCTACCTGACAGGTCGCTCCTACCAGGTGGCGTGGCGAGAATCTGTCTCCGCACCATGCGCTCTCACCACTGGTGTCCCCCAGGGCTCTGTTCTAGGCCCTCTCCTATTCTCGCTATACACCAAGTCACTTGGCTCTGTCATATCCTCACATGGTCTCTCCTATCATTGCTATGCAGACGACACACAATTAATCTTCTCCTTTCCCCCTTCTGATAACCAGGCGGCGAATCGCATCTCTGCATGTCTGTCAGACATATCAGTGTGGATGACGGATCACCAGCTCAAGCTGAACCTCGGCAAGACGGAGCTGCTCTTCCTCCCGGGGAAGGACTGCCCGTTCCATGATCTCGCCATCACGGTTGACAACTCCCTTGTGTCCTCCTCCCAGAGTGCTAAGAACCTTGGCGTGATCCTGGACAACACCCTGTCGTTCTCCACTAACATCAAGGCGGTGACCCGATCCTGTAGGTTCATGCTCTACAACATTCGCAGAGTACGACCCTGCCTCACATAGGAAGCGGCGCAGGTCCTAATCCAGGCACTTGTCATCTCCCGTCTGGATTACTGCAACTCGCTGTTGGCTTGGCTCCCTGCCTGTGCCATTAAACCCCTACAACTCATCCAGAACGCTGCAGCCCGTCTGGTGTTCAACCTTCCCAAGTTCTCTCACGTCACCCCGCTCCTCCGCTCTCTCCACTGGCTTCCAGTTGAAGCTCGCATCCGCTACAAGACCATGGTGATTGCCTACGGAGCTGTGAAGGGAACGGCACCTCCATACCTTCAGGCTCTGATCAGGCCCTACACCCAAACAAGGGCACTGTGTTCATCCACCTCTGGCCTGCTGGCCCCCCTACCTCTGAGGAAGCACAGTTCCCGCTCAGCCCAGTCAAAACTGTTCGCTGCTCTGGCACCCCAATGGTGGAACAAGCTCCCTCACGACGCCAGGACAGCGGAGTCAATCACCACCTTCCGGAGACACCTGAAACCCCACCTCTTTAAGGAATACCTAGGATAGGATAAAGTAATCCTTCTAACCCCCCCCCCCCTTAAAAGATTTAGATGCACTATTGTAAAGTGGTTGTTCCACTGGATATCATAAGGTGAATGCACCAATTTGTAAGTCGCTCTGGATAAGAGCGTCTGCTAAATGACTTAAATGTAAATGTAAATGTAATAACTGAAAAAAATAACATTTTGGTTAATCACTCAGCACTTCATCACAGTCTCAGTCAGTACACTTCAGTCTGGGTCTGGCTATAAGTGTTCTGGTCCAGTGGTGGCTGGTGGGTGGAAATATCAGAGGACGGGCTCATTGTTGTGGCTGGAATGAAATAAATGGAACAGTATGAATGGAAACTTGGTGTTTGATACCTTTCAATTAATTCCATTTCAGCCATTTTAATGAGCCCCCCCTCCTATATCTCTGCCCACCAGTCTCCTCTGTCATGTTCTAATACTGCCAGTCCATACTTCCAGTGCAGTTATGACATCCTTATGAAGACCTGTATGCACTGTTGGAGGCAGGGACAGTTATGGACAGAAAGTGGTAGTGTATGGTAGTTTAGTTTACTACTAGTAGTTTAGTTGCAGTTTGTGGGAGTGTAGTTTGGGGTGGTTATTGGTTGTAGAGGATGTGTAGAGGTTCACAGGAGGGAGAATATTATCTAATTCAGTCTGTCATTTTCTCGGATCCTGTCACACTCACGCAACGATCTTATATCCTGATTCTTGTCCTGTTGAAAACCTCCCCCATTCCATCCCATCTTGCACAGAACACAGATTTTGCTGAGTAATCTTTCCGCTGCACTGTTGTGTTTGTTTATTTACACTCTTGTACGTTACATAAACATATGTTAACTCTCCAATTAAAATACAAAGATGGGAGAGGGCCCATGAACGAAGAGGATCGGATGTCAACATAGGATGTAGATTCTTCTAAACCACCGGCCATGTAAAAGACGACCATTACTACAAGGCCATGGATGACCACACATACAGTACCAGTCAAAAGTTTGGACACACCTACTCATTCAAGGGTTTTTCTTCATTTTTACTATTTACTACATTGTAGAATTATAGTGAAGACATCAAAACTATATAATAACACATATGGAATCATGTAGTACGCAAAAAAGTGTTAAACAAATCAAAATATATTTTAGATTTTAGATTCTTCAAAGTAGCCACCCTTTGCCTTGATGACAGCTTTGCACACTCTTGGCATTCTCTCAACCAGCTTCATGAGGAATGCTTTTCCAACCGTCTTGAAGGAGTTCCCACATATGCTGAGCACTTGTTAGCTGCTTTTCCATCACTCTGCGGTCCAACTCATCCCAAACCATCTCAATTGGGTTGAGGTTGGGTGATTGTCGAGGCCAGGTCATCTGATGCTGCACTCCATCACTCTCCTTCTTGGTCAAATAGCCCTTACACATCCTGGAGGTGTGTTGGGTCATTGTCCTGTTGAAAAACAAATGATAACCCCTCTATGGCGTATCGCTGCAGAATGCTGTGGTAGCTATGCTGGTTAAGTGTACCTTGAATTCGAAATAAATCACTGACAGTGTCACCAGAAAAGCACCCCCACACCATCACACCCCCATGCTTCATGGTGGGAACAACACATGCAGAGAACATCCGTTCACCTACTCTGCATCTCACAAAGACACAGCAGTTGGAACCAAAAATTTGGACTCAGCAGATCAAAGGACACATTTCCACCAGTCTAATATCCATTGCTCCTGTTTCTTGGCCCAAGCAAGTCTCTTCTTCTTATTGGTGTCCATTAGTAGTGTTTTTTTGCAGCAATTCGACCATGAAGGCCTGATTAACACAGTTTCCTCTGAACAGTTGATGTTGAGATGTGTCTGTTACTGGAACTCTGTGAAGCATTTATTTGGGCTGCAATTTCTGAGGCTGGTAACTCTATTGAACTTATCCTCTGCAGCAGAGGTAACTCTTGGTCTTTGCTTATTTTAGTTGTTTTTGCCATAATATAGACTTGGACTTTTACCAAATATGGCTATCTTTCGTATATCTTGTCACAACACAACTGATTGGCTCAAACGCATTAAGAAGGAAAGAAATTCCACAAATTAACTTTTAACAAGGCACACCTGTTAATTGAAATGTATTACAGGTGACTACCTGGTATGATGACTCCTTGCTGTCCCCAGTCCACCTGGCCGTGCTGCTGCTCCAGTTTCAACTGTTCTGCCTGCGGCTATGGAACCCTGACCTGTTCACCGGACGTGCTTGTTGCACCCTCGACAACTACTATGATTATTATTATTTGACCATGCTGGTCATTTATGAACATTTTAACATCTTGACCATGTTCTGTTATAATATCCACCCTGCAAAGCCAGAAGAGGACGGGCCACCCCTCATAGCCTGGTTCCTCTCTAGGTTTCTTCCTAGGTTTTTGGCCTTTCTAGGGAGTTTTTCCTAGCCACCGTGCTTTTTTCACATGCATTGCTTGCTGTTTGGGGTTTTAGGCTGGGTTTCTGTACAGCACTTTGAGATATCAGCTGATGTACGAAGGGCTATATAAATAAATTTGATTTGATTTGATTTGATTACCTTATGAAGCTGGTTGAGAGAATGCCAAGAGTGTTCAAAGCTGTCATTAAGGCAAAGGGTGGCTACTTTGAAGAATCTCAAATATAACATGTATTTTGATTTGTTTAACACTTTTTTGGTTACTACATGATTCCATATGTGTTATTTCATAGTTTTGATGTCTTCACTATTTTTCTCAAATGTAGAAAATAGTAAAAATAAAGAAAAACCCTTGAAGTAGTGTGTCCAAACGTTTGACTGGTACTGTACATAAACGAAGGTCATTCTCTGACAGCCATCTACGGTATACATTCCCTAGGTCTACTGTTCATGGTGAATCTGCGCCCTTTCTTATGTTTCACTCTTAGTGAGAACATTTTGTAAGGGGTATTCATGTAGGCTATTTCCCTCTGTTGTAAAATGTCCGCTGTGTGCTGTCAGTCTGTGATACCATCTATGTCCCTCGCAGCAGCTATGACACCCTATGCCCAGCAACAACGTGCAGTGCAGTCTGCAAGGGCGAGGGAAGGAGGGAGACCAATGCCAGTGGACACAGTTGACTCATGCTTTGCGACTGACTAAAAATGTATCATCAGCCTTAAACAAGTCTGTCGACTGAAACGAACTGCTGAGTCCAGTACACTAATGTACAACAGCTAAATCATTGCCTTGACACCCAATGGCAAGAAAGAGTAGAATACTATCTTAAAGAATGTAATTTCTGTTATTTTCATAAGTGTAAAGATTGCATGTTCAATACGGTCTTGTAATTTTATTAGGGCCATTATACTAGAGCACTGGAGGGGGAAATATTTGGTTCACCCAAAAAATGCCTTGTCATGTAACTCAGCAGCGCATCGGGCCCTGGAATTTGTGACAGACACCTCTGGCGGATATGTTTAAAAAGAACACAACAGCTCTAGTCAGACTTTGACAAATTGCACCTCTGGTCTTGTCTGTGTGCCCACGGTGCCCTGGCTGGATGCAAAACTTGCTGACAGATCAAAGCTGTCTTGTTGTAAATATAGAGGCCTATATTTTAACAGAGAATCCACTGAGAATGGAAAGGTGTTCCTCAGGGTTTCCGTTTTGAGTCCTTATTCTCAAACCACAGAGGGGTATTGCCAATGATGTCTTCTGGATACACGTTTCAATAATGCAGGCGGGCAACAGCGTCAACCAATGGAATAGGCCTTGATTTGAAAATCTCACGCTATTATGCCCCACCTATATTACAATTTCGCCTTGAGCTATGGAAATTCAATGGGCAAGCTTAGATCTCCACAACATGTCATGGTTTTACACTGGGAGAGACAGGAGAAGAGCTTCAATCTGCATCAGTGATGGGCCAACATACCTAGGTGCGGTGCATAACTTGACAGTCGACCAGCTCTAAACTGTGCTCCATCCTGTGATTAAAATCCAGTGATATAAGATATTTCCAATAGGAATTTGGCAGCACACTGGCATCAGTCCATATCAGCAGGCCAGGCAGGGCATAGCTAACCTACGAAATGCATCAGCCAGGTGCTGTCTGTTCAAGTTGAGCATAGCTTATATACCTGCGGCACTCCAGGAACTGGGCTGTTTACCCCTGTTATAGGTTGTGGCTGCCTGGCTGGAATGCATCTCTATCGGCGACAGGTTGTTGCTTGTCATGCACTGCTTTGTCATAATTAGGGATGGGCAACATTGATGGGGGTGGAGGCCTTGAAGAAATTTGGTGGCCATAGGTTCTTTTTTGGGGGCCTTTTTAGTTTAGAGTTAATTTCCTGCAATTCTACTCATTTTGCAATGGGGCAGAGAGATAAATTAGCAGTTTTACAGGTAATTTCGTGCAATTCTACACATTTTGCCATAGAGTGGAGAGAAATGTTTGCAGTTTTTAATATGAAATCTGAGTGAGAGTGACTAACAAAATCAATGGGGAGACCAGGTCGGTAATTCGACCATGATTATTACAAGTTTAGATAGCTGGCAAGACTAATTTACCAAACAAATGCAAGCTGACACGGGCTAATTAAGTGCCTGTCAGTGACTGACATAGGCCTAACAAGAGAACAACTGATGATCCATAACCACGTGTTGAAATTACACCTTGTTTCTTCTACCATTCTAACTCTCAACAGTAAATTGACCCTGACTGAGTTCCCCCCCCCAAAAAAAAAAAAATATATATGTTTTTGGAAATTGATCCGTGGGCATACAAAAGGGGGTTTGCTCAACCATGATCTAGATAGCGCAAAAATAGCTTTCCAATGCATAGATTATACTCTGGACTCACAAAACTGCCATAGTCGACTGTATATAGGTCGTGCTATGGACAAGGAGGTCGTGCTATGGACAAGGCAGCCTGCGTGCGCTGCTGTGATATGCTTTTCACAAAATTATTACAAGCACTTTTTGCACAGATATCCTATCAAAAGGTTTTAATTGCACCTTTAAGCATTCTGTCGGCTAAAGGGCATGTACAATCCAGGATTAACTTCAACCGATTCATTCAGCTAATGCAGTGGCTAGCTGTAGAGGCCTATAGCTTCCTAGCGCTGACTGTAGGATGATTCTACAAGACAGATAAATTATTTCTGCGACCCGTCAAAACCAGATTGTGCGGGTGCCTATCAAGCTGAATGCCAGGGCGTAAAAAATACATTCTGCATTGAAATAGCAGAGCCGACGTCGAACTTGACATTCAGGTGCGACGTTGCTGCAGCTAAATTCTTGCAATTTGAAAGCTGGCAACCTCCTTCCTTCGCGTATCTGGACGTCACACTCGGCATT
Source organism: Salmo salar (assembly GCF_965601325.2). Taxonomy (NCBI): domain Eukaryota; kingdom Metazoa; phylum Chordata; class Actinopteri; order Salmoniformes; family Salmonidae; genus Salmo; species Salmo salar. The sequence continues at coordinate 55,487,389 of NC_138293.1, forward strand.
GTATTATATTTACAACGAAAGAAAATGTTTATTTTGACAAAGAGATATTGAACAACCGAGAAAATATCTTACCCGGGCCGCCATCTTCGAGTCTGGTGATGTTCAGAGGTGCAGCTCTGAATGGTAATAAATATGGCAGTCGGCAGCACTGAAAGCGGACGGAGACGGCAGAGGCAGATGGACTGTCTCCTACCTATCTAGCTGCGCAGGAGGAACCAACGCTTCACGCACTGCACACTACACCGACGAGAGCAACGCATTCGATTTTGATTGGCCGAATTCAGAGGAAGCCCTAGATTAACGTTCTTCTTCTTCCTCGTCAATGATCTCGTTGCAATGAACGTCCCTCACGTTGCACGATGGATGGATAGGCTGGCAATTTTAGGGAATGGCTTCCCTCCTGACCCCGTGTGTGTGTCCCCTCCCACTCTCACACACTCTTATCCATGTAGCCTATTATCTGTTTAATGTTGAGTATTCTCAATAAAATAATTGTATTAAACCAAGCTATGACCTAAACGTGACATTGTATGTAGCCTAGCTTACCAGTAAATAATATGTGCTAACGAATGACGCACACAATGTAGCTATTGGAGTTTGTAGATTGATATTGTGATCTGCAATTGTGAATAAGCAGCTAGAATCTAGATTCGAAACTGTGCTGGGTGTGTGGTATCTTGAGAAGGCGCTCCTTTCAGCTCTGCAGGCAGCGCCTCTGCATTAGTCAGGACCAGGGACAGCGGTCCTCACACGTACAAACAGCTAGCTGCCCGTTCAGCACCACCAACCGTGGACAGCTCCTCCTAACCACTCCACCACTTCAGAGAAGGCCATACCGCACTGCAGTTGCCCACCCCGCTGCAGATTAAGCGTTTGAGCAAGGCAAAGCGCTCTCAGTGTTTTTAAGGGGGTTGCCTTTGAGCGAGACAAGGTGCAAAATTAATCATCTTAATCACATAGTAAGTAGTTATTTGGAAGGCAAGGTTATTTGTAGATCTGTGATTCTCCGCAGTTCGACTGTAATGTAGTCATCTCTTGTCGGCCTGCCATGGATAGTAGAGGCTACATCAGCATCCTCACAGCAGACATGGGCTATAGTTTGGCAGACATATTAAGCAACCTAATCCTCTCTAATTCAACATTCCACCCAGCCTATCATATGGAAAGGTGAAGCAATGTCCATGATCGTACTTAGATACACTATCTATCCTCTCAAATCTCCAAGCTGCAGGTTGCTCAGCATTCCTTATGATGAGCAGCAACTCTCTACTGCCTCGTTGTGGCTAGACTGGCTAGCGCAGGCTCATGGGAAGTGAAGTTCTTTTTACGGGGGAGGCTTCCATGGAAGGGAAAGGGGGATACCTAGTCAGTTGTACAACTGAAAGCATTCAACTGAAATGTGTCTTCCGCATTTAACCCAACCCCTCTGAATCAGAGAGGTGCGGGGGGCTGCCATAATCGACATCCACGTCTTCGGGGCCCTGGGGAACAGTGGGTTAACTGCCTTGCTCAGGGGCAGAACAACAGGCCTACAGATGAAGGGATTTTCCCCCTCATATTGTTTATACAGTGATTTATATGGCTAGGAGGTGGAAAGAATTTGGCCTGTCTGCATTATGGATTTATAGTGTGAGGTCCCTGGGACAGGATTGGTCTATCCAATACAATGAAAATTCCACCAAGCCTATCTGTGTAAGATGAAGTTCCTATTGCCTCAATGTTCAACATTCATTCACAAGATCAGTCACAAAGAAACAGAACATTTCAAAAGGCTTGCAAATGTATTTTTTTTTATATAAAGTCTCACTCACATACATAGTCATACATCCACATACATTAGTCACAGATTGCCTCATCTTTACTCTAACAACACTATTTTGACTTTATTGTTCAACAAAGTTGCACACAATATGATTCACAAATGAAAAGGGGGGAAAAATGAAATAACCCCATTAACTTTGTATTGTACAAATGTGTTGTCTTGTTTGTGTTGCAAGTGAAAACATGGCACATAGTTATGACTTAGTCAAAGAAAGATACAGGGTGAACTTCACCCCTCTCCATAGATCTCCATAGAGTCCCAGGCTGTGTTCCATTCCAAATAGGCTGAGTGTTCCATTCCAAACAGTCTGGGTGTTCCTTTCCAAACATGCTGAGTATTCCATTCCAAACAGGCTGGGTGTTCCATTCCAAACAGGCTGGGTGTTCCATTCCAAACAGGCTGGGTGTTCTATTCCAAACAGGCTGAGTGTTCCATTCCGAACAGGCTGGGTGTTCCATTCCAAACAGGCTGGGTGTTCCATTCCAGACAGGCTGGGTGTTCCATTCGAAACAGGCTGGGTGTTCCATTCCATACAGGCTGGATGTTCCATTCCAAACAGGCTGGGTGTTCCATTCCAAACAGACTGGGTGTTCCATTCCGAAATGGATGGATGTTCCATTCCACACAGGCTGGGTGTTCCATTCGAAACAGGCTGGGTGTTCCATTCCAAACAGGCTGGATGTTCCATTCCAAAACAGGCTGGGTGTTCCATTTGAAACAGGCTGGGTATTCCATTCCGAAATGGAGGAGTGCTCCATTCCAAACATTTGTTTCCTTCCCTCTGTTCTTTGCGACTAGCCGTTCGCTGAGTTGAACAGCAACAGCAAAGAAAATGTCTTTATAATTATAATTCAATTTTTTTTCTGAAAGTTATACATCAGCTATGTACCGTCCAATCCATCCCAAACACATCATACAGGAAGAACATGTATGCAGGCTCTGCAATCTGATTTTCATATGCATATTTTTCATTAGGTTTGAGACCGTTGATAATATCAATGGCAGTTTAAATTGAGAGCTACGTAGCCAAGTCAGTGGAGATTCTGAAATGGACAGATAATTCCTATTTCTCTTGTTACATGTGGCCATTGAGTTACATTGGTAGAACACAAGTCACTGGCTCTGTCGTCTCCAACGTACATACACAATAATATAATAATAACTAATGAAATGTATAGGATGATTGCATGAAAAAGTCTTTCTTGTTCTGCATGATGATCCAAGACTTGGGTTGTTGTTTTTATAAATCCTAATCTTCAGAACGATATGGCACAGGACTCACGCCTCCCAACCTTGCAGGAGGTGGGTTTTCATCAAAACGAAGGCTTAATCAGTAATCATAATATCATAATTATTTAAGGTAAGGGCAGCATTGCAGCATACTGCTCTCAGTCTAAAATAATGTGGGGCTATGTCCCAAATGGCATCCCATACCCTATGTAATGCACTACTTTTGGCCAGAGCAGCCCATTACATAGGAAATAAGGCGCCACTTAGGACGTAGCCGTGGTGTGCGAACACAAAGCAGCATGCTAGGAACCCATAGAAGCACACATGCATGTCAACACAAGTTGTTACATAAATAACCATCAGTGGGGGTGGGAAGCATCTCTTTAAGAGTGATGACTGAATGGAGAATCCATTTTGTTCTGTCCTCAATGGAAACCAAGCAGGTGGACACATCACATGAAGTGCCACGATAATAGTCTCCTGTAGTTCTCGACTAGTGTTGTATTGGAAGTCAATCAACTCAGCAGCGTGTTCTACTGGCATTCCATGTCACTTTCTAGCCTCCTCTCCACACCAAAACACAAATTAGGACTGTGGTGGAGGGATGAGGTTTGACAATGTTCCACTCTTATCTGTAAATGGTGAAATAAAACCAGGCATGCTTGTTGTGGGAAGAAGTGCAATGCTGTGGGGGTAGACTTGGGCAGGGCTATTGTTGGTGGTGAGGTAGGGAGCATTGGCAATTGGTGATTGTGTGGAGGACATTAGGGAATGGGGACGTGAGAAGACGTGAGAGGACGCGTGAAGATGTGTGAAGACGTGAGGTCTTGAGGGGACACGTGATGACATGGGCCGTGATCTCATGCGTACTGGAATCATGATGTTTCTTGTGCCCCCACATTGCCTTGTTGAATCCACACGGATCCTCTCCTTAGCTCTGCTTTTGGTTGCTTTGATGACTCTCTTATAGTTTTTTATTTTTTCCCCCCTAAGTATGTACAGTACACGAGCAGACTACTACAGTGAAGTTGTCTGGTGTTTCCACTGTCTGTGTTAATATTTAGGGTCAGTAAGGATGCCGATGCAGCTTGGAGAGGGGGAAAAGGGATGCAGTGGCCTCACAGCTTTCTGAAGTCCCTAAAGTGATTCTCTTGACTCTGTATCTGGACACATAAAAATAATCTGTTTTTTACTCAGCCATTCTTCTTTTTACTCAAGTCACTGACATTTGATTACCTGTTTTGGGTTTCTGAGGGGTCATCATTTTCTATCAATGTAATCCTGTCAGGTTAGGCTGCTGTTGAAGTAATATGTGTCCAGCTCTAGACCAAGCTGCATCTCTGTTATCAAACGTCCTGAAGGCAGTGTTTTACTGTTCACTCAACATAAAGGTTATCAGTAATTTTATCTGTGTGATTGTCTGTAAGTACTATAATGCCCAAACACTGGCCTTGTTAACATGATATATGACACCAGAGCCTCCTGATTGGGCCATCATGGGCCTCCAGCTAAATCAATTTCCTACTAATACAAGATGGGAACACCAGACAACACTTGTGTTCTTTCTGTAGTCGTGCGTGTCACCCTGACCCTATGCACATCCCACCCGTCCCACTTCTCCCCTGTTCCTCCCTTTACCGTCTTCCCATGGTTCCTCTTATCGGTCGAGGCCTATCAACAACCTTGTCTTCTCTTCCTCCTTCTTGCTCTCGTTTTTGAGGTCGGCGAACACCTGGGTGAAGTAGTGCGGGTCGGAGTTGATCTGCAGCATCTTGCCACTCATGCGGTTGATGATTTCCAGGCAGCGGTCCCAAAAGGCCTCCTTCTCAGCCTCCACCAGGAAGGGCTTCAGTGGGTAGGAGATCTCGTTGCCCATATAGGAGTAGGACAGGTAGAGGCAGGTGAGCAGAGAGGCTTGCAGCTCCCTCTCGCTGGCCACCTCGGAGGAGACCACATCGCGGCACAGCATGTAGAGGAAGACCACGTTGGCCGGGGTGATGAAGCCCTGGTCCTGCCAGCCCTGGAGGAGGAGGGAGCGATCCACGCTTCGCAGCCACAGCACTGGGTCGGTGGGCGAAAGGCGCTTCAGCCGGTAGCAGCGCCGGCACAGGAACTCACCCAAACTGCGCATTAGCTCGCTGGTGGAGGCCTGGACGATCACCCGCTTGGGCGTGCCCGCGTTCGTTGCCTGGCCCCCAGTGGAACCGGTCAGCGAGTTCTTCTTGGTGGCTGCGGCCACGTTGGAGACGGTCTTGGAGGTGGGGATGGTGGCAGCTATGGTGGGTTCCTGCGTGGTGAAAGAGGACAAGTTGGCGCAGGACTGGGACTTCTTCAGCTTCTGGCTGTTGGTGATGGTGTGCTCAGTGCTGACCTTCTGCCCGTCGTCGGGTGGGAGCTTTTTGGAACCTTTCCGTTTGGCTGACACCGCCACAATGCGTTTCCATGGCAACACACTGATGAGGGACTGGCGCTTGAGGCTCTTGGCGTCCTTGGAGTTTTTGCTGTTCTGGACGGCCGTGTAATGGCCCACAGTGGCCGGGCCATCCTCGAACAGGGCCGCTTTCCGGTAGCTGGGGGAGAGGGACAGTACGGTACCCATGGTTCCTCTGGGGGAGAGAGTTATGGATGGAGTGTTGGTTCTCTTCTCTGGGGGATCTGACAAAAGTGTTTTTAATGGGAAGAACCAAAGATGCTTGTTCTTTGAGAGGGAAAATGGTACCTGTCAATAAACAGAAGAGAAAGTGCATTACAAAGTAGTATGCTGCAGTGTTTTGTGCATGGTAAACATTTGGTATTTGGGTGACAATTGTATTGAAGATGAGCTGTACATTGATTACTGAATGCATTTTCAACAGTTATTAAAACAACAACTGTTGATCTTGGAAAATGCAGGAGGTAAAGTATTTTGTATTATTTGTATTAATTGGAACGCATTAGATACATTAGATATTACATTTCAATAGTATTAATATTTCGTGTTTATTTCAAACACATCGTTTTTAGTTTGTTCAGTTGATATACATCAGACGCAAATCTGACTTCCTATCTTTAAAACCGAAATCATCCAAATGTCCAACTTATAACCAAATCAAATTCCTTTAAAGCTTGGTTTAGATTAATCAACCAGCTCCTTATATGTGTGTTAATTGGGCTATGAATAAATAGCACGTTAATTAAATAGCCTGTGTTTACAGGAGATTCATAGTCGCATGTTGTTGTTTTTTGTTAGTCACAGATGAATGAATAGACCTTGGACTATATAAAACCCCTTAGAGACAGTTCATTCATAACGGACAAATCTCGCAGCATTCACTATCCAATTTTGAAATTAGGATTTGTTTAATATTCATTTCAATCGTGATGTTAATATCATTTATAAGATGGATTATGTTCCATATCTCTAATTTCGAATGCAAATTTGAATTCATCTAACCGGGAAAAACATTACATCATTACTATGAATTTTATATAAGGAGCGAGATAAGGCCACCGAAGCATGATAAAGAAATGTGCGCAAGCATCCATCTTAGCTTCAAAATGGAAGCCTTTGAATGAAAACACCATCCACTTTAGCACAAGACAGCTTTGATATAGATATAGATGTCATAGTTGTTGATGTTACATATTTTTTATTTGGGATATTGATAAATATTGTTTATTGATGACACATGACCCATTATTGAAGACATTTTCTCTCTCCATTACCAAGATATGTAATGCAAGCAACCAATTTGCACTGTAATTTTAAAATGGTTGTTTAATTTTGCCCAATAAAGACAAATACAGTGCAATGATAAAGAAACCGAATATACTGTATTGTTTATAGCATGTTGATTATATCACTTGATAATGATGCTGCCACAAGCGGCAGAATAACAACTGCTCATAACGTCACAATGTCTTACCTTCAAATCAGTAGTCTTCTGGTTTAATCCGTATAGAATCACGGCTTGTAATCTTTACTTTTAGTCAATTCTTGAGTATCATGTTATGATTGTGATTAACCGATAGGCCTAATAGTTGTTTTTCACACCGAGCTGCGGCCACTGGCACAAGCGCTGTCCACGGTCCTGGGGTATCTAGGAGCAAGACAAGGCTCTATGAATGAATGTTACCCGGTTCTTGTTGTGTCTATGTGTGGTGTCTCAATCTTCAGCTAAGAGTAATGGAATAGTCTCTTTCTCATAGAGGGCAATACCGGTACACAGCAGATGCGAAATGTATTGCCAACACTCGCTATTAGAATAAAAATGTATTCCATTGAAGAGCAAAAATCAATAGCACGGCTGTTATCGCAGTCCTCGCGACGAAGCAGACAGAGGGGGGTGTCTCTCTCAAACACGCCGTAGGGAAAGTCGAGAAAGAAGAAAAGGAAGATTTAAACATTGAAAATAAAACGATAAAATGTATACAACAGATTCTAAAAATAGATGGCTTATCCTTAATAAGCAACCCAGCAAAAATCTCAACGCTTTGATGCAGGCATCTGCAGATATTCGGGTTGGCTGTGAACCTGATATGCAGCCATCCTATTGGTCCACGCTGTAGGCTGCTGTTTCTGCTATGTCGCTCTCGCAATCGTAGCGCTAGAGACAGTATTGTCTGTGGATGTGTGGGTAGCCAACCGCTGGGTGCTCGGTCCGTGGTGCTGAATCCGCTGTATCCAGAGATGCCCTTCACTCCACTGACAACCAATACAGTTATGCCATACAAACTAGCTGGATACCCCCATGTAAACTCAAACCCCATTGGCAGATCAGGATTCTCCGTAGGCCTATATCTTTTAGATAAACATGCATTTGTAACTTATTCTGAAATTCTGCATCGTGCATTTCCGATGGACAGGGGTTTTTAACAATGCGGAATAGCCTACACTTGAAATCGATAATCAAAAGTATAATTTAGATATTGTCCCCATTACAAGGGAATAAAGATCACTATACACCATCATTTATTTTGATGAAATACTATACTTTTGCGTTAGTATATCGTTTTTTTATTTCGATACATTTATCTTTAGGGTGTTTTGTAGTTGTAATTGTAATTTATGCCCTTCCTGGCTACAATCCACTGGGTCAGATCAGAAGACTGGAGGTGTGGCTTAGTAGGGGTGTGGCTTTCAGATTGTTATTTTTGGCCACCAGTGAAAGTAAATGTCATTTCGGTTTTAGTTTCAGATAAATCAGGTGACAAACTATAGGCTAATGCCCCCAGTGGAGGGCGTTAGCAACATGAATAATCTACTACTGTCCACAAATGCTGCATTCATAGCCAAGTGGGAAGTGGAATTTACCACATATGACTGGGAAAAATCTACTTGAACTGGTAATTACTAGTGGGAAATTCGTCAATCATCCTGAGCTCTCACTTATCCCACATGCTGACCTCTGATCCCCTACTAAGGAAATTACCTCGATAACAGCATCTCCTGAGAAGTTTGCTAATGTTATTTTTCTCCTGTTAGTTACCTAACAATTCAAACCTAATTAATAACCATTGTTTTACAAACTGACAAATTCTCAGTTATAGTCCACAGCCTGGAAAAAGCGTTTACAATAATGTACAATGTTTAGTTTTGCATGCTTGCCTGTGTTTAAGATGAGAACACTTATTGACAAATCTAAATGCGTAATGTTTAAGTTTCAAACACTGACGTTTAGTTTTAGGTTATAACCACGTCACATGTTTCATGGTTTTACAGTGCATTTTGTTCCTGTCCTAACTGTCTTTAAAACATTGAATACAATTAGTAACCATGCTTTACAAACATCTTCAACTTACTTACATGTACATTTCTCGGTTATAGCGCCTTTCAACTAACTGCCTGTGATTACTTTATAAAGTTCAAACAAAAAGGAAATATATATACCATTAACATTCAATGTAAGAAAATGACAGAACAATAAAAAATAAAAAATAATCATAATTATCTCATGCTTGGAATAAATTATGTATAAGCATAAACAATAAGTAAAACAATCTTAACAATGAAGATTGGTATAGTATGACTATATTTATGAGTGTGTGCAATTCCCTACTAAATATCTTAATTTGAGCATTGATGTAGTTCTCCTAATTGTTAGTTTGTTCCCTATGAACAAGATAATAATACTCCATCATGAGTTGCTTCTACTTTCCATCTCTAGAATCTTAGTGAAAATGTTTTCAAAAAGTTTTATTTGAGGTAGAAATTCATATCCAGTGTTTGTGTTTAGTGATGACCTATTGTTTCTTTATTGCTTGAAATGTAGCTCCTTCAGGGCATCTTCCTTTGATATCTGTGTCCAAGCTTCTGGAATTGCATCCTGGTATCCATTCTCAATGTGCGTTTTTCTTCCAATTGCTTCTTGAAGGTACAGATGAACCACTTCCTGTAGCATTTCTGACTTCCATCTGGAGTGACTTGCCATTTGTCAAGGGGGTGACCAAACTCTTCATATTTTCTGTAGGAGACACTATAGAGTCCTGTGATGGAAAAAGGCGATTATCGCTTTATACGTCAGTGGTACAAAAATTAACAGAAAATATATCTCTGGTCTTGTACTGACTACCACTTAGAAACAGACAGTACTGTATCTGCATTCTCTTGGTTAGAGCACACATAAAGTCTACATGATGTGATTATTATGGACAAAATAAGTCACTTTTATTTGTCAGATGGCAGCCAGGCATCGTTGATCATGTCACCAGAAAAAGACCCTCAATATGTATTGGAAAATAGCATTAAGCTGATCACCTTGCACTTTCACCATCCTGTGAAGTTCATCATTTATTTCATCTGTAGCCTAATAAACTGCATGGTTTCCTGACGAGTCGTAGTGGAAGGACCACACAGCATGTCATCGCATGTCTCCAAGTTAAGTTTGATATGATGGTTATTATAGAAATATTTGTGCACAAAGGCGTTTCAACTGACATTTCTCTCATAATTAATTTTACAGACACAAAAAGATCCCACCTTGTTTAACGTATTTAGTGTTGTCGACATGTGGAAAGTTGATCGAAAAATGTTATTTTCCATCAGGCCTGTCATGACTTTACTCGCATAAAAAGGTTTCCATTTTGCCGAATTGTTTCAAGGAAACTTCTTATTTTGTTTAAGAACGTGAACCTCTCAATAGCTAGGTTTCCATCCAATTTTCAACAGATTTTCATGCAAATATTCTAAAATCCACATTAAGAAAATATGCACTTGTTGTGGATAACAATCAGTGCGTGAAGACAGTGCAGACAATATATACCTTTTTATGTATTGAATAAAAATCTAAAGTTCAATGTGTTTCCATCGCATTTTCAACTCTACCGATAGATTTGTCACAAAAACTGTTGCGTTAAATAGCAAATGTACCTACTCTGGTCTTGGCACGTGCGCTCCGGCCAACAGCTTGCAGGTTCAGTGCGGGTAGGCTGTGAGGCCAGGTAGGCTAGTCTACTTGGTGTGATTGTCCAACTTTGCTTCAATATGATTGCTGTTATATAAATAATTGCGCATAAAGGCGTTTCCACTGCCATTTCTTGCATAATACATTATACAGACACAAAAAGATCCCATGTCGAACGAACAAATGATCTTTGGCATTTATAAAATTGTACTGAAACTTCCTGTTTCCATCACTGCTGTCTTGATTTTATTTTAGACTGCATGAATTTACTCACATAAAAACTGTGGATGGAAACGTGGTTTCTGTCTTTCTTTCCATTTCCTCGTCTCGTCTCTTTCTTCAAGATATTCTTTCTTAATGATTTTTACATCTTCTTCTGAGATTGACATTGTTTTGCCGAGTTGTGAACATCAAGGCAAAGACAGTTTCAGGAGGGATATTCGACGGATATTCGCCTGTAGTTTTCCTTATATCCACCAACAGCAGTTAGGGACCGTCAACATAGTGACAAATCACATTTTTCAAATTTCAATAGCTCTTCAACTATTACTCCTAAAACTTTCAAAACGGGTTGTAGCTAACCCGATGGCATAGACATACATTGCACACACTTTTTATTGTTGATTTACATCTTGCACTATTTTAAATTATTTATTTACATATTTTAATTTCAATAGCTCCTTGGTCATGTGACCTACTGACTTCAAACAAGGTTCAGAATGTCCACTCATTGGGCCTACAAATTGCACACCCTTTAGTTTGTACATTTTCATTTCACAAGATTTGACATGAATTTTTCCAAATTTAAAATTTCAATAGCTCCTTAGTCATGCGACCTAATGACTTCAAACAAGTTTCAGAATGTCCACTGACTAAGCCTTCATATCACACACTCTGATGTTTGCCTACTTTCATCTCATGCTATTAGACTTAAATCTGTAAGCCAGAGACTATAAGGTGTCTAGGTGTAGCAGGTAAGGCGGAGTCAGGCGCAGGACACAGAGATGAGTAATACACGTAACTTTACTCAAAACAACAAATATTCCAAGAAGGAAAATAACCAAGCTCACAAACACAGTCCAACTTACAATGAACAAACACGCACAAAACCATGGGGGAACCAGAGGGTTAAATACACCAGGTGTGTACAATGAAGACAAAACAAATGGAAAATTAAAAGTGGATCGGTGGCGGCTAGAAAACCGGTGACGTCGACCGCCGCCCGAACAAGGAAAGGGACCAACTTCGGCGGAAGTCGTGACAGTACCCCCCCCCCCGCCTTGACGCGCGGCTCCAGCAGGGCGCCGACACCGGCCTCGGGGACGACCCAGAGGACGAGGCGCAGGGCGATCCGGGTGGAGACGGTGAAACTCCCGCAGCAACGAAGGGTCCAGGATCTCCTCCACCGGCACCCAGCGTCTCTCCTCCGACCGTACCGCTCCCACTCGACGAGGTACTGAAGGCCTCTCGCCCGACGCCTGGAGTCCATGATGGCTCGAACAGCATACGCCGGGGCCCCCTCGATGTCCAGAGGGGGCGGAGGAAACTCCCGCACCTCAGATTCCTGGAGTGGACCAGCCACCACCGGCCTGAGGAGAGACACATGGAACGAGGGGTTAATACGGTAATCAGGAGGGAGCTGTAACCTATAACAAACCTCGTTCAGTCTCCTCAGGACTTTAAATGGCCCCACAAACTGCGGACCCAGCTTCCGGCAGGGCAGGTGGAGGGGCAGGTTTCGGGTCGAGAGCCAGACCCGGTCCCCCGGTGCAAACACCGGGGCCTCACTGCGGTGGCGGTCGGCGCTCGCCTTCTGCTGCCTTATGGCCTGTTGCAGGTGCACATAGGCAATAGGCAATAGGACTGCAGAAACCTGCCCACATCCTGGTTAACTCTTTCCACCTGCCCGTTACTCTCGGGGTGAAAACCTGAGGTGAGGCTGATCGAGAGCCCCAGACGTTCCATGAACGCCCTCCAGACCCTGGACGTGAACTGGGGACCCCGATCAGAAACTATGTCCTCAGGCACCCTATAGTGCCGGAAGACGTGGGTGAACAGGGCCTCCGCAGTCTGTAGGGCCGTAGGGAGACCGGGCAAAGGAAGGAGGCGGCAGGACATAGAAAACCGATCCACAATGACCAGATCGTGGCGTTTCCCTGTGACAGAGAAATCCACCGACAGGTGTGACCACGGCAGTTGTGGAACGGGTAGGGGTTGTAATTTCCCTCTGGGCAGGTGTCTAGGTGTCTATAATTTTAATGGTAGGTTTATTTGAACAGTGAGAGACAGAATAACAACAAACAAATCCAGAAACACACATGTCAAAAATGATATAAATTGATTTGCATTTTAATGAGGGAAATAAGTATTTGACCCCCTGCAAAACATTACTTAGTACTTGGTGGCAAAACCCTTGTTGGCAATCACAGAGGTCAGACGTTTCTTGTAGTTGGCCACCAAGTTTGCACACATCTCAGGAGGGATTTTGTCCCACACCTCTTTGCAGATCTTCTCAAAGTCATTAAGGTTTCGAGGCTGACGTTTGGCAACTCGAACCTTCAGCTCCCTCCACAGATTTTCTATGGGATTAAGGTCTGGAGACTGGCTAGGCCACTCCAGGACCTTAATGTGCTTCTTCTTGAGACACTCCTTTGTTGCCTTGGCCGTGTGTTTTGGGTTATTGTCATGCTGGAATACCCATCCACGACCCATTTTCAATGCCCTGGCTGAGGGAAGGAGGTTCTCACCCAAGATTTGACGGTACATGGCCCCGTCCATCGTCCCTTTGACGCGGTGAAGTTGTCCTGTCCCCTTGGCAGAAAAACACCCCCAAAGCATAATGTTTCCACCTCCATTTTTGACGGTGGGGATGGTGTTCTTGGGGTCATAGACAGCATTCCTCCTCCTCCAAACACGGTGAGTTGAGTTGATGCCAAACTGCTACATTTTTGGTCTCATCTGACCACAACACTTTCACCCAGTTGTCCTCTGAATCATTCAGATGTTCATTGGCAAACTTCAGACGGGCATGTATATGTGCTTTCTTGAGCAGGGGGACCTTGCGGGCGCTGCAGGATTTCAGTCCTTCACGGTGTAGTGTGTTACCAATTGTTTTCTTGGTGACTATGGTCCCAGCTGCCTTGAGATCATTGACAAGATCCTCCCGTGTAGTTCCGGGCTGATTCCTCACCGTTCTCATGATCATTGCAACTCCACGAGGTGAGATCTTGCATGGAGCCCCAGGCCGAGGGAGATTGACAGTTCTTTTGTGTTTCTTCCATTTGCGAATAATCGCACCAACTGTTGTCACCTTCTCACCAAGCTGCTTGGCGATGGTCTTGTAGCCCATTCCAGCCTTGTGTAGGTCTACAATCTTGTCCCTGACATCCTTGGAGAGCTCTTTGGTCTTGGCCATGGTGGAGAGTTTGGAATCTGATTGATTGATTGCTTCTGTGGACAGGTGTCTTTTATACAGGTAACAAGCTGAGATTAGGAGCACTCCCTTTAGAGTGTGCTCCTAATCTCAGCTCGTTACCTGTATAAAAAGACACCTGGGAGCCAGAAATTTTTCTGATTGAGAGGGGGTCAAATACTTATTTCCCTCATTAAAATGCAAATCAATTTATAACATTTTTGACATGCGTTTTTCTGGATTTTTTTTGTTTTTATTCTGTCTCTCACTATTCAAATAAACCTACCATTAAAATTATGGACTGATCATTTCTTTGTCAGTGGGCAAACGTACAATATCAGCAGGGGATCAGATACTTTTTTCCCCTCACTGTAATATAAGCCATAATTGCAAACCAAACTATTCCAATAGATCTGATCTTACTTGGCAAAACTGTACAGCAGAGGGATCACTTTGTAGCCTATGTTAAGGCAGACACAGCCTTGCTGATGAGGTCCTCGGGATAAATATTTAGCATTTTGCATTTTATGGATATTTGAGCTACTGTAAATTCCGGACTATAAGCCGCAACTTTTTTCCCAGGCTTTGAACCTCGCGGCTTAAACAATGACGCGGCTAATATATGGATTTTTCCCGCTTTCAATTTTTTTTCTCAAAAAAAACACATTCTGTGACGTGCTCAGTTTTTTGGCGGCATGAAGCTTTCATTAGACCAATGAAATTGCCGAATGGGTTACGGTCAAACAACTTTTTTGTTTACTGTTTAGATTAAATCGAGCGCTCTCAAACTTCCCATCATTCTGATTACGGTAGTCATTTTGTCACCCTCATCATGGCAAAGACACGGAGAAATGCATATGATGCAGCTTTCAAGTTGAAGGCGATTGATCTGGCTATTGGAAAAGGAAATAGAGCTGCTGCACGGGAGCTTGGTCTTAATGAGTCGATGATAAGACGTTGGAAACAGCAGCGTGAGTAATTGACTCAGTGCAAAAAGACAACTAAAGCTTACTGCAAATTTTTTATTTTTTGTTACAAGCCGTGTTTCGTTAAAGCCTATTTATTTTTGTTACAAGCCGTGTTTCGTTAAAGCCTATTTATTTTTGTTACAAGCCGTGTTTCGTTAAAGCCTATTTATTTTTGTTACAAGCCGTGTTTCGTTTTAAAGCCTATTTATTTTTGTTACAAGCCGTGTTTTGTTAAAGCCTATTTATTTTTGTTACAAGCCGTGTTTCGTTAAAGCCTGTGTAAAGTTCATTTGTTTCAATGTACCGGTAGGCACCTGTGGCTTATAGACATGTGCAGCTCATTTATGTTCAAAATAATATATTTTTTTAAATTCAGTGGGTGCGGCTTATATTCAGGTGTGCTTAATAGTCCAGAAATTACGGTACTTGCGATGTGGAAGTCTTTAGAGGCACGTGGAAAAATGAAGAAGTTGTCAGTTTGAGTATGGTGAATGACATCACAGACAAGGTTTCCATCGTCTCTTATTTCTTAGACATGTGCATATTTGTCCTGGAAGAGGAAGCAACTATCTAACGTGCTGAACTTGGATGTTCTTGGCGGTATGTTTCACTTGGCTTTATTAAGACAGTCACATCGTGGGCTTTTGCTGGCACGTTTAAGCCACTGCAGCTGGTTTTCAAACTGAAAGCCATTAAGCCCATTGAGTGAGCAGTTGTGAAATGCAACATCTGCCAAGTGAGTGAGACCATGTACATTGTACTCTGTAAATGTATCACCATAGACTCTCATCAAAGTGTATCAGCAGCTGTTTGGCATAATCAAGGTAATCACTGGGCACAGACGTCAGTTCAACGTCTAGTTTGGATTCACATTTGGTTGAGTTGTCAACTAATGTGAATTTAATGTGAAATCAACTAAACAAATGTCACCATGTCATTGGATTTAGGGTAAAATTTGGGTGAAAAAAAGACGAAATGCCCTTACGTTGATTACTTTTTGCAAGTCCAATTAGTTTTCCATGTCAATTCAACATGGGACACAGGCCCATTTTAATGGCCTTTGAAACTTGGTGACCTTTCTCAGGGCCTTTCTTCTCTCTGACACCTTGACCCTTTGTCTTTCCCATGAGCTTAATGGAGGGTTTACCTGGCAATGGCAAACAGGTCAGCATTTGACACAGACACTAATCATGGAATGGAATGCAGTCTAGGTTTTATCACCAAGGCATCGAAAATCAATTGTCAGCGTTAAGCATCAGAGGCTCCTCTCGGAAGAACAGACAGAGTGTGAAAGTACTAATATAAGAATACATTCTAATATAAAGTAATGTGAAAAACATAATGTTGTAATTTCCACCATATGATCTATATTTTTACTCAAGTATGACAATTGGGTGTGACAATTGGGTGCTCCACCACTGGTCATGCTTGACTATCTATTATGTTCAGTTGGTAGGATATTAACTGCTTGGTTACACATTAAAAGTTAGATAAATCCATTCCTACTGTTATGCCACTAGTAGACCTATCCTACTGTCACGTCCTGACCAGTAAAGGGGTTATTTGTTCTCATAGTTTGGTCAGGACGTGGCAGGGGGTATTTGTTGTATGTGGTTTAGGGTGTGTTTGTGTATGTGTTCATGTAGAGGGGGTATTTGGTTTATATGGTTCGGGGTGGTTGTGTATGTAGAGGGGTATTTTATTTATTAGTCCAGGGTTTTGGTTATTGTTCTATGTTAGTTTATTTCTATGTTCAGTCTAGTCATTTGTATTTCTATGTTTAGCTAATTGGTGTTGGGGCCTTCAGTTGGAGGCAGCTGTCTATCGTTGCCTCTGATTGAAGGTCCTATAAATAGGTATGTGTTTGTCTTGGGATTTTGTGGGAGATTGTTCTTGTTTTGCCTGACAAGACTGTCAAGTTCGTTTTGTTTTGGTATACGTTGTATGTGTTTTCCTTCTTCACTATAATAAAAGAAGATGAGTATACATTTTCCCGCTGCGTCTTGGTCTCTACCCTACGACACCTATCTCCTGAAATATCTACAGTATTTGATAATGACCAATACAACATATGAAATGTGCTTAACAGTATAGACAATCACACTGATGACACACACAAAGAATGGAAGTGACGCTTGAAAAACATTCTGTCCCTCAAATGGCAGTCAGGCAAAAAAGAAATGTCATTAATGTTTCTGTCACGATAAACCAGTTTTGCAGGGAGAATTGTTGAAGGAAGAATATTTATTATTTATTTACTCTCTCTGTCCCCCCCATCTCTTTCTGCCCAGGGGGAATCCTAATGGTTACCAAGGCAACATGACAAGTGACTCGGCATAGATCATCAGAGCTTGTCTCTTTGTGAGTTCTAGACTCTATATTGCCTCATAATTTCTCACCAACACTATTCAAGCTGTCACAGCACTGACAGTCACACTTGTAGCTGGAGATACCACAGTATCCATCTGGGTTTCGCTCACGTTATCATATAAAACAGTGGGCCATGAATCTTTGATACCCTGAATTGACTGGAAAAGGTTTGAGCCCAACCCTGAAACAAACCCAGCTCCTACTACTTACGTGCACGTTGTTTAGCTATATATGAATGAAACAACGTTTTACATTCTATGTGACGTGGTTGTAGTGAAATTGCATATAATTCAATTAGGTATTCACTATTATTTCATGATTATTTAACCATGCACATTGCACTCTTCAGGTTATTAACAGATAAATAGTGTACTCGACTGATTCTCTCCTTTCCTCTCCTCTACTCGCTCTCCTCTCCTCAGCAGGTGTGCCTGTGGAGAGCCCGTCTGTGTGACGGGACTGGCTGCGTGTATAACGAACTTTTGACAGAAATGGTAAATGATAGTCACTAGTTACTCATCACAATTCCTCAAACTTTTTGGTGCATTTTCATACATTCTATTTTACCTTTATTTAACTAGGCAAGTCAGTTAAGAACAAATTCTTATTTTCAATGACGGCCTAGGAACAGTGGGTTAACTGCATTGTTCAGGGGCAGAACGATAGATTTGTACCTTGTCAGCTCGGGGATTCGATCTTGCGGTTACTAGTCCAACGCTCTAACCACTAGACTACACTGCCGCCCCATAATATGATGTTGAACCTTTAAGTAACTGCTTGCCTTTTTACCTTCAAGGTAGAATGAACAAGTGAACAAAAGTGAGGTATGGGTTCCATTCCATTTCTGTACATTCTATCTGTAAAGCCTGACTCCTAACTTGAAATCTGCAAGTGTAAATTGAACTTGAAACCATTAACATACATGCAAAATTTTATGAAAAGGTCAATGTTATGCAAGCTTATCTCAAGCTATGATTTGGCTGTAAAGGATTAGAAACTTCATTTCTGTCATTTCCACATGTTTATTACAGGAAACGTTTGAAAGAGCTGCAAAAGCCCTTAGCAGGTTCTATTGGGAGAACTGTAAATAGGACTTTGAATGCAAAGATTACACTGAAGACAAACGACGGACGTCCTCGCGCAGACTGCACCGGTAATGGTCGATCAGGGCCCTGTCATTCCATCCCGCGCTGGCGGCCAGGGTTCAGAAGTCCAAAGCAAAGTCCTGTGCGCTCCTCGTCCCCTGTCTTAGGTGAAACAAGCGTTCCCCCGCCGCTCTACCCTCAGGCAGATGAACCGCCCGGAAGCGGCGGGGGAAATCCTCATAGTGGTCCAACGCCGCGTCGCCCTCTCCCCATACGGCATTGGCCCACTCAAGGGCTTTCCCGGATAGACAGGAGACGAGGGCGGACACGCTCTCGCTTCCCGAAGGAGCCGGGTGGAC
Source organism: Salmo salar (assembly GCF_965601325.2). Lineage (NCBI taxonomy): Eukaryota > Metazoa > Chordata > Actinopteri > Salmoniformes > Salmonidae > Salmo > Salmo salar. The sequence continues at coordinate 55,506,017 of NC_138293.1, forward strand.
AGTCGCCAGGTAGAGCTCCAGCTGGAGTAGGAACCCCTGGTACCCGGCAGCCGTCCCATCATATTCCCTCGGGAGCGCGAGCCGAATCCCACTGGGACCAGGTGAAGGAGGGGTGGACAGCGGTGTGGGTTGTTGTGATGATGATGGGGGCGCTGGACAACCTCCTCTCTCCCATGGCTCCATTGTTTGCAGCACGCGATCCATGGCTGTGCCGAGACTTTGCAACATGGTCGCGTGCTGCTGGACGCGCTCCTCCACTAGCAAAGGAGGGCTGTGTGCACCTGCTGACTCCATTTCGTGGTGCGTGTTTCTGTAAGACGTCTAGGTGTAGCAGGTAAGGCGGAGTCAGGCGCAGGACACAGAGATGAGTAATACACGTAACTTTACTCAAAACAACAAATATTCCAAGAAGGAAAATAACCAAGCTCACAAACACAGTCCAACTTACAATGAACAAACACGCACAAAACCATGGGGGAACCAGAGGGTTAAATAAACCAGGTGTGTACAATGAAGACAAAACAAATGGAAAATGAAAAGTGGATCGGTGGCGGCTAGAAAACCGGTGACGTCGACCGCCGAACGCCGCCCGAACAAGGAGAGGGACCAACAGAGACCCAGTAGGTGTGGACATTGCTGTACAGTGGACACCCACACTCAGAAGTCATTTGGAGAAAAAGAGAGTATCTGACTGATAGAGTAGTTAACAGTGATTACTATTATCTGTCTGACCCCGTTGTACCCTCAAACCCTTCCAGGAAATTACAATTTCACAACGCAGGATATTCGATGGTCCCCAGACTCCTTTCTAACAGTCCTCAAGCTTTAATAGGATGGTCAATGACTGTGTAACTGTTGAAATTCACAGTCAATGTTACCATTTACAGTTGACAGGACTAATGCTTGCTAGGGAGTTGTCTAGATAATCATTAAAAACTGTACAGTTAGCAGAAAACGGCTTCAGTGTGGGTTTGGAGTTGTTTTTTTCCCCACAAAAAATGTTTAAATTATAATCCATGGTGGTCTTTATAAATGTAGTGTTATTAACAAAAAAATGTACTGACTTATACTTTATTTCTCAAGAAAAGCAAAATGTTTCTTTTTTTTGGTTTCTATTTTTTAACATTCTCTCGCATAAGTCTTATGGTCAGGCATAAAATGTTGTCTCCAGTTCCTTGCCTTCTCAGGTCCTGCTGAGCGGACGGTATTGATGCCTTTTCAGTCTAGCTCCAGTCAGGTGTCATTATGTTATAAGCACCACGCCACCCCGCTCGGGGGTCATAACACCCTCTCACCTTCTACCATTTGTCTACACTCTAAGAACCATGAGAGCCCTCTAGCTGTAGACGCCCCCAGATCCATGACAACTGAGATTCCCATATCCATAGCCTTCTTAGCTTGTAGCTTGCAGGTCTAAAAGCTTTTTTGTCCTTACTATGTTGAAATATCAAAGACTAAGCTTTTTGTGTGACTCTGGTAAGTCATTTCAAGTCAAAGCCTTGTTTTCCCTGGTACATAAACGTATACTACCTACTAGTTCTGTTTATTTTGACTTTGCAGCATAAAAATCTTGTTGGGAGCTGAAAAATACTTTCACAGCTGTATGTTAATAAAGAAATACTACAGCTCAGTGGAATGGTAAATGTTAAGTCAGCTGTGGGATATGGACAGTAGAGGGGGATGCTGTTGTAGTGACAGTAGAGTCATCACTATTTTCAGGACTTTTCTTTTGATAAGGGTCACAGCACTGGAGAATAACCTGGTTCTGGTCCAGATGTACCGGACTCATTTGCCTGAGGGTGGCCTCTAAAATAGTAAATAAAGTTATGTTTGCTTGTACACTGGTCATCCTTATGTACTCCATGCAATACTTTATGTTGTTTGTAATAGTTACTGTCATGTGTTTGTCCACATTTGTTTGGAAATACGTATAACTGTCCTTTGTCGTTGGCATACAGCTGCACGGTACTGTGACAATAGTTGTCACGTTGTCCACTAAGCTGGTTGTTGTTAGTCTAAAGCATACTTTTACAAGTTTGTTTAATATTTGCATTTGTCACCCAGCTCTTTGCCTCAAGAGTCCAGTCTGCCTTTCACAGCCTTCATGGCAAAGACGTCATTGTAATTAATTTACTCTCCCGTAAAAAAAAAAAATGAAAATGAAAAAGTATTAATAGTAATTTCTTACAAATAAGTGCTTTTGTACAGGGTGGATTTTTCATATTGTGATTATCAGTTTTCGTATTTTAATATATTGTAATAAGCAACTAGAACTAGATAGCGGGTGCTAACATGGCAACCTGCGCCTTTACCTACCTTTTGACAAATAAGCTTTTTCACATTTTTTTATTGGCTATATTAGTCCGTAGTATTTTAAGCCTTGACGGTATACATGTGCCACAGTTAATTTGCCCAAATAAAGATGACAATGGAAAGGGAAATATTGATGATGGCCATAAATTCAGTCAACACCAACTAGATCATTACTCCAGAGACAGAGGGACAGAAGGTGAGGCAGAGCCTTTAGAGGACAGGAAAGATGACATACAAGCACAAAGTGACAAAGAGAACTCCGGAGACAGAAGATGAGGCAGAGACTCTAGATGACAGGAAAGATAACATACAAGCACAAAGTGACAATGTTTTTTTTTTCAAATGTTAAAGGATTGTGATTGTTTGTTTTCAGTTCATGTTTAAGAGGACAATAACTCTTCTAAATGTGTTACATTTGCATATTGCAGGTCACAGCTCTGTGGCGAAGAAACAATTGCGAGGTGGTGGTTGCTGTTGTGAGGTCTACAGACAAAAAGTCCTCTTTCCTTCTCCATCATTCAGAGTTTAAAACTCTGCAGCCCCACAAATGCTTGTGGGTGAGGTAATAAATACTAGTCATAACACGACAATAAGCATTTTTTTTAAATCACAATTCTTAACATATTATGTAAAAGAATTCATACAGTATGAAGGATGAACATAGAAGTACATTAGATGTGCACCTAACCAAGTCTAAGGACATGTAATATCATTATGTAGTTAACTGGAATTGGAGTAGAATGTTTCTGATGACGTACACTTGAATATTTAGGGCCCTTATTCTGTCACTTTAAACTAAATAGTGAAGATGTGTCATCATATAAACACAGTATTGTCAGCAATAACACACTTTCTTGACTTCATAACACCTCCTTATGTATGATACTTAATCTCCCTAACAAGGCAGTGATACAGTTGAAGTCAGAAGTTTACATACACCTCAGACAAATACATTTAAACTCAGCTTTTCACAATTCCTGACATTTAATCCTAGTAAAACTTCCCTGTCTTAGGTCAGTTAGGATCACCATTTTATTTTAAGAATGTGAAATGTCAGAATAATAGTAGAGAATGATTAATTTAAGCTTTTATTTCTTTCATCACATTCCCAGTGGGTCAGAAGTTTACATACACCCAATTAGTATTTGATAGCATTGCCTTTAAATTATTTGACTTGGGTCAAACATTTCGGGTAGCCTTCCGAAGCTTCCCACAATAAGTTGGGTGAATTTTGGCCCATTCCTCCTGACAGAGCTGGTGTAACTGAGTCAGGTTTGTAGGCCTCCTTGCTCGCACACGCTTTTTCAGTTCTGCCCACAAATTTTCTATAGAATTGAGGTCAGGGCTTTGTGTTGGCCACTCCAATACCTTGACTTTGTTGTCCTTAAGCCATTTTGCCACAACTTTGGAAGTATGCTTGGGGTCATTGTCTATTTGTGTCACGTCCTGACCATAGTAAGATGTTATTTTCTATGGTAGAGTAGGTCAGGGCGTGACAGGGGGGTGTTTTTCTCTGTTTTGTATTTCTATGTTCATGTTCTAGTTTTGTATTTCTATGTTGTTTTTGTTTGGGATGATCTCCAATTAGAGGCAGCTGGTCCTCGTTGTCTCTAATTGGAGATCATACTTAAGTAGGGGTTCTTTCCACCTGGGTTAGTGGGAGATTAGTTTTGAGTAGTGTCTGTTTCACCTCTGCGTCATGGTTTGTTGTTTTTTTTGTCATTCAAGTTTATTTATGTATTGCATAGTTTCACAGCATAAATAAAATGTGGAACGACACACACGCTGCACTTTGGTCCGCTCATTCCTACGACAACCGTGACAATTTGAAGACCCATTTGCGACCAAGCTTTAACTTCCTGACTGATGTCTTGAGATGTTGGTTCAATATATCCACATAATTTTCCTTATGATGCCATCTATTTTGTGAAGTGCAGCAAAGCACCCCCACAACATGATGCTGCCACCCCCGTGCTTTCGCCATACTGCATAGATATTTGATATTATTTATAACGTGTTATGCTTTGTTTGTTTTAGATTGAATGTTTTGCATGCCAACGGTGGTTCCGTGTGTTGTGCCTAGGAATGAAGACAAAAGAGTTCAACAGAGCAAAGAACACAAACTGGAAGTGCAGTCTGACTGGGCTGAGTGGACATTCTGAACCTTGTTTGAAGTCATTAAGTCACATGACCAAGGAGCTATTGAAATTTAAAATTTTGAAAAATGTATGTAAAATCTTGTGAGATGAAAATGGACAAACTAAAGGGTGTGTAATGTGTAGTCCCACTGAGTGGACATTCTGAACATTGTTTGAAGTCAGTAGGTCACATGACCAAGGAGCTATTGAAATTAGAATGTTTGAAAGATTCATGTAAAAACGTGTGCGATGAAAATGGACAAACCAAAAGGGTGTGCAATATAGAAGGGTAGTCAGTGGACATTCTGAACCTTGTTTGAGCCAAGTAGATCACATGACCAAGGAGCTATTGAAATTCGAATGTAAAAAAAGGTTGTACTTTGTTTACCCTCCCTAACTAATTCAACTAGGAATACAAAATGCTGCTCACATTTCCACATGTTTATTAGCTTTGGAAAGCAAAATAATGTCCAAATCGTGAAAATAAGACCAGTGCAATGTTGTGTGCAATTTTTCCAACATCATGACACTTATTTGGAGTTTGTGGCTCAAGTGGTTAGAAAGCGATTGAGGTTTGAAAGTGCGAATATCCGTTGAATATCCAACTTCAAACTGTCTTTACCTCCGTGTTGTGAACATAGCTCATCCAACCACTTTGAGGCATTGCAATGTGTGTTGCTTTTCGCATGTTCTCAAAGTGTAATCAACAAGAGATGACAATTAAGTGTTAATGCCTGAGAGGCTGGTGTTTGGAGGATATATTGGCACGGGTGTTGTTAGGCTCGCTAATGAGGCGCGATTTCGCCTGGAATAGAAAATGTGCTCTCTCATCAGGACACTCTTGTTCAGAGGAGCTAGCCAACAACACAGCTAACACAATCACTTCAAACTGAAGCTGGAAAGACTGCAAACTAGCTGTACTTAGTTTAGTTTGACCTTTTTTCAATTTACATTTCTTTGTATTTATCCATAAAAATTATGCCAGCTGATTCATGATTTCGACTGGCTGAGAAAAGCTGTCTGGTCCCGACTCCCGACAAGTTCATTACTATGGGACAGCTGGAGATCGAATTTGAATATTGAAACAATGTTGCAAATGTCGGAGAGACAGACATCAAGATTTATACAAATCTCCTGTTGAAAACTAAATGTTAGTCTAAAAGAAATGTGAGATAATATCTAGATGCTTTTCATAGTGGAGATCAAGTTTATAAATTGCCTGGCTGGGCTGATGAGACGGTGGACTGCACAGTCAGATAGAACAGAGTAAATAGGCATTTTAACGTCATAGATTTAGCCGGTGGTAACCTGTGGAATAGACACGGGCTGGAATATTGGCATCGGTGTTGTTAACCGTGCCAATATATCCTCCAAACACCGGCTTCGAGGGCATTATCCCTTTTAAATAACGGGTTACCAACATTCAAATAATGATTAACATATTTTCATTAAAAACATTATTTTGATGAATTTAGTCATACTATTTCATCCTTCCACAAGATATAGTTCCGACACAAATCTAGGGTTGCTACCCAAACCGGTTGGTCGTTCATTCTATCGGTTTGGTTGTTAGAGACGTGACCCAGTCGATCAATCTTTTTGTTCTTTATCTATGAACGCGAACCAGTCGTTCAGTCTTTTTGTTCTGTATCTATGGACGCGAACCAGTCGTTTGATCTCAATGTTCCATTGCCATACTGACTGGCAACACTCTTATCCCTTGCTTGCTAGCTAGCCAACTATTGCTAACTTACAGTCACGTCAAAAGGTGCAGCCGGAATAATAACAAAGTAGCCACATTTGCATTTGTTTAAGCTGTTTTCTAGTGACATTTATTTGGATACATCCACAACAATGAGCTGAGGCGTGATTTCACCAGGCATAGAAAATTTGCTCACACGTCAGGACACTGTTGTTCAGAGGAGCTAGCCAACAACACAGCTAACACAATCACTTCAAACTGAAGCTGGAAAGACTGCAAACTAGCTGCACTTCGTTTCGTTTTACCTTTTTTCAATTCACATTTCTTTGTATATATCCATAAAAATTATGCCAGTTGATTCATGATTTCGACTGGCTGGGAAACACTGCCTGCCTATATGTCTCATCCTGAATCCCGACACGTTCATTACTATGGGACAGCTGCAACTGGATCCTGGACTTCCTGACGGGCCTCCCCCAGGTGGTGAGGGTAGGTAACAAACATCCGCCACACTGATCCTCAGCACGGGGGCAGCTCAGGGGTGCGTAATCAGTCCCCTCCTCTGTACTCCCTGTTCACTCATGACTGCACGGCCAGGCACGACTTCAACACTATCATAACGTTTACCGATGACACAACAGTGGTAGGCCTGATCACGGACAATGACGAGACAGCCTATAGGGAAGAGGTCAGAGACCTGGTCGTATGGTGCCAGGACAACAACCTCTCCCTCAACGTGATTAAGACAAAAGAGATGATTGTGGACTACAAGAAAAGGAGGACTGAGCACGCCCCCATTCTCATCGATGGGGCTGTAATGGAGCAGGTTTAGAGCTTCAAGTTCCTTGGTGTCCACATCACCAACAAACTAACATGGTCCAAACACACCAAGACAATCGTGAAGAGGGCACGACAAAACCTATTCTCCCTCAGGAAACTGAAAAGATTTGGCATGGGTCCTCAGATCCTCAAAAGGTTCTACAGCTGCACCATCAAGAGCATCCTGACGGGTTGCATCATTGCCTGGTATGGCAACTGTTCGGCCTCCGACTGCAAGGCACTACAGAGTGTAATGCGTACGGCCCAGTACATCACTGGGGCCAAGCTTCCTGCCATCCAGGACCTCTATACCAGGCGGTGTCAGAGGAAGGCCCTAAAAATTGTCAAAGACTCCAGCCACCCTAGTCATAGACTGTTCTCTCTGCCACCACACGGCAAGCGGTACTGGAGCGCCAAGTTTAGGTCCAAGAGGCTTCTAAACAGCTTCTACCCCCAAGCCATGAGACTCCTGAACATCTAATTAAATGGCTACCCAGACTATATGCAATGCCCCCCCCCCCCCCCCCCCCCCCCCTTTACGCTGCTGCTACTCTCTGTTAATATCTATGCATAGTTACTTTAATAACTCTACCTGCAGTACATATTACCTCAATTGCCTCGACTAACCGGTGCCCCTGCACATTGACTCTGTGCCGGTACCCCCTGTATATAGCCTCGCAATTGTTATTTTATTTCTGCTCTTTAATTATTTGTTACTTTGATTTCTTATTTTTTTTAAATATTTTTCTTAAAACTGCACTGTTGGTTAAGGGCTTGTAAGTAAGAATTTCACTGTAAGGTCTACAACTGCTGTATTTGGTGCATGTGACAAATAAAAATTGATTTGATATTGAATTTCAATATTGAAACAAATGTCAGAGAGACAGACAGCAAGGTTCATACAAATCTCTGCTGTTGAAAACTAAATGTTAGTTTAAAAGAAATGTGAGATAATGTCTAGATGCTTTTAATAGTGGATAACAAGTTGATAAATTGCTTGGCTAGGCTGATGAGACAGTGGATTGCGCAGTGAGATGGAACAGGGTAAATAGGCATTTTAATGTCATAGATTTAGCCGATGGTAACTTGTGGAATAGACACCGGCTGGAATGCGGTTTTAACCAATCAGCATTTAGGATTAGACCCACCTGTTGTATAATGTTTAGCAATTCCTCACATTGCTTCTGTGTATCATCAATAAGTTCCTCCTTCAGGTTTTGGACGGTTATGTCAGTGTTTCTCCGCCATGTCTCCGGGAGCTGTGTATGTTCCTCTTTCTTAAAATATGTCTCTATTTCGTCTTCAAATTTTTCACTTAGACTTGATTTGTACTCAACCTGTACCGTGTGGCTGTTGATTTCCAAAATGCCAATTGTGATCATGGTCACAGTTCAATCGCAAATATATCATTCTCCACATTTAATGTCAGTTTCATGGTGGACTTTTCCCTAAAATTAGATGTCGGCCTTTCAGGGGATATAGGCTTGCTGCATCTAGCTCAGCAAACCATGGCAAAGTTGAATTGCAATTATAAACACAGATTTTAGTCAGTAGCCTATGCCTATTGAAATAACAAGTAAATCTCGCAAATGGACATTTGTAGTCTTAACATCTGGCACATAATTGCCAGAAAATAGCCTATCAATCATTTTTTTATGTTCATCCAAGTGTTTCTTGCACAGATTTTGAGATCCTCTGTCCAACTTTCATCACTCAAACTCTCCTGGTGGATTTATCTATAGTTATGCATATGCACAAACAGGATTTATTTACAATTATATACTGGGTGGTTCGAGCCCTGAATGCTGATTGGTTGAAAGCCAGGTGTATCAGACCATATACCATGGGTATGACAAAACATTTATTTTTACTGCTCTAATTAGGTTGGTAACCAGTTTATAACACCAAACGCGATCACGACACACAGGTTAAAATATCAAAACAAACTCTGATCCAATTATATTAATTTGGGGACATGTCAAAAAGCATTAAACATTTAGTTAGCTAGCTTGCCGTTGCTAGCTAATTTGCCCTATTTAGCTGGCTTGCTGTTGTTAGCTAATCTTTCTTGGGATATAAACGTTGAGTTGTTATTTTACCTGAAATGCACAAGGTCCTCTACTCCGACAATTAATCCACACATAAAACAGTCAACCGAATTGTTTGTAGTCATCTCTCCTCCTTCCAGGCTTTTTATTCTTTGGATTTATATGGCGATTAGCAACTCATAGTTACCACGACGACCGACCGAACTCAGTTCATCTTTCAATCACCCACGTGGGTATAACCAATGAGGAGATGGCACGTGAGTATCCTGCCTCTCCAATGAGGAGATTGGAGAGGCAGGACTTGCACCGCAATCAGCGTCACAAATAGAACTGACTTCTATTTTAGCCCTTGGCAACGCAGATGCTCGTTGGCATGCACGAGCAGTGTGGGTGCAATAATTGAATAACATGTATGTTTACATTTATTTTGCAATGCTCGCACATGTGATGCGAGTGGTGTGGTCAGCATGTAAGGGCTGTGTCCTAGCACTCCGCATTGTGTTGTGCATAAGAACAGCCCTTAGACGTGGTATATTGGCCATATTGGGGCCTTATTGCTTAATTATACACTACTGTTCAAATGTTTGGGGCTACTTAGACATTTCCTTGTTTTTGAAAGAAAAGCAAAATAAATGTGTCTATTAAAATAACATCAAATTGATCGGAAATACGGTGTAGCTGGAAACGGCAGATTTTTTATGGAATATCTACATAGGCGCACAGAGGCCCATTATCAGCAAACATCACTGCTGTGTTCCAATGGCATGTTGTGTTAGCTAATCCAAGTTTATAATTTTAAAAGCCTAATTTATCATTGGAAAACCCTTTTGCAATGATGTTAGCACAGCTGAGAACTGTTGTGCTGATTAAAGAAGTAATAAAACTGGCCTACTTTAGACTAGTTGAGTATCTGGAGCATCAGTATTTGTGGGCTCGATTACAGGCTCAAAATGGCCAGAAACAAAGAACTTTCTTCTGAAACTCATCAGTCTATTCTTGTTCTGAGAAATGAAGGCTATTCCATGTGAGAAATTGCCAAGAAACTGAAGATCTCGTACAACGCTGTGTACTACTCGCTTCACAGAACAGCGCAAACTGGCTCTAACCAGAATAGAAAGAGGAGTGGGGAGGCCCTGGTGCACAACTGAGCGAGAGGACAAGTACATTAGAGTGACTAGTTTGAGAAACAGGCCGCTCACAAGTGCTCAACTGGCAGCTTCATTAAATAGTACCCGCAAAACACCAGTCTCAACGTCAACAGTGAAGAGGCGACTCCGGGATGCTGGCCTTCTAAGCAGAGTTCCTCTGTCCAGTGTCTGTGTTCTTTTGCCCATCTTAATCTTTTATTTTTATTGGCCAGTCTGAGATATGTTTTTTTCTTTGCAACTCTGCCTAGAAGGCCAGCATCCCGGAGTCGCCTCTTCACTGTTGACATTGAGACTAACAATGTCTACACTGTATTACTGATCAATTTGATGTTATTTTAATGGACACATTTTTTTATTTTCTTTCAAAAACAAGTGACCCCAAACTTTTGAACGGTAGTGTAAACTGGGTGGTTTGAGACTTGAATGCTGATTGGTTGAAAGCCATGTTAGATCAGACTGTGTACCATGGGAATTACCATTTTTTCTCACTTTTTACTATTCTAATTACATTGTTAACCAGATTACGTCCAAAAGAACAGCCCTTAGCTGTGGTATATTGGCCAAATACCACACCTTCTAGGGCCTTATTGTTCAATCATAGCAGTCAGAACAAGTTAAATCGACATCCATTGATGGAAAATGATCTGGAGAGTTTAACAAGGGCGAATTACCTTTTCTCTTGCAACATATTCTTAAACTTCCAATAATTCTTATTTTGATGGAAAAACAAATTTAGCTTCTTAGCTTTCTTCATTTAAAATGAAGTAGATATTCCCCCTTTATTCGCTCGATAACGTTATGGAAAAAGGGTTTCATGGAAAAAGGGTTTCATGGATAAATGTGGCAACTCCTCTCTTGCTGCCAATACATTTTTTTGTCTAGGTTTCAGGCCTTGTGAGCGGGTTTTCAGAGGTCATTGTGTTAGAAATTTAAATTGGACCTGGCAACACTGAATCCCCTCAATAAAACGATAAAAGGCCAATTGATTTGATGAAATAGTGTCACATGTATTTGCAGTGCATTGAATTCATAAAAAAGGGGTGAAATGAATACCCCGTGAAAGTAACCGCCCCGTCCGCTTTACTTCCGTATCATGTCCCCATAATCTCTTGACTGGGCTTCAAGATTATATCATCAAATTCATGAAAACGCGGTAATTTAAGATATATATAAATTATATTCGATTCCTTTAATCAAAATATTTGACACTCAAGAAGTAAGACACTTCACCGAAAGTTAGAAAAGTCTAATTTGAACTACAACCCCCACAGTTTTGTTACAATACTGGAAAGTGCCTGCTCGCGCAGAGGACAGTGGCGCACCGCAGTTTCTTCCAATTCTAAACCTTTTCGACATGGTTTATTACGTGTTCATATGCGATCGGGGGAGAGAGGGGCCCAGAGCCAGTGGCTGGGGATACAGGATGGTAAGAACCCACTATACAGGCCGTTTCCTGTGTTTTATATTAGATTACGCGTGTTGTTGTTTTTTACTGAACGTTGCCAACCAGTAGGCTACTTTTTGAAAATGCAAAAAACAAAACATATATCCAACCAGTATGCTGTCGAAAGAGAGACATTGTAGACAGCTTGTGGAAGTTGTAGTGAATGTGTGTAGTTAGAAAGAAACGGTTGTAGCCTTTCGGCTTCGTGCTTGTTCTTGGCCATCAAATATGTAGAAAATCGGCAAATGATAAGTAAATTCACCCGGAGACACGTATACATCTTAAATGACCGCGTTTTCATGACTTTGATGATGCACATTTTAGTCTCATTCTTACCCTACAAAACAAATAAACGGAAGTGAAATTGACTTGTCACTTTCATATTATATTAATTATATTAATTGGCCTTCATTTAAGGGTTCTGTTTTTAATAAAGCAATTCAATTTTGAACTATTTAACAGTTTAAAATAATTATAAACGTTTTAATTTAATCCATTCATTATTTAATCCCAGTCCCCATCCCCGCAGAAGGCCTTTTGTCTTTTGGTAGGCCGTCATTGTAAATAATAATTTGTTCTTAACTGACATGCCTAGTTAAATAAATGTAAAATAAAAAAAATATTAATAAAATATTCATTTAAATGACATTTTATTCAATCCAGTATCCACACAGAGGTGCCAGCTCTCATCTCTTCTAGAGTTCTCCCATCTGATCTGTGATTTTAGCTGGCAACCATTAGTTTCCTGGCCTCTCTAACTTCTAGTACCATGGCGAGTACACCCGAATGGTTGTCGGATTTGGAGATAGAGTCAGGGGAACCCATAGAGGTCAGTAAGAAGGTGGGCATGGAAAAGGGAAGAAAGTGGAACATATAAATATGGAGTGCTGCAGAAGGAAATTGAACATGATGAGAGTGAGGATGAATTAAATTCGGTGGCAGATGTGGTGAAGACCGCCGAGTTTGAGCCTTGTCCTGATGGTGATAAAGATTTTTGGAGAGAATGGATCCTTGCCTTCTGGCTGATATGTGTTGTCAGAAGAGGTTGGAGAATGTTGGGTCAGTGAAAGTTTCTGCCATCCAGAGGGAGCATGTGCGCCGAATTACGTGACTGGGGACAAGAACTGTGACTTGCTTTCCTCTCCGGAGCAGGGCACCGTTGAAAGGAGTGATAACTGGAGTGGCGTTAAGTGTTGAAGAGGATCAACTGAAGTCTGTGACACCTGCTGTTTGGTGAGATGCAGACCCAGTGGAGAGCGTGGTAAAACAGAGAAGACACTGTCTGTACTATTGAGTTTTGATACAGAGTCTTTACCAGATAAGGTCAAGATAGGATGTGCCAGTTATCCCGTGAGAGCATTGATACCAAATCCATTATGGTGTTTTAGATGTCAAGCTTATGGTCATGTGGCAGCAGTATGTAGTAGGGATATACCTAAATGTGAGAAGTGTGCAGGAGGACATGAGACAAAGGAATGTGTAGTATCGGCAGAAAGATGTGTGTAAAATATAGGGTACCCATGGTGCTGGAGATCAGAAATGTCCAGCGAGAGAAAGGCAGGAGGTTGAGGTTGCCAGGATCAGAGTAGTGCAGATGGTGTCGTATGCTGAGGCAGTTTAGAGAGTAGTAGAGGAAGATGGGTCCAGGTTGAGGTATCCTAAGAGGATCCCTGTGAATAGGATGAGACCAATAGAGAATGATAGGAATAACTTGCTTCAGTAAGGTTGTTTTTTTGGCATTCGTGGCCATGGTTGTGAATTGTACTGTAGGAATGGAATGTAAATCATAGAGGATAGATGTTGTGGTGGCGGCAACAGAGAAGTATTTGCGTGTACGAGATTTTACAGCGGAAGCATGCAACTATAACATTTGTTTACAGACCGCCATAATACCAAAGAAGAAGAAGTGTTGACTTTGCCATGATTCATACAATGGATACAAATAAATGTAATATTTGAGACCACTCTCTCATCAATTAATTGTATAATGTACACACATACGATTTCAGATTGTGAGTTTGTGATATTGGCAGTGGTGATTTTAGCATGTCAATCTTGGTGGGGCAAACTCAACCAAAATGTTTTAGATGCATGCCAGCAAAGCCACTGCACAACACAACACAACCCTAAACAACACATTCATTGCATTATAACAGTGACAAATGGTGCCCACAAACTGTTAGGGCTTACTTAAAGCTGTCCCAACAGCAGAGCTTTCTTTTCAGCACCATGAAGTGAATCCTTACCACTGCTACACCTGGAGTGTTGTCTTGCAGCGAAACAGTTCAATCATCCTCATTTACTGCCTTTAAAAAAAAAACATAGCTGAGATGGCTGACTTGCTTAAACAAATGTGGTTTCTACTGGAAATTGAGATATACAAACTATGGCATAAGGGGACGATGGCAGATAAGAGGCAATACGTAATTTTGATTAAGACATTAATGAGCAAGCTAAAACAGACGTAGTCAATATAACTACTTGGTCAGCACTTTTGAAATGTACAGCGGCAGAATTCAGAACATGGGCCGTTCTTACAGTATTCTCCCTGTACACCAAGTCAGAACCGTAGGATAAATAAAGGGGGCATATAAGCAGACAATGAAAGCGCTTACAATTTTCGATTCGATTTCTCTAACACAGGCTATAGGCTACATGTGCACCACCAAGTCAGAACAGTAGGCTAAGTTATGTGGGGGAAAGGGACCAAATTATTAGGGTGAGTCACATGGGCTATTACTTTCTTAGCTACAGTATAAATATCTCCCTGGCATATTACATCATTTATGCAGCAGCATACAAGACATTTTTGGACTCACCTTGTTGTGCTCACTTGAACAGGACAGTGGCACGGCGGTCCTTCTTGTGGGTAAATTTTGCCATCAAACTTTGTCATTAAATCTGACATTCTCTGGATTTATGGTGCTTTCAAGACAACTGGGAACTCTGGGGGGAAAAAAACAAGGTTGAATCATGACGTCAGTGATCTTCAGGTCGAAACTTTAGAAAGAGGCCCGAGTTCCCGACTTTGAATTCCGAGTTGGCTGACTCTTCAAAACATATTTTCACAGTTGGTGCTCGTTTTTTTCCGAGTGTCAAGTTGTTTTGAACGCAGCAGAAGTCATGCTGGATTGACAGCATGGCAATGTATTCTACCTTTTCTGGCCCATGGTGTTGAATGTTTATTCTTTTAAGCTTCATATGACAAAGATTGAAAAGCATTTGCCAATAGATTGTCGACTTGATTCATGATGATAACTGATTGTCTAGCTTGCTGGCTAAGATTTTGAAAGTATGATGTTGACATGATCAGTCCAATCAAAGCTACCGTAGATATAACGTGATTTGATGTAATTTTATCTGTGGCCAATGACCTTGAGCCTTCTTGGATGGGCACTTCTAACCTTACTCTATGGCAGCGTGCAAGGGGCTTGAATTTTCGAGCTCTCCCCGTAGATTTTGCGGTGACGTAGTGTTCCCATGAGTGACAGAACCACCAAGTCAGAATCATGGCACAACTAGAGAACATTACTTTTAGTTATTTTTTTATTTTTTTTACATTGTTTGTAAACTGATATGTGACATATATTAATGCCAAAATAACATGTAAAACAGGCGGGGCTCAAGCTAAACAGGTGGGGCTTAAAATGAATGACTGAATGACTGGTCGCCACTTGATATTGGGGTTAAGAAACATGTTCATTTAGACATAAACTTTTATAAACAATGGCATGTTGACACTGTCATGTTGCTCTGAGCTTTGCTGTAGGAAAACCACAACAGTGTCGACTTTCGGCTGTCGCAGATGCACCTCCCCCGCTTCACTCATTGCTTTTTGTCAACTCAAATGCGTAGTAAAATAGAATTAAAAAAAGAATAAAAAATGTAAACCTCCCAACCGAAATTCTCATTAAAATAAACCTCACTAAGGGTTCACTGGGAAACGGGCGATTCCTATCCTTTACACACACATGGAGATGTCCATAACCCAGACCAATGAGAACCTGTGTTAGGAGGTTTACATTTAGTTTTTTTTTATTTTAGGGCGATAACTAGCCTCGTGAAACCAGTCTGCTAGCCTAGGAGACAACATCAGTGGGTACTAGGCAAGGTATTTCTCTGTCTGTGAAACATAGGATACATATTCCAGTCCAGTAGGTGGCGGCAACCGCCATTTAACTTCAAAGGAAAAGAAGGGGAAAGTTGATTGACAGACCGGAAACAACCTGTCATTGAGAGGAGGCAAGATGGCAGCCGCGGCAGTGGCTGAGTTTCAAAGAGCCCAGTCTCTTCTCAGTTCAGACCGGAATGCATCTATCGATATTTTACATTCAATAGGTAAGTATACAGCTGCAACGTAACTTGTAGTATCCAAGTGTCTCGGACGTGTAGATTATCGCAAAAACAGTCCCTGTCCATGGGTTAGAGCAGTTAGCTAGCTAATTTTGCTAGCTACCGTACTCTATAGCTCAATGACCGTACCGGGCTACCGGCCTATCCCCATTGGTCACAGTGAGTCAGCAGCAGGGAGACCGGTAGCTAGCATGCTATGTGCAATTAGCTAGGCAACGTTAGTTAGCTACCCCTTTGCTTGCGCATTGCATTAATAACTAGCTAGCTAAATGGAAGAAAATTCGGACACAGACAGACGTGATTCCAACCTTATACCCATCGACACAACATCGCGGGACCTTCGGGAACGTTTCCCGAAGCAGACTCGACAGACCAGATCGGGATTTGGGGTGTGAGAATGCTACACAGACCGGTGTGGATTATAGTAGTGGTCAACAACCTTTTCTGAGTCAAAATTCAAGCCGAGATCTACCGCTCTGATTTTTGTTGTTGTTGCATGACTTAAAAAAAGTAAGTCTATGCAAAATGTATCTATTAATTTTAACCTATTAAATATACACATCTACCCAATGTTTTGAACTATGTGCAGTAGGCTATTGGACCTAAACATTATCACGGCATTTTGGCTTTACTTGAATTGCCCTGCCAATACACTGTTCTTCTCAGACCAGTTTTTAAGAATTATATAAAAAAATCGAGGCTATATGATCACACTGGTAATATATCAGTTGTATTACTCCTGAAGCACAGCTGAGTGAGCATACATTTAAAGAATTACCTTTTTTTCTATTTTACTGGGCTGATGGTGCCTGTTTCTGATGGTCAGTCTCAGAGGAGGGAGAGGGCAACAGAGTGAGGCTCTACCTCAACATCCCTCCGCTCTCCACTGCCACCGACCAAAAAGGGTCACTGTCTTCCTGCTGATAGCTAAACTTGAGTCCCACCGCACACATTCATGTTGTTACTCCTATGACCAGAGAAAGCTAAATATTCCTCCATATTAAAAAAATACTTAAGCCCCTAATAATAACAATGCAAGCCTATCGATACACTTTCCTACTCATTCATTGCAACTGCAGTGCTGGTTGTAGTGCGAATGGAAGTAGGGAGAATGCACATTTTATTGCTTATAAAAGTGTTGAATAGAAAGTGTTAGTAAAAACTTTTAAACATAAACTCAATCTTTGTTGTATTCGTTGAGTCTCTAGTCATGGTTTTGAAATCTCACAGTATCAACTTTGTTGTAGCTTTATTTTACGCCTGCTAAGTTACTGCAAACACGGTAATCTGAGCCATCCGATTGGCCAGTGGTAGGCCTATAGGGCACTTGATTTGCTCCCACCCGGCCTGCCAAGAAGGCAGAGTTTGTACCTTCAGACTGGAGAACGACCGATATACAGAGTTTTTGGGGTCAATGAGGCCAATATTCCCAGAGACAGCCATGCACAGTGCATTCAGAAAGTATTAAGACCCCTTCCCTTTTTCCACATTTTGTTACGTTAAAGCCATATTATAAAATGGATTAAATCAGTGTACACACAATACAGTAAATGAATATACACACAATACCCCATAATCACAAAAAGAAAACAGGTTTTTATAATTTTTTTGCAAATTTATAGCAAATAAAAAAAATAAAAACATACCTTATTTACGTAAGTATTCAGACCCTTTGCTATGAGACTCGAAATTGAGCTTAGGTGCATCCTGTTTCCATTGATCATCCATGATGTTTCTACAACTTGATTGGAGTCCACCTGTGGTAAATTCAAATGATTGGACACAATTTGGAAAGCCACACGTCTGTCTATATAAGGTACCACAGTTGACAGTGCATGTCAGCAAAAACCAAGTCATGAGGTCGAAGGAATTGTCCGCAGAGCTCCAAGACAGGATTGTGTCGAGGCACAGATATGGGGAAGGGTACCAAAAAATGTCTGCAGCATTGGATGTCCCCAAGAACATGGTGGCCTCCATCATTCTTAAGTGGAATAAGTTTGGAACCACCAAGACTCTTCCTAGAACTGACCGCCCGGCCAAACTGAGCAATCGGGGGAGAAGGGCCTTGGTCAGGGAGGTGACCAAGAACACAATGGTCACTCTGACAGAGCTCTGTAGTTCTTCTGTGGAGATGGGAGAAGTTATCAGAAGGACAACCATCTCTGCAGCACTCCACCAATCAGGCCTTTATGGTAGAGTGGCCAGACGGAAGGCACGACAGCCCGCTTGGAGTTTGCCAAAAGGCACCTAAAGGACTCTGACCATGAGAAACAAGATTCTCTGGTTTGATGAAACCAATATTGAACTATTTAGCCTGAATGCCAAGCGTCACATGCTGTGGGGATGTTTTTCAGCGGCAGGGACTGGGAGACTAGTCAGGACTGAGGGAAAGATGAACGGAGTAAAGTACAGGGAGAACCTGCTCCAGAGCGCTCAGGAGCTCAGACTGGGGCGAAGGTTCACCTTCCAACAGGACAATGACCCTAAGCACAAAGCCCAGACAATGCAGGAGTAGCTTCGGGACAAGTCTCCGAATGTCCTTGAGTGGCCTAGCCAGAGCCCAGACTTGAACCCGATCGAACATCTCTGGAGAGACCTGGAAATAGCTGTGCAGCGATGCGCCCCATCCAACTTTCTTTTTTTTTTAACCTTGATTTAACTAGGCAAGTCAGTTAGAACAAATTATTATTTACAATAACTGCTTTCCCTGGCCAAACCCCAACTCTGATGACGCTGGGCCAATTGTGCGCCACCCTATGGGACTCCCAATCACTGTCGGTTGCGATACAGCCTGGAATCGAGCCAGGGTCTGTAGTGACACCTTTAGCACTGACATTTAGTGCCTTAGACCGCTGCACCACTTGGGAGCCCATGGGAGAAACTCCCCAAATACAGTTGTGCCAAGCTTGTAGTGTCATACTCGAGACTAATTGCTGCCAAAGATGCTTATTTACTGAGTAAAGGGTCTGAATACTTATGTAAATGTGATATTTCAGTTTTGTTTTTTCAGACATTTCTCAAAACCTGTTTTTGCTTTGTCATTATGGGGTATTGTGTGTAGATTGAGGGGGGGGGACAATTGAATCCATTTTAGAATAAGGCTGTAATGTAGCAAAATGTGGAAAAAGTAAAGGGGTCTCTAATCAGTCTTAGTTAACAAAATTCTAAACTTAATTAATTGCCCCAGCGGAGAACATACGCCATATTCTTTATCATTCTGTCAGTGCCATTTTTGTTTGTTTTTGGACAGTAATTTCCTCCAAGTTAAGTGGGTCTCATATTGCACATTTTTCCCGTTATAAAGGGTAGTAGAATTGCATGAAATGTTTATAAAGGGCCAACTTTTTCCTGTGTGAAGAAATGTAGTCTCTGATATATCCTATAGTCTAGGCCTACTCTAAGACACTGCTTCGAACAGTGTGTTCCATAATGCAATTAGTGGGAAAATAGCATTGTGAGCGGTTTCATGTGACATATGTAGATATCCTCTAAATAGGCCTATACAACAACTAGCATTGGTGGCTAATAAACTCAGCAAAAAAGAAACGTCCCCTTTTCAGGACCCCGTCTTTCAAAGATAATTTGTAAAAATCCAAATAACTTCACAGATCTTCATTGTAAAGGGTTTAAACACGCTCAATCCCTCCATCGGTGCTCAAACTGTCTGCAATAGGATGTGAGAGGCTGGACTGAGGGCTTGTAGGCCTGTTGTAAGGCAGGTACTCACCAGACATCATCAGCAAAAACGTTGCCTATGGGCACAAACCCACCGTCGCTGGACCAGACAGGACTGGCAAAAAGTGCTCTTCACTGACGAGCCGCGGTTTTGTCTCACCAGGGGTGATGGTCGGATTCGCATTTATCATCAAAGGAATGAGCGTTACACTGAGGCCTGTCCTCTGGAGCGGGATCAATTTGGAGGTGGAGGGTCCGTCATGGTCTGGGGCGGTGTGTCACAGCATCATCGACTGAGCTTGTCATTGCAGGCAATCTCAACGCTGTGCGTTACATGGAAGACATCCTCCTCCCTCATGTAGTACCCTTCCTGCAGGCTCATCCTGACATGACCCTCCAGCATGACAATGCCACCAGCCATACTGCTTGTTCTGTGCGTGATTTCCTGCAAGACAGGGATGTCAGTGTTCTGCTATGGCCAGCAAAGAGCCCGAATCTCAATATCATTGAGCACGTCTGGGACCTGTTGGATCGGAGGGTGAGGGCTAGGGCCATTCCCCCCAGAAATGTCTGGGAACTTGCAGGTGCCTTGGTGGAAGAGTGGGGTATCATCTCACAGCAATAACCAGCAAATCTGGTGCAGTCCATGAGGAGATGCACTGCAGTACTTAATGCAGCTGATGGCTACACCAGATACTGACTGTTACTTTTGATTTTGACCCCCCCCCCCCCCCCCCCCTCCTTTGTTTTTGTTCAGGGACACATTATTCAATATCTGTTAGTCACATGTCTGTGGAACTTGATCAGTTTATGCCTGTTGAATCTTATGTTCATACAATATTTACACATGTTAAGTTTGATGAAAATAAACGCAGTTGACAGTGCGACAACGGTTCTTTTTTTCCCCCTGAGTTTATGACTTGGAGTGTATCTTTGGCAGTGGTGGAAAAAATATGCAATTGTCATACTTTGGTATAGATACCTTTTTTAATAGAACGTTTCTCAAGTGAAAGTCAGGGGTACACTCAAGCTCTCGGACATAATTTACAAATGAGTCTGCCTGATCAGAGGTAGTAGGGATGATTACGTGTTCTCTTGAAGTGTGTAAATTGGACCATTTTCATATACTGCTAAGTAACGAGTATGGGTGTCAGGGAAAATGCATGGAGTAAAAAGAACATTATTTTCTTTAGGAATGTAGTGAAAAGTTAAATACCCCAAAAACTACTTAAGTAGTACTTTAAAGTATTTTTACTTAAGTACTTTATACCACTGGCCTTTGGCTACTGGACAAGGATTTGATTTGAAAACCAATAGAACATAAAATAAAAAGTCTATTGATTTCAATGGCATATGGAAGTCTTTATAAAATTATTGCCTGCACATTTGGTTGGACTTTGGCTAGGCTACTTTGAAGCAAGGTAAGACATGCCTCATGTTGTGAAACGTTCTGGTTTCAAACAATTAAGTATGCTTTTGAAATGCATACTGCCTCCAGCTCATTGCAAAGTGGTGACGCACTGAAGCCTGCCTAGTTGCCATGCATTTGAATGGGAAGCGTACTTCAATTACCAGTTGAGAGAAGGGAAAAAAAATTCTATTTTTAATCGTGGACAGTTTAAATTTTTTTTAAATTTTATATATATATATATATATATATATATATATATACTGCTCAAAAAAATAAAGGGAACACTAAAATAACACATCCTAGATCTGAATGAATGAAATCTTATTAAATACTTTTTTCTTTACATAGTTGAATGTGCTGACAACAAATCACACAAAAATAATCAATGGAAATCCAATTTATCAACCCATGGAGGTCTGTATTTGGAGTCACACACAAAATTAAAGTGGAAAACCACACTACAGGCTGAACCAACTTTGATGTAATGTCCTTAAAACAAGTCAAAATGAGGCTCAGTAGTGTGTGTGGCCTCCACGTGCCTGTATGACCTCCCTACAACGCCTGGGCATGCTCCTGATGAGGTGGCGGATGGTCTCCTGAGGGATCTCCTCCCAGACCTGGACTAAAGCATCCCCCAACTCTTGGACAGTCTGTGGTGCAACGTGGCGTTGGTGGATGGAGCGAGACATGATGTCCCAGATGTGCTCAATTGGATTCAGGTCTGGGGAACGGGCGGGTCAGTCCATAGCATCAATGCCTTCCTCTTGCAGGAACTGCTGACACACTCCAGCCACATGAGGTCTAGCATTGTCTTGCATTAGGAGGAACCCAGGGCCAACCGCACCAGCATATGGTCTCACAAGGGGTCTGAGGATCTCATCTCGGTACCTAATGGCAGTCAGGCTACCTCTGGCGAGCACATGGAGGGCTGTGCGGCCCCCCCAAAGAAATGCCACCCCACACCATGACTGACCCACCGCCAAACCGGTCATGCTGGAGGATGTTGCGGGCAGCAGAACGTTCTCCACGGCGTCTCCAGACTCTGTCACGTCTGTCACGTGCTCAGTGTGAACCTGCTTTCATCTATGAAGAGCACAGGGCGCCAGTGGCGAATTTGCCAATCTTGGTGTTCTCTGGCAAATGCCAAACGTCCTGCACGGTGTTGGGCTGTACGCACAACCCCCACCTGTGGACGTCGGGGCCTCATACCACCCTCATGGAGTCTGTTTCTGACCGTTTGAGCAGACACATGCACATTTGTGGCCTGCTGGAGGTCATTTTGCAGGGCTCTGGCAGTGCTCCTCCTGCTCCTCCTTGCACAAAGGCGGAGGTAGCGGTCCTGCTGCTGGGTTGTTGCCCTCCTACGGCCTCCTCCACGTCTCCTGATGTACTGGCCTGTCTCCTGGTAGCGCCTCCATGCTCTGGACACTACGCTGACAGACACAGCAAACCTTCTTCCCACAGCTCGCATTGATGTGCCATCCTGGATGAGCTGCACTACCTGAGCCACTTGTGTGGGTTGTAGACTCCGTCTCATGCTACCACTAGAGTGAAAGCACCGCCAGCATTCAAAGTGACCAAAACATCAGCCAGGAAGCATAGGAACTGAGAAGTGGTCTGTGGTCCCCACCTGCTGAACCACTCCTTTATTGGGGGTGTCTTGCTTATTGCCTATAATTTCTACCTGTTGTCTATTCCATTTGCACAACAGCATGTGAAATTTATTGTCAATCAGTGTTGCTTCCTAAGTGGACAGTTTGATTTCACAGAAGTGTGATTGACTTGGAGTTACATTGTGTTGTTTAAGTGTTCCCTTTATTTTTTTGAGCCGTGTGTGTGTGTGTGTATATATATATATATTTTTTTTTTAAACTGTCCACGATTTAAAAATCGCATTTTTATTTATATATATAAAAAACTTTTTTTTTTTTTTTTTTTTTTACACACATTGCCTTTACAATTGTTGCAAATTGATTGGGCTTATTAAAGCTGCTTGAGTTGTATCAGAAGCTCTCGCGCTACATTGACTGGTATTTCAATTAAAGAATAGGCTAAAATGCATTATTTCGTGGCTACTGTTAGCTAGCATGAGGACAAAAACGGCAGTTCACTTAAAATTAGCAGTCGTTCAGTCTTATGTAGTAGATGGGACAATTCTGAATACAATGCCATTTATAATCCCTTGATTTCCAAACCATATCTCATGCCGGCTCAGCTGTGTTAATCTAAGTAAAAGGCATTCCCAACTCTTTACTGTAGCGGAATGTATAACATTTAAATAATCTAGCTAGCTACATTTCTTTTCTTTTTAGTTTCTTTTGATTTACACATTTTTAAACTTTTGATCTAGTTTCGTTGGTGGAGTTTAAACACTTGATCGACGTATATATCATTTAGTGTAATTGTCTTTAGGACAGCTGTTTTTAGTCAAGACTTTCGTGTTTTTAACGTTAAATGTTGTGTTTGTGTATGTAAGTTGTTTTGTCTGAAACACTGTTCCCCCTGCTGCTATTGGACCAGGTCTCTCTTGGAAAAGAGATGTTATCTCAATGAGAAAAACCTGTATAAATAAAGGTAAAATAAAAAATCTAGCTAAATGTTAGCGAATGTGATGGCTATCTGACAAATGCCTTTTTCTAACCTTATATAGCTAGCTAAAGTTAGCCAGATAGCTAGCGAACATTACTGAAATTACTAACTAGCTACACATTTTTGTTGGTAAATAGAGCCAGCTAAATCAGATTTATTGACAGCAGAAGCTCAACAGACAGTGGCTGAGCCTTTGTTACATTGACTGCTAGCGAACTAGGTCCAATGTTGGACCCAGGGATGATTTCCCCAGCTAGCTGTCAACTGAAAGCAGTGACTTATAAATTAGCATCCCCACTGTGATTGACAACTGATTTTTTTCTTCTCCACATATAGCCTAGATGTTGCCATCTATGAAGCTAGGTCTATGTGTAAAAGGTTGTGTTGTCAATGTCAACAAGTTTTCTTCCATTTTTTTGTTCCAGTAAAGCGGGACATCCAGGAGAGCGATGAGGAGGCAGTGTGTGTCAAAGAGCAGAGCATCCTGGAGCTGGGTGGTCTGCTGGCTAAGACGGGCCAGGCTGCAGGTGACATATCCTTCCTCCGATTTCAGCTGGATAAGTGCTCATTCAGAGTAGACACATCACCTCTACTAGAGAATGATGTTTACTAGGCTTGTTACGATACCAATATTTTGCAAACAAAACAATACAATACCAAGTATCACGATACCGAGTAGTATCGCGATACCATGGCGGAAGAAAATCTGTGGCCTAGCATCCTGTTCGCCCCATCCCCCAAAAACCTGTCACGGAAATTCACACTTAAATTCAAATGTGTTGTATAGAGTAGAACTTCACACTGTTCAGTGTATAATATAATACTGCATAGAATGGCTGATTTGCAAAGGCCTACCTGTGATTTGGCTGGAGGAATGGGAGGAAGGAATATACATCAGTGGAGGCTGCTGAAGGGAGGATGGCTCATAATAATGGCTGGAAAGTTGCAAATGGAATGGCATCGAACACATTGAAACCATGTGTTTGATGCCATTTTCACGATCCCGTCCTCCCCAATTAAGGTACCACCAACCTCCTGGGATATACATACATAATGGTCTGCATGTCATTGTGTCAGTAAGGGGAAAACACTGCATGAAACCTTTACTCTTCAGTTAACACTGACACACACAATCCCTCCCTTCCTCACACACACTGTCTCACTCACAAACACACACATTGAAACTACTCCCAACTTTTAAAACATTAGGCACCAAACCGATTTTTAAGGAGCACCAAAAATAGATTTTTGATATAGTTTAGCCTTACATTAGGCCTATATGCGTCCTACCTTTTTGAAGCCCATTTCATGAGTAGCAGACCCTTTTTCTTCCTGTGCCAATCCAATTTGCCTAAACCTACTGTCAAGCTACCAGGTTGTTAGCTATCTAGGTAATATAACTGAACGTTGTTTGTTATCAAATCAATAATTTGCGACCTGGGATTAGATTAGAACGCCCCGTGACATGGATTGTGAAATTATATACAATCTCTGCGAATCCCGTTAGAAAGAAAAAAGGCATCTCCAGTAAAATGGGTTGTATTTGTTGAACTGTTTAGGCTGCAGACGAGCCTTTTCTTTGCTGTAAAGCTGCAAGCATGCCTGTCGCGAAGCGGTGCTCCATTTCCCCTCTCTGACACTGAGGCTGCATGACAGTGAACTTCAAAAGTCTACTCAGACTGGTCTGTGCTCTTGGTTATAACAGGCGGCGAAATGATATCAACATTGCTCACTTTGCGCGCTGCTCCAATGTAATACATGTACAGATCTAACAGAAGACTCATCAGGGTCTGGGTCTGCATCTCTGCTCTATCACGGTAAAATTCTATAACAAAAAAAAACTGATGGAGGAATAGATGTGAGTGAAAAGCGGGCGGAGAGAAGCAGGTGTGTGAGGTCCGGTAGGGTCTAGGGGATGGTGCTGGGTGATTACAGCTGCCACACGTGATGTGCGCATGAAATTGAAGTGGATATTATTAGACCTGCCCATACAAGAGACTAGTGGCTGTTGCTTCAATTCAACTGACTTTATTAACAATGCTGACTTTTATAAAGATTTTATAACAGGTTCTTTTGATCGGTAGGGCTGAAAAGGTCAGTAGTATCATATGAAACGGTACTACGTTATTCTAAAATGTTGGTATCATGACGTTTTGGTACCATGATGGTACCGGTATACCGTGCAACACTAATACTGATTAGTGTTTTCATGATCTTCAGTATGGCTAGGAAACAAAACACGATGCGGACTAAATTGCTGACAAATGCTGTGGCAATTAACTTTTTCTATAATGTCGGTGAGAGTGACTGTGACAAGTTTCTCCTTGACGGTACGCAAGTTTGAGATTGATTACATTGCATGCGGACTGCCCAGAATGACTTATCTACAAATCACCTTGCGTCCCAAATACCTAGTCGTTGTGATCAACATTAGGTTTTCTGCTCCTCACCTTGGCTTGCTTAAACTGATCCCCCTCCAACCTGCTGTCTGTGTCCCTCAGAGCTGGGCGGTCTCCTGAAGTATGTTCGGCCGTTCCTGAATTCCATCAGCAAGGCCAAGGCGGCGCGGCTGGTACGCTCGCTGCTGGACCTGTTTCTGGACATGGAGGCAGCTACAGGCCAGGAGGTGGAGCTGTGTCTGGAGTGCATCGAGTGGGCCAAGGCTGAGAAGAGGACATTCCTCAGACAGGCCCTGGAGGTGAGGAGCGGGAGAGGGGACCCCACTGGAAGGGAGCTGAGGGGGAGCACTGACATGAGGGGTTTGGTTTGCCTCACTAGATGGTTTACAGTGGATGGAGATCAAGCCTGTCTTAGGGTTCTTGAGTCTATTTCGCTGTATGTAGTGCTGCAGCCTTTGCTGCAAGGGCCATTGGTGGATCTTGACACATTTCAATTCTGGAATTAAGTTGAAATTCCAATTGAACAATTTTGATATTTTTCTTAAACTTGGACCTCTGGTGGTGATGACTATGTTAAAGATGGTTCCAGAGGTGGTGCTATCCTTGACTTTGTCTTCTCTCTCTCTCCAGGCTCGTCTCATCTCTCTGTATTTTGACACAAAGCGGTATCAGGAGGCGCTTCATCTAGGTGCGTTGATTTGCTTGTTTGTATAGAAACTGGAAATATTAATCACAGCAGAAAGAGCTGAATATGATTACAGTTGTTATTCCTAATAAGTGCACATCAGATACATGTTAACTCCGTTTTATACACGTCAGTTGACCAGTCCCAATTAAAGTACTTAGGCAGGGAATTATTTTTATCTGCCAACTCTGGCTTGGTGTACTCATTCATGTCTCCCTCCCTCCTTCCATCCCTCTCTCCCTCAGGCACCCAGCTACTTCAGGAGCTGAAGAAGATGGATGACAAGGCCCTGCTGGTGGAGGTGCAGCTGCTGGAGAGTAAGACGTACCACGGCCTCAGCAACCTGCCCAAGGCCCGTGCCGCCCTCACCTCTGCACGCACCACCGCCAACGGCATCTACTGCCCGCCCAAGCTACAGGCCGCCCTGGACATGCAGTCAGGTCTGCTACGCTCCATCCTCTTCCCCTACAACACCCACCACTAGTTCAGTCTTATGTCCACTGTATAGGAGTGACCTCTGCCGTTTTTTATTTTTTATTTCTGAACATTTTATCTGTGTCATTTTAAAGCATTTTACAGTGGTAGGAAATCAGCCAGCTCTTCCACATCCACCAAGCATAAAGGCGTGGATCCTAACTCGACATAGTTGTAGGTTGGCCTTTTCTGGTTGCGCAGAGGTGGCCATGCAGTGTTGTTGAGGTATTAAGTCCAGTTGTACATCTGATTTTCATTTTTACCTCATTGCACTCATCTGGTGCACTGGGTCTAAATCAGTCCCTGATTAGAGAGCAAGAATGACAATCAGCATTGCAACAGGATTTGAGGTGCAGATTTTAGTATCCCTGGTTGATGACCTCAACCTCCTACAGGGATCATCCATGCAGCAGAGGAGAAGGACTGGAAGACGGCCTACTCTTACTTCTACGAGGCCTTCGAAGGCTACGACTCCATCGACCACCCCAGAGCGATCACCGCTCTCAAATACATGCTGCTCTGCAAAATCATGCTCAACCTGTAAGCAGCTGAGCGCTCAACTCTGTGTTGTGTTATCATGATCGACGTGTAATCACGATATACTTACGCAATATATAACTTTCGAATTTGAGTAAATATGCAGCACAACAGTTAGTTATGGAGTTGGTTATGTGTAGATGATAAGAGCTTTAGAGGAAAGTTGATGTCTTGGATGAGTAACCTGTTGTCTTGTAGTCCTGAGGAGGTCCAAGGTCTTGTCAGTGGAAAGCTAGCCCTGCGGCACGCCGGGAGACAGACGGACTCTCTGAAATGCGTGGCGCAAGCCAGCAAGAACCGGTCGCTGGAGAATTTTGAAAAGGTAAGAGCATGTCGAGTGAACTGAATAACATCGATGAACAGATGCAATTTTTTCGGTTGCTGTTTTTATCCCTATGCGTTGTTTATCCCCTATTGTAGGTTCCGCAACACCTGTTTTACATCTTTACTTTCTCCCCTCCCATCTATATCCTTCTATTTGACCCATTTCTCACCTCTATTCCCCCCCCCCTCTCTCCAGGCCCTGACAGAGTACAGAGGTGAGTTGAGAGATGACCCCATCATAAGCACACACTTGACCACGCTCTATGACAACCTGCTTGAACAGAACCTGATCCGTGTCATCGAGCCTTTCTCCAGGGTACAGGTGAGCTTACAGCTGAGCGTTTTGTGGAGGGTGGGGGCATGCTTTTCAGTCCAGGACTAGGCTTTTTTTTGTTCTTGTAAAATTCCTTAAGAATTCATGAAGTCTGTAAAAACCCGAATTTCTGTGTTTTTTTAAAAAAAGTAGTAGGCTTGAAAGAGAGCGACTCTCCGTTTTGGGCCAATCTGTGACCCACTAGCACCTCCCTCGGTAAGAGGGGAATGAGGCAACCTCAGTTACACCCAAGGGAACTTTATTGCTGTACACACTCACAGCAGACAGGGAATAGTAATGGGAAGGATGTGGATCTGTAAGATAAGCAGTAATGAATAGGCTGTACAAAATTAGCATAGCATGAATCCAATACATTAGCACAGCAAGAGCACTGGTAAGGACTGTATACATCTAAAGAACTGTATAGGTCTAGGCTATATAAGCAAACAATTATCATTAACTACTACCAACAGTAAATAGTAAGCACACACACACACGTTAGAACAATAACAACAACTCAGTTCTGCTCGAACTCTATCCCACAAGTCCACTCAGAGGAGTGAACAGACACTGGCCTGTACAGTCAGAGGAGTTGTCAGGTGTCCTGCCCCCTAACAATGTACCCCTTAGCAACCCAGGTCATGTGTTCGACAGGCCAGTTTATTGTACTCCTAGGGTCGTGGGGGTTGGGGAGTGGAGTGTGCAGCTTGAAAGGGATGTGAGATGCTGATAAGTCACTGGCAGGGAATTCATAAGGCTATTTGTGAAAGGCTAGTATTTGTTTGGCTTTGTTCAGCTTGGATTTTTCGTCTTGTAAAATTCTTTACAAATCCTTAGTCTGAAGTTCAAGTTGCTCTCTTTCTAAAAGTGTCTATTTGTTTTGCATTGTTGAGCTTGTGTTCCAGAACACTGACAAGTGTTGTTCTGTCTCCCCACAGATAGAACACATTTCCACCCTCATAAAACTCTCCAAGGTAAGTCATCGCTTATTACATATTATTTATATTTTGCCTTGCCTGTTTCCTTTCTTAAAATGTTGCTCTGTTGACTGAAGCAGTAATGTCGAAGAAGAAATAAATATATCAAGCATTGGTGTTCTTTTTACCCCATTCATGGTGTGTGTTTATCTGTATGTCGATTTGGTTTCTTCACTTCTACACAGGGAGATGTCGAGAGGAAGTTGTCACAGATGATTCTAGACACAAAATTTCACGGTAGGTGTCTATGATAGTGAAAAATGTGAACACATACACTTCTATGTAGTTATTTGGACAGTGAAGCTAAAACTCGCCGACCAATCTAAAAGTTTTACTTTTCAAATAAATACATGGGGGAGTTTAAATCCAGATTTCCTCCTCCCGTCATATTAGTCCCATAGTTGTTGGTAAAATGTAATAATTAACTTCAAGTTCAAAACATTTTTTAGGTCTTTTTTTGTTGCCTTTATGTACCTACTTGAAACTATCCCTCCACCTCTCTCTCTAGGTATTTTGGACCAAGGCGAAGGTGTGCTGATCATCTTCGATGAGCCTGCAGTAGACACAACGTATGAGGTGGCCCTGGAGACCATTCAGAACATGAGCAAAGTGGTGGACTCACTCTACAACAAAGCCAAGAAGCTCACATAGGTCAGTCTGTCCCATGAGCCCACTAGCAGAATTGGAGTGATATAGAATAAATGTACAGTACCAGTACAAGACACCTACTTATTCAAGGGTTTTTCTTGATTTTGACTATTTTCTACATTGTAGAATAATAGTGAAGACATCAAAACTGTTAATTAACACATATGGAATCGTGTAGTAACTAAAAAAGTGATAAACAAATCAAAATATATCTTGTTTCTTCAAAGTAGCCAACCTTTGCCTTGATGACAGCTTTGGACACTCTTGGCATTCTCTCAACCAGCTTCACCTAGAATGCTTTTCCATCAGTCTTGAGGGAGTTCCCACAAATGCTGAGCACTTGTTGGCTGATTTTTCTTTCACTCTGCGGTCCAACTCATCCCAAACCATCTCAATTGGGTTGAGGTCGGTTTATTGTGGAGGCCAAGTCATCTGATGCAGCTCTCCATCACTCTCTTTCTTGCTCAAATAGCCCTTACACAGCCTGGAGGTGTGTTGGGTCATTGTCCTGTTGAAAAACAAATGATAGTCCCTCTAAGGCCCAAACCAGATGGGATGGGGGATCACTGCAGAATGCTGTGGTAGCCATGCTGGTTAAGTGTGCCTTGAATTCTAAATGCGTCACAGACAGTGTCAACAGCAAAGCACCTTCATACTTCACGGTGGGACCCACACATGCAGACATCATCCGTTCACGTACTCTGCGTCTCACAAAGGCACGGCAGTTGGAACCAAAAATCTGAAATTTGGACTCGTCAGTCCAAAGGACAGATTTCCACCGGTCTTGTGTCCATTGCTCGTGTTTCTTGGCCCAAGCAAGTCTCTTCTTCTTATTGGTGTCCTTTTAGTAGTGGTTTCTTTGCAGCAATTTGACCACGAAGGCCTGATTCACGCAGTCTCCTCTGAACAGTTGATGTTGTTACTGGAACTCTGTGAAGCATTTATTTGGCCTGCAATTTCTGAGGCAGTTAACTCTAATGAACTTATCCTCTGCAGCAGAGGTAACTTTGGTTCTTCTTTTCCTGTGACGGTCCTCATGAGAGCCAGTTTCATAGCGCTTGATGTTTTTTGTGACTGCACTTGAAGAAACTTTCAAAGTTCTTGAAATGTTCCGCAATGACTGACCATCATGTCTTAAAGTAATGATGGACTGTCATCTCTCTTTGCTTATTTGAGCAGTTATTGCCATAATATTGACTTGGTCTTTTACCAAATAGGGCTATCTTCTGTATACCACCCCGACCTTGTCACTACACAACTGATCGGCTCAAAAGCATTAAGAAGGAAAGAAATTCCACATTAAGCTGGTTGCGAGAAAGCGAACTAGTGTGCAAAGCTGTCAAGACAAATGGTGGCTACTTTGAAGAATCTAAAATATATTTTGATTTAACACTTTTCTGTTGGTTACTTCATGGTTCCATCTGTATTAGTTCATAGTTTGTCTCCACTATTATTCTACAATGTAGAAATAGAACAAATAAAGAAAAACCCAGGAATGAGTAGGTGTGTCCAAACTTTTGACTGGTACTGCATGTGGAATATGTGTACTTGTTATGTATGACAGCCCTGGGACGGTTTCCCGAACACAGATTATCCGCTTTTAATTGAGTATGCGATTTAGTCCATGACTAGCTTGATCTGTGTCCCTAAATCTGCCGCTCCAGCCAGCCAGTTAATCACATTTCCATTTTCTCTTTCCACAGAGGAGACCACCTGTAACCCAGCACAGAGCATGTGAAGCACTCTGGGATGGGGAGGGGTGTTCGGACTCAAACAACCCAGCAAGCAAATAAACCAACTGACCAACCCACAAACTGACATGGCTAGGCTGTCGCCCCCCCACCCCTCTTCAATTCAGACTGGGTACATTTTTTTAACTGTTTCCCCCCCCCAATGAACATTACAAGTACTGGCATCTCCATCACAGGTTTCTATGTTCCTCAGCATCGCCCTCCTCCCTTCCTTGCTGGCCATCAGGGAATCTTGTAAAGAAACAAACATCTACATAACATGTATGATACATATAGGTCTCTGAAAGAGTGTAATTGGTGGGCTCACACTGCCTAAAGGTTCAGTTCTGTTGCCAAACAACCTGTGTTCTTGCCTTCATCTCCCCCCCCCCCCCCCCCCCCAACACACACAGACGGCAGTCTGGGTCTGCTGGCTTTGGGCCAGAGTGGACAGAGAACGGACCACTGTCCCTGCGAACACGCCACAGGAAAAGGACACAGTCATCGCCACACCGTTTCATAGTTCCCAGAGCTGGGTCAATATTATTTGTTTTATCCTGCCTGGGGTACCAGGAGGGTGTGGTTTCCCTTTTTGGGACTTTTCTATTGGTTCCAGCTCAATCGAGAACAGATAAAGTACCTGATATGATCTCTAATACTATTTGAATCCAGGTCTAATTGTTTCCCTCCCTGCCTCTAATTCCAATTTGTACATAATGTTGCCAGATGTCTCTGCCAGGCCTGTCATGCTAACACTCTGCCCCCCCCCCCCCCCCCCTTTTAATATATATATTTAACACTAAATGAGAATAAAATAAGCCCCCAGTGTGCTTTTGTGAGTGGTGGTGGAAACGATTGACCTGGTTGTATGGATTGTGACTGGCTGACTGACAGGGAGAGTGAGTTGTTTTTTTTTATTCCTCATGTATTCAAGACTGTGGCTCATTTGCTGAAAAATATAAAAGCTGTAAGGTTTGGGGACTACGTTTTGCAAGGACTACTAGTCTACCATTTCCCATATGACATAGATAAAAGACAAGTGCTAATAAATGTTGAATGTCACAGCTTAATTTTCTGTTTGGAGGAACTAAACTAGATGGACTATTATCATCTTGACTCTCTGTTTTTGCCCATTGCCTATTACAATAATCAAGAAATACCTTGGTTTTTCCTCAAATCTATCAGGTCTCTGTATATAGATTTTTATCTTGCATATGTCATCAGATTCAGCATATTTGCTGCATTTATCAAGGTAAATGAATTGTTCCATTTTAGACAACTCGAACATAAGCAAAAGGTGATTGGACAGTCAGCGCTACAGCGAGTCTGGGGTCTGTTCACCAAACCATTTTACCCAGCTAGGGCATCTTGACATAGACCAGTGGGTCTCACATGGCACATTTCTAATGAATGTCATGATGTAGCTACACTTCAGACACCAGGGGGCGCTATTTGATTGGGATTTTCACAAGTGAAATTGTTTTAGTTGGTCAAAGATTGTGGGGGGAAAATAATCTCTTTAGGTTGACTAATTTGTTCAAATATGTCTGTTTTTAAATCCTTCACGCTTTGCTTGAGCCATGTTCGTATTTGAATTCATGTGCATACTGTCTGACAAAAGTAGTATGGAATTATAGGCTACATGCTAATTCAAGGAACATTTCCCTCAAATCAAAGTTTGTCAGATGTTTTCAGACTTCAAAAGTGGTTTAACCTAATAAATAAGACTGCATTTTATATCACCTAATTAATCTTTATGGAGCCACTTAGGTGTCATGGTGGAGAAAAATGAACAGCCAGGCTAATCTATGTTTTATTAGTTCCCTCCCTTCATTGTATTTTCATATGCCTCTGAATCATAAGGGCAAATGATAGTAAAGGGCATGCAAAATCATTAAAGGTGCAAATATGGTATAATGACGCGCTCTCATCCCTAGGCAGGAATTCCGTCTGGCTCTGCTTCATGACCTTTAAATGTTCTAGATCTGTACTTCGGAGGAGTTGCTACCTCAGTTTGTATGATGGCAATTTGCATATACTCCAGAATGTTATGAAGCGTGATCAGATGAATTGCAATTAATTGCAAAGTCCCTCTTTGCCATGCAAATGAACTGAATCCCCCCAAAAAATTCCACTGCATTTCAGCCCTGCCACAAAAGGACCAGCTGACATCATGTCAGTGATTCTCTCGTTAACACAGGTGTGAGTGTTGACAAGGACAAGGCTGGAGATCACTCTGTCATGCTGATTGAGTTTGAATAACAGACTGGAAGCTTCCAAAGGAGGGTGGTGCTTGGAATCATTGTTCTTCCTCTGCCAATCATGGCTACGTGCCGTCATCATTGCTTTGCACAAAAAGGGCTTCACAGGCAAGGATATTGCTGCCAGTAAGATTACACCTAAATCAACCATTTATCGGATCATCAAGAACTTCAAGGAGAGAGGTTCAATTGTTGTGAAGAAGGCTTCAGGGCGCCCAAGAAAGTCCAGCAAGCGCCAGGACCATCTCCTAAAGTTGATTCAGCTGCAGGATCGGGGCACCACCACTACAGCGCTTGCTCAGGAATGGCAGCAGGCAGGTGTGAGTCCATCTGCACGCACAGTGAGGCGAAGACTTTTGGAGGATGGCCTGGTGTCAAGAAGGGCAGCAAAGAAGCCACTTCTCTCCAGGAAAAACATCAGGGACAGACTGATATTCTGCAGAAGGTACATGGATTGAACTGCTGAGGACTGTGGTCAAGTCATTTTCTCTGAATCCCCTTTCCGATTGTTTGGGGCATCCGGAAAAAGCTTGTCCGGAGAAGACGAGGTGAGCGCTACGCACCCCTCCATGCCGTCCATGGGAGGGGTGCGTCACTTGAGTGGGTTGAGTCACTGACGTGGTCTTCCTGTCTGAGTTGACGCCCCCCCCTTGGGTTGTGCCATGGCGGAGATCGTTGTGGGCTATACTCGGCCTTGTCTTAGGACGGTAAGTTGGTGGTTGGAGACATCCCTCTAGTGGTGTGGGGGCTATGCTTTGGCAAAGTGGGTGGGGTTATATCCTACCTGTTTGGCCCTGTCCGGGGGTGTCTTCTGATCCCTCCTGTCTCAGCCTCCAGTATTTATGCTGCAGTAGTTTGTGTCGGGGGGCTAGGGTCAGTCTGTTACATCTGGAGTATTTCTCTTGTCTTATCCGGTGTCCTGTGTGAATTTAAATATGCTCTCTAATTCTCTCTTTCTGTCTTTCTCTCGGAGGACCTGAGCCCTAGGACCATGCCTCAGGACTACCTGGTATGATGACTCCTTGCTGTCCCCAGTCCACCTAGCCGTGCTGCTGCTCCAGTTTCAACTGTTCTGCCTGCGGCTATGGAACCCTGACCTGTTCACCGGACGTGCTTGTTGCACCCTCGACAACTACTATGATTATTATTACTTGACCATGCTGGTCATTTATGAACATTTTAACATCTTGACCATGTTCTGATATAATATCCACCCTGCACAGCCAGAAGAGGACTGGCCACCCCTCATAGCCTGGTTCTATAGGTTTCTTCCTAGGTTTTTGGCCTTTCTAGGGAGTTTTTCCTAGGGAGTTTTTCCTAGCCACTGTGCTTCTTTCACATGCATTGCTTGCTGTTTGGGGTTTTAGGCTGGGTTTCTGTACAGCACTTTGAGATCTCAGCTGATGTACGAAGGGCTATATAAATTTGATTTGATACCATCAGTCCTGTGTCATGCCAACAGTAAAGCATCCTGAGACCATTCATGTGTAGGGGTTGCTTCTCAGCCAAGGGAGTGGGCTCACTCACAATCTTGCCTAAGAGCACAGCCATGACTAAAGAATGGTACCAACACATCCTCCGAGAGCAACTTTTCCCAACCATCCAGGAACATTTTGGTGACGAACAATGCCTTTTCCAGCATGATGGAGCACCTTGCCATAAGGCAAAAGTGATAGCTAAGTGGCTTGGGGAACAAAACATCAATATTTTGGGTCTATGGCAAGGAAACTCCCCAGACCTTAATCCCATTGAGAACTTGTGGTCAAACCTCAAATAAACCCCACAAATTCTGACAAACTCCAAGCATTGATTATGCAAGAATGAGCTGCCATCAGTCAGGATGTGGCCCAGAAGTTAATTGACAGCATGCCAGGGTGGATTGCGGAGGTCTTGAAAAAGAAGGGTCAACACTGCAAATATTGACTCTTTGCATCAACTTCATGTAATTGTCAATAAAAGCCTTTGACACTTATGAAATGCTTGTAATTATACTTCAGTATTCCATAGTAACATCTGACAAAAAATATCTAAAGACGCTGAAGCAGCAAACTTTATGGAAATATTTGTGTCATTCTCAAAACTTTTGGCCAAGACTGTACATATACCCTAGCCTGGCAAATTTCCAGGTGAACATATTGTCATCGTATCAAAGTCAATAGCTATCTAGGTTTCCATCTAATTGGCGACAGATTGTCATGAGTATATTCTTAATCTCCATAAAAAAAAATATGCGCATTTGGCCACACAATGTATTTTTTTCGCTCAAGTTTTCATGTACTTAGTAAGTTCAATGTGTATGAATTTCATTTTAAACTCCTCCAATAATTTTGGCACAAACTGTTGCGTTAAATTGAAAATGTGGTTGCTCTGGTCTTGGCACGTGCGCTCTAGCCGACAGATACAGTGCCGGTGCAGGTAGGCTAGTCTACATGATGAAATTATTATGGATAATAGCGAGAATATTTGTATTTGTCAAACGGCAGTCAGCATCGATCATCATGTTACCAGAATAAGACCCTAGATATGTATTGGAAAGCGGTATCAAACTCATCGTGCACGTTCACCACCCTGTGAACTTAATCATCATTTGTTTAATATGTATCCTAAAACTGCCCGGTTTCACGAGTCATAGTGGGAGGACAACACACCATTTAATCGCGTGACTTCAAGTTTAGGTCGATGTGATTGTTATAAGGCTATATCAATATCTGCGAATAAAGGCTTTTCCACCGCCATTTCGCGCATAATACATTTTACCGACACAAAAAGATCCCACCATGTCAAACGAACAAATTAGCTGTTGGCATTTATAAAATTGTACAGAAACTTCCTGTTTCCATCAAAGCTGTTTAGAAAAACGTTTATAGGCTACAGTATGACTTTACTCACATAAAAACTGTGGATGTAAACAAGGTTACTAGCTAGGTAGGTTGGCGCCAGATTGTAATGCCAATTTTCTCAAATCCGCATAAAACTATAGGACCTATTCGCATTTTACCACCAGAGATGTTTCATTTTGCGCTTAAATTCCTATCTACCGGGAAAAAAAGAGTTATACGGGTTTCCATTGCATTTTAAACTCTACTGTTGTATTTCTGACACAAACGTTTTGCATTAGCGATTGTGCCCATTACCTATTTGGCGACCTATGAAAACACTGAAACTGGAAATAAGATACTGAATGGTCAGTGATCATCACCATTTAAAGCATGTAATTAACGAAACAGAATTACATTTTAGGCTGCAATATGTTATCAGCCAAGTGGGACGGTCATGGTAGCCTACATAATTACTTCCATAGGCCTAGAAATCCAACTTGGTCTCAGAGTATTTTGTATTATTCTGTACGTAAAGCCGAGATTCAGTACTTTGTTTCATATGGTATGTATTCATTTGTGGATGTCCATCACCCATTTCGTATGATATATGTTACAATTACAATTTGTATTATAGGTTACGAATTTGCCTAATGTACAATATGTTACAAATTCTGGCTAGGTGGCTAACATTAGTTAGCTGACTAGCGTTAGCTAGGCTAGGGGTTAAGTTAGGAGACCGTACACTTGACATCCGTAGATGTCGAGCTTGCACAGGCACAGGTCACCGTACATATAACCATCCCTTCAAAAGCCCAAAATGTATTCACACAAAGAACAAAGAAAAAATAAATGAAGACAAGAAAAATAAGAATTAAGAGGTGGAAAGAGGTGTATTTTACCATAAGAAAATAGTATACTATATTCAAAATAATTTGTAGACAAATACTTGTTATAGTTGTAGGTAAAAGTGTCATTTAAATATATCATGTGGGAAAAGGGATCTCCCTAGGGGTCAGAGCTGGCAGGAGAACCAAGGAGGTTTAGGGTTAGGACTCAGACCTCAGGCCTCGGGAATGGTAAGAGTTAGGTATGGGGGCCAGAGAGGTTAAGGTTAGGACTCACATCTCTGGAGTAGTTAGGGTTGGGTATAAGGGTCAGAAAGGTTAGGGTTGGGACTCAGGTCTGGTTAGGGTTAGGTATAGGGGCCAGAGAGGTTAGGGCTCAGGCCTCAGGAGTGGTTAGGATTAGGCATGGTGGCCAGAGAGGTTAGGGTTAGAGCTCAGGTCTCTGGGGTGTTTAGGGTTAGGCATGTGGGTCAGAGAGGTTAGTTTAGGGTTCAGGTTTCCGGGGTGGTTAGGGTTAGAATAGTTACAGACAACAGTCCTTCAAAGGGAAGGTCTATATACTAAGCGGGTGATAGCTACAAGACCTATACATGCATACTTATGTATATTTATATTTAGAGATCAGAGCTGGTTTCAGAGCATTTTGTATTATTCTGTACGCAAATCCGAGATTTAGTAGGGTATGTTTCGTATAGTATTGTAATGACCCTGGGTTTATAAGCGCGGAAATCGACTCTGCCGCTTGAGCATGCTTTTGCGGCACAGTCGATCGCGCGCCGGACTTCGGGCTTGAAGGTCGAGGGTTCGAGACCTGCTCCTTGCTGTTTTATTACATTGGTGTCGGAAGTGATCGGACCTTGCATCCACGACAGTGCGTGTGCTTGGCCGGTGAGCGCGTTCCTGTAAGACGTTGAGTCGCAAGCTAGCGCGAGGACGCGCTCTTTGAAAGGAGGGAGTAGTGTAACGACCCTGGGTTTATAAGCGCGGAAATCGACTCTGCCGCTTGAGCATGCTTTTGCGGCACAGTCGATAGCACGCCGGACTTCGGGCTTGAAGGTCGAGGGTTCGAGACCTGCTCCTTGCTGTTTCATTACAGTATGTATTAATTTTGGGATTCCATCGCCCATTTGGTATGATATGTTACAAATTACAATTCGGAATATATTTTACAAATTCTAGCTAGGTGGCTAACGTTAACTAGCTAGCTTGCTAGCGTTAGCTAGGTTAGGGGTTAAGGTTAGGGTTAAGTTAAAGGGATACATTTAGAGTTAGGGAAAGGGTTAGCTAACATGCAAAGTAGCTAAAAAGTTGCTCATTAGCTAAAATGCTCAACTTGTCTGTGATGAGATTCGAATTCCACACGAAATGTAACAAAACATATTAATTTGTATATATATTTACATTTACTATGTTACGTCTAGTCTATGAGACCAGGCTGAAAGATGGGATACATAAATCCACAAGGAGTTCAAAAGTAATTTATAAAAACAAAAACTAAGGGTAGAAATAAAAAATCCGTGGGAATGGATTAAAAACAATGAGTTAACAAATAAAAATCAGAGGGAATGGATAATGAAACAGAGAGAACAAATAAAAAAAATTGAGGGAATAGATCAAAACTGAGGGTACTGATTAGCCTGGCTGTTTTAACCCCCATTATGACCCCTAAGGGGCTCCGTAGAACCTGGTCCACTGCTAATATACAAAGATTACAAACATTCAACCATGGAAGTTAAAAGAGGAAAGCGAAAGTTGATGTATCTTTTTTGACACTCCTTGAGAGTTTCACTTGCCATTATCTATAGGCTATATGAGTTAATTGCGTTTTGTTAGGCTGATAGGCCATAATTTGCTGCATATCTGATAATCAACAACAATCGAATTACACACAATTTACCGAGACTTCTCCAAACCTTGGTGCCATTGACACACTTTTTGGGTTGTTTTGGATGACGTGAATGGATTGGCCACGTCTAGGGTCTCCACTAGTTACCACAGCCACAAAGTTAAATTGGCTACAGGCTATCGTAAAAATGTATGAAAACAAAAAGGGTTATGGTTAAGGTTAGGGTTGCAGTTGAGGTTAGGTTTTAAGTCAGATTTTAAGAAGATAAATGGTAGAAATAGGCGGGGTTTATGACTTCTGATTGTGGTAACTAGTGACGACCCAATTCTAGGGCTCCTACGGAAAGTCCTTAGGGCAAGTCACAAGCAAACCTAAAGAGGAATTAGCCTATCAAATTGATCTAGTCCCAAACCTATGTATATAGGCTACTTTTTTTAATGCACAACTCCAGTGAAGAATGGTGCCTATCTTTGTTGCAGACAGTTAAATGTTGACTAAATATGTCTTAATTAGCTCCGAATACAACACCGAATACAACAGATGTAGACCTTACAGTGATTTGCTTACTTCAAATCAAATGTATTTGTCACATACACATGGTTAGCAGGTGTTAATGCAATTGTAGCGAAATGCTTGTGCTTCTAGTTCCGACCATGCAGTAATATCTAACAAGTAATCTACCAATTCCACAACAACTACCTTGTACACACAAGTGTAAAGGAATGAATATGAATATGTTCATAAAAATATATAAATGAGTGATGGCCGAACGGCATAGGCAAGATGTAATAGATGGTATGGAGTACAGTATATACATATGACATGAGTATTGTAGGGTATGAAAACATATAAAGCAGCATTGTTTAAGGTGGCTAGTGATACATTACATCAGGATGGCAAGATGCAGTAGATGGTATAGAGTACAGTATATACATATGAGAT
Source organism: Salmo salar (assembly GCF_965601325.2). Classification (NCBI taxonomy): domain Eukaryota; kingdom Metazoa; phylum Chordata; class Actinopteri; order Salmoniformes; family Salmonidae; genus Salmo; species Salmo salar. Next base: position 55,546,457 of record NC_138293.1, read on the forward strand.
GAGTAGTGTAGGTTATGAAAACATATAAAGTGGCATTGTTTAAAGTGGCTAGTGATACATCTAATTACATCAAGATGGCAAGATGCAGTAGATGGTATGGCGTACAGTATATACATATGAGATGAATAATGTAGGTTATGTAAACATTATCTAATATAAATAATATAAAGTGGCAAGTGATAAATTGATTACATCAATTTTCCCATTATTAAAGTGGCTTGAGTTGAGTCAGTATGTTGGCAGCAGCCACTCAATGTTAGTGATGGCTGTTTAATAGTCTGATGGCCTTGAGATAGAAGCTGTTTTTCAGTCTCTCGGTTCCAGCTTTGATGCTTACTTACAAGCCCTTAACCAACAATGCAGTTTTAAGAAAAATAAGTATTAAGAAAGTATTTACTAAAATAAACTGAAGTAAAAAATAAATAAATAAAAAATACAAATAAAAAAGAAGAAAATGGAAAATTAAAGACCAACAATAAAATAACAGTAACGAGGCTATATACAGGGGGTACCGGTGCAGAGTCAATGTGTGGTGGCACAGGGGAAATAGGTGTTGGTGTGTTTGGACCATGATAGTTTGTTGGTGATGTGGACACCAAGGAGCTTGAAGCTCTCAACCTGCTCCACTACAGCCCTGTCGATGAGAATGGGGGTGTTCTCGGCCCTCCTTTTCCTGTAGTCCACGATTATCTCCTTTGTCTTGATCACGTTGAGGGAGAGGTTATCCTGGCACCACACTGCCAGGTCTCTGACCTCCTCCCTATAGGCTGTCTCATCGTTGTCGGTGATCAGGCCTATCACTGTTGTGTCATCGGCAAACTTAATGATGGCGTTGGAGTCGTACTTGGCCATGCAGTCATGGGTGAACAGGGAGTACAGGAGGGGACTGAGCACATACCCCTGAGGGGTCCCATGTTGAGGATCAGTGTGGCAGATATGTTGTTACCTACCCTTACCACCTGGGGGTGGCCCGTCAGGAAGTCCAGGATCCAGTTGCAGAGGGAGGTGTTTAGTCCCAGGGTCCTTAGCTTAGTGATGAGCTTTGAGGGCTCTATGGTGTTGAAAGCTGAGCTGTAGTCAATGAATAGCATTCTCACGTACAGTGGGGAGAACAAGTATTTGATACACTGCCGATTTTGCAGGTTTTCCTACTTACAAAGCATGTAGAGGTCTGACATTTTTATCATAGGTACACTTCAACTGTGAGAGTCAGAATCTAAAACAAAAATCCAGAAAATCACATTGTATGATTTTTAAGCAATTAATTTGCATTTTATTGCATGACATAAGTATTTGATCACCTACCAACCAGTAAGAATTCTGGCTCTCACAGACCTGTTAGTTTTTTTTTAAGAAGCCCTCCTGTTCTCCACTCATTACCTGTATTAACTGCACCTGTTTGAACTCGTTACCTGTATAAAAGACACCTGTCCACACACTCAATCAAACAGACTCCAACCTCTCCACAATGGCCAAGACCAGAGAGCTGTGTAAGGACATCAGGGATAAAATTGTAGACCTGCACAAGGCTGGGATGGGCTACAGGACAATAGGCAAGCAGCCTTGTGAGAAGGCAACAACTGTTGGCGCAATTATTAGAAAATGGAAGAAGTTCAAGATGACGGTCAATCACCCTCGGTCTGGGGCTCCATGCAAGATCTCACCTCATGGGCATCAATGATCATGAGAAAGGTGAGGGATCAGCCCAGAACTATACGGCAGGACCTGGTCAATGACCTGAAGAGAGCTGGGACCACAGTCTCAAAGAAAACCATTAGTAACACACTACGCCGTCATGGATTAAAATCCTGCAGCGCACGCAAGGTCCCCCTGCTCAAGCCAGCGCATGTCCAGGCCCGTCTGAAGTTTGCCAATGACCATCTGGATGATTCAGAGGAGGAATGGGAGAAGGTCATGTGGTCTGATGAGACAAAAATAGAGCTTTTTGGTCTAAACTCCACTCGCCGTGTTTGGAGGAAGAAGAAGGATGAGTACAACCCCAAGAACACCATCCCAACCGTGAAGCATGGAGGTGGAAACATCATTCTTTGGGGATGCTTTTCTCCAAAGTGGACAGGACGACTGCACCGTATTGAGGGGAGGATGGATGGGGCCATGTATCGTGAGATCTTGGCCAACAACCTCCTTCCCTCAATAAGAGCATTGAAGATGGGTCGTGGCTGGGTCTTCCAGCATGACAACGACCCGAAACACACAGCCAGGGCAACTAAGGAGTGGCTCCGTAAGAAGCATCTCAAGGTCCTGGAGTGGCCTAGCCAGTCTCCAGACCTGAACCCAATAGAAAATCTTTGGAGGGAGCTGAAAATCCGTATTGCGTTGCGACAGCCCCGAAACCTGAAGGATCTGGAGAAGGTCTGTATGGAGTAGTGGGCCAAAATCCCTGCTGCTGTGTGTGCAAACCTGGTCAAGAACTACAGGAAACGTATGTTCTCTGTAATTGCAAACAAAGGTTTCTGTATCAAATATTAAGTTCTGCTTTTCTGATGTATCAAATACTTATGTCATGCAAAAAAAAAAAGCTAATTAATTACTTAAAAATCATACAATGTGGTTTTCTGGATTTTTGTTTTAGATTCCGTCTCTCACAGTTGAAGTGTACCAATGATAAAAATGACGGACCTCTACATGCTTTGTAAGTAGGAAAACCTGCAAAATCGGCAGTGTATCAAATACTTGTTCTCCCCACTGTAGGTGTTCCTTTGGTCCAGGTGGGAAAGGGCAGTGTGGAGTGCAATAGAGATTGCATAGTCTGTGCGTTTTTTCTTAACTGTATTCTTAACTGCCTAATAAACACATCCAGCAGAAAATGTATCTTCTACTTTCAGAAATGTTGTGGGACTGTGGTTCGGGCCGGGGGAGGTTCTGGAGGTTTTCGTGGGGAGAGGAGTGTAGCCTGGCTGGCGACACAGTTTAGCCCTCAGGGTAAACTGGGAATGAAGCATTCACTCCCCTCGCTCTGTAATTTTGAGTTCAGTTGGGTTAGGTGCCGTCACAGTGCAGTGCAGTCTCGCCGAGGGACTTTGGATAGATTCTGAAGAGTTTAACGCTTCACAATATTGTTTTGGTTTTGTTTTTATTTTGGGGAGTTGATGTTTTCTTTTCAAACTTGAATTTCAACTTACAAGGCCTTTCTTACGAGTATCCTCTATTTCTGGAGGTTTGTATTAGGGGGGTGAAGGAAGGCCGTGCAGGATGAATGGAACTACTTCTGAGAAGGCGGCATCGAGCCTTTCGTCTGATCTCCACTCCACAGTGAGCTGTCACCCGGGCGCCAATGATTTGCCGACACTGCCAAAGTCCTCTCCCATGGACATGGGGTTCTACAGCGGCCAGACGACGCACAGCCACCACGACTACTACCCCAGCCACGGTCAGTCCTGCTTGCAACCAATGAAGCCATACTCGTATCATCACCACTACAATCTCCATGGGGCCTACATTGCCAAATCGGAAAATCCTTATCCTCATACGCAATACGCTCATTATGCCCGGGACGTACAGTCACATCTCCAAGATATCGGTAAGATTTACGCATGAGCCACGTTGCCATTTTTGGTGAATCTCGAAGTTATATTTATTACTATTTTGTTCTGACGTGTCAATGTGGCGGATGTTAAATCAACCATCCAAAAGGCTTATCGACAATGAGGACCAACCTTCATGCCACAGAATTTAAATGTGCCTACCTAAAATTCTATACATCGAATTTACATTTGGTCAGCCTAACTGGTGTTAGGCATTAATTTGGTTGTTGGGTGTCTTGGGAGTTAAACGGTTTTGAAAATAGTGTAAGTTAGCGTACTTTTGATTTGGAATAATTTATCAACTTAATTTGTCCAACCTTTATGGAAAAAAACACGATTTCACATGTGGAAAATTACATGATTTATTACACATGCAAAAATTCCACCTGTTTTGCACATTCAAAATTGTATTTCACATGTGACATGTGGTTTAATGATATTTCACATTAAGTTTCTTTACACGATGCCCTGCAAACAAAATTGGGATGCCCTCAGAAAGTCACAAAATCTACAGTGTTTTCCACTTAGCTACAGTCATTTACATACATGATTACATTGTGTATGTTTATTTATACAGTAATTATTGCTCAACATGTCCTCATGTGGGATTTGAACTCACAACCTCTTGGTTCATGGCATTCAACACTTCCTGCTATGCCACCATGTCGTTTCAATGACTGATTTCACCTGTATTCCTCCACTGGACTTCAAAGTAAATCTCAGCTTTGTATAATACACTCAAGAAAAACGATTATATTTATCATAGTGATTCAGAAGTAACATTAAAACAGAATTCTCTGCCACACTGACTTTAGACAACTATACAGAAAACCCTTCAAATGCTGAGATAAGTAAACTAAATCAATAATGAGAGAATAGTCACATTAACGGATGACTAAAATAGCAGTGCAGAGATGTATTATGGTAATTAATTTGTAGTAGACCTAGCTAACCAGTAGCTAGCTAACACCAGACACAGATGAAGACCTAGCTAACCAGTAGCTAGCTAACACCAGACACAGATGAAGACCTAGCTAACCAGTAGCTAGCTAACACCAGACACAGATGAAGACCTAGCTAACCAGTAGCTAGCTAACACCAGACACAGATGAAGACCTAGCTAACCAGTAGCTAGCTAACACGAGACACCGATGAAAGTGGAAACATAAAAGTATCTTTGACATAGATGAATATGGTAAACTTGTAATTGCATTTGCTGATACCCTACCGCCAAATATTGACACAGTAGAGTAGCTATCTAGCTATATAAACCATGCCCCTTTGCAACCAAGCCTTCTCGGATGTTGGTTACAAGGCGGTACTTATTTAAATTAGGTAAGAGAAAATGAAGGTGATGATACCCTATCCCTTTAATAATCCCGCCTCCTGAATCCAAGTGTTTGACACGGGGGAGGGGACCAATAACTTTATGATAAAACTTTATCAAAGTGGAAGCAAGTCATACATTGGTGATCATACTTTGATCTGGTTTCATCCAAATATCATCCAATTTCATGAAAACAATGATTTTGACTGTTCATGGCCTTTAAGATGAGCTCCCAGGGAATAGTGCAGTATATAATTTTTATCCTACAATTCAAATGACCCATTAGGCCTAGCCTACTTTGATCGTTTTGCAATAACACACTATGCTATTAAGCTCTTAAATCATATAAATCGTTCATATGGCCTAAAATGAAAATGTAGCCTATTCTGTAAATGCAAAAGGTTTCTTAATTTTTTTCCAAAATTGGTTTTGCAAAGCAGCTGAAACCTTCACATTTGAGAGAGAACTGCTATTGCGTTTGTGTTGTCATTGGTAATTGTAGTGTTGTTAACAATGTTTAGGTATCTAGGCCCTATAACATACCATTTACCTGGTAGCATTGGCATTCCAGAAAGAAAACTTCTCTTCGAATTGGCCCGAAGCCAAGTGCATCAGGTGTCACAACATGTCAGTCTGGCACGTATTGCTTTTTTGACTCAATAGCCTGTCTTAGAGTTTTGACTTGGTCACTGCATGTGAAAACACCCCCAAACAATACATGAAGGCTATATAGCCTATATACTCGATGCACCAATCCTCCTCTCTCATTAGTGGCATATCCCATAATAATGTGAGGGGCATTGGAATCTCTTGGACAGAGACATTTTGTGCACCAAACTCTGTTTAGGCTATTGAGTCGAGCATTTTCAGAACTGGTAAAAAAAAAAAATGGAAGGCAGAATTATCTTTTTTTAAATTGATGTTGACTAATGAAATATATCATCATTCATCTTTTATCATAATACTTTTCATTAATCTTTATCATAATATTTTATTTCTGTAGGCATAGGCCTATAGCCTACTGTTGAAGCCCTCTGTAGGCCTAGTGTAAATGTATGAGCCCCTCAAGTCCTTTAGCCTACTAATGCTCTGTTGTCATTTTTCAGTGAAAGAGGAACCAGAGCCTGAGGTGAGAATGGTCAACGGAAAGCCTAGAAAAATCCGAAAACCTCGCACCATATATTCGAGTTACCAGCTCGCTGCGTTGCAACATCGCTTCCAGGGAGCTCAGTATTTGTCTCTTCCTGAGAGAACTGAACTAGCGGCTCAACTCGACGTGACACAAACACAGGTGAGGAAGCCAACAGGCCGCGCATACCACTGTTATGACACGCTGTTGAGAGATTTGTATCTCTATGATTTATGTTCATTTGTCTTATAAAACCATGAACTATACTGGCATCTTTTTTGCATACTGTAATTCTACACCGAGTGAATCGTCTGAGATGTTATAGATTTTTTAATCGCTTTTTAAATTCACAAGTATGTGGTACATTTTCACAAATCTTAGTACAACACTCAAAACAGATCAACAAAAAAGCAGTCGTTTTAAAACTCTTAGCACATGTTCAATTGACTTAGTACAACACACAAAATCATACAGTCCCTTTTTCACCAAACTTAATCAGTGTTTCATCTAGAAATACGTTTCGCATTGCAATACATGTTCATATATAGTAATTGCCTTTCACAATGTAATACTCACAAGACATGTTACTATTACTTAATCCGAATGTTCTTAATTGATGATCACTTAAACGTTTGGTAAACCTATAGATTGTACACGTAAACGTGTTTGTCTACAACATATTTTGAGAATTGCATGAAAAAAAGTGTCTGTAAAGTAGAAACATAAAAAATATATGATATATACTCGAATGTACTGCTATGATGATGACTATGATTTTACTTCACAGTAAGTTAAAAGAAAAACTGATCAGAGATGTACTGTATGTAACAAATCAAAGTTAATTGGTCGCGTACACAGATTAGCAAATGTTACAGCAGGTGCAGCGAAATGCTTGTGTTTCTAGCTCCTACAGTGCGGTAATGCAATACCAATACACAAATAATCCAGGAAGTCCAAAACAAGAAAGAAATGCATCCCCTACACAATACATATGGATCCAAAATGAAGTTTGCCGTGACAAAATGTTTTCCCCCAGGTGCATGAACAATGAGGATATTTACTGCAAATTCGATGAGAATCTATGGTCAAATGCTCAAGACAGGCTTAATGCAAACTAGTGCCTGCTAAAATATATGTTTCTTTAATTTGATTACATTGTAAAAGATGTCTTCAATGATCACGCCTTTGATCACACATGGGATAGAAATTATGGAAATTTGATGTTCAGTCAATTCTAATGGGTAGTGCAGGTGTATAGCCTAATGTAAAACAGTGTAATGTACTGTAATGTACAGACTGTAGCATACTACATTCAAAGGACAATTTTGAAACATGTATCTTACAATTCACCACATACTTGTAAAAAATTGTACCAAAGCGATAAAAAGGCGGTATTGTTTATATTATATGTCAAACCACCAGGGTTATTAACCTCTTCCTGTCATTTTTATATCTAATAATTGATAGCTTCATTTATTGATCTAAGTTTGCATCTGGATTCCAAATTTCAATGCAACATAATTAAGTATATTCTATTCTAATACGGCCTAGGGTGTCAATATGAAATTACAACACTTTGCTAGATAATACATTTTTAACCCATACCTTCACATTTTCTGTTGCAAACATCCCGACCTTGTATTTAAACCTGTAGCTCAAATATTTTTTCACTAGGTCAAGATCTGGTTCCAGAATCGCCGTTCCAAATTCAAGAAGCTGTACATGAACGGGGAAGTTCTACTGGACCACAGCCCAGGAGCCAGTGACTCTATGTCCTGCAATTCACCTCCGTCCCCGGCCATTTGGGACCGTAGCGTATCCACAGACCCCGCCACTAGAGAGCAGGCTCCCCAGCCCGCCCTCAGCTCCACTCTATGTTATGTGGAGAACTACACTCATCACTGGTATCAACAGACCTCACAGTCACAGCACTCAGGACTGGTTCTTCAGCACACAACACCACCTAAGAATATGGGCGGCGGTGTACTAACACAAAATGTACCGGTACAAACGGTGGGTTAACAACATGGCGGCTCATTGGAAATAAAGCCTAGAGGGCTGCGATGGGATTTGTGTGCCGATACAGAGGGCTGAAGTTCACGGACAATTTGGGAAACATACACAAGGACTTGTTGTCTCTGTTGTATACAAAAAGAACGGACAAATCCAAGTCCATATTCTGTTTAGATAGAGTGATGAGATGCTAATGTTATCAGTGGCTCATTTCACTCTGTTGGAGAGATTTGATATGAGAATGAATAGAATAGCAGCCTATTTGGTGGCACTTTCCTTTACGGTGGCCCACTGTGGGACCTTTAACTGAACAATGAAAAAGGTCCTTTCAGATTCTTTGATCTACAGCTATGCAAATATATACCGTCGGTGCATTCAACGCCATTTGTTTCTTCACAGTATGAAACACTCACAGATACATGGAAGTAGCGTGTACCATTTTCATACATTTGTTAATTATACTTGGCATTTGTTGCATTTATATAGATGTCATCAAGGCTCAATTCACATATTGAGCCATACAGCATTTTATTTCACAATGGTTCAAAACATAACATCCCTTGGAAGTTGCAGAGAACTATAGGAGAAAAAAAATGTGTATTTGGTACTTTGCGTTTGCAATCGATTTTTTTTTTAGGTAAAAGCCATAAACTCAGGTTGTTATTTATAATGTAGCCTATTTTATACTCTATTGATCTGTTAGTAGAAAGTCAATGTGACACTTTTGTGCCTGAGGAAAAACATATTTTATAGGTAGTCTTTTGAGTGAATAATAAAGTTTTTGTTTTTATTCATTCTATTTACACCGATTGAAATTATGTAATATTCACACACACACACACACACACACACACACGTAAATGACCCCTTGAGATAACATTCAAATCTTGTTTCCATAAACTTCTTTATACAAATGATCCATTGAAACAGTTGTAAGGACAACATGGAATAGTAGAAATGATATATTTACAGTCCAGACCAACAAATATACAGGAGCTTAGAGCTGGATCTCTATTGAGATGGAATCACATGTTATATTACAGTTGTATCTCGTTGGTACTACTTTCACAAGTATGTGATTCATTTTTTCAACTTTAGTACAAAACTCCAAACTGGTAACACTTGCAACACAGCCAGTCTTACATTCAAAACCTTTCATTGTGCGTTCATTTTGTTTGTAAAGATCTTTCACCACACAACCATTGATCCAAAATATAAGTTTACTGTGAAATATAATGAGTACATTGGTTTAATCACAAAAACACAACATAATGATATATTCTCAATTTAGTTATTTTAACAACCAGTTAATCCCATACCAAAACATGCATGTTTTAAAATTGTCCTTTGAATGTAGTATGCTACAGTACTGTACATTACAGTACATTACACTGTTTTACATTAGGCTATACACCTGCACTACCCATTGAAATTGACTGAACATCACATTTCCATCATTTCTATCCCATGTGTGATCAAAGGCGTGATCATTGAAGACATCTTTCACAATGTAATCAAATTAAAGAAATTAAAGAAACAATCTTTAGCAGGCACTAGTTTGCAATCAAGCCTGTCTTGAGCATTTGGCCATAGGTTTTGATCGAAACGGCAGTAAATATCCTCATTGTTCATGTACCTTGGGAGAAACCTTTTGGTCTAAATAGGTCCGGATTGAAATCATTGCATGCGTCTTCCATGGCCTGAAGGAGGGTGGTACGCTCACGGGGATGGTAATCATACATCTTCCGCCTGTATGGTAATCATGTATTGTATTTTGCAGTATTGTACTTATGTATTGTAGTGGTCCTGTATGTGGCTCAGTTCATAAAAGCTTGGCACTAGCAACACCAGAATTGTGTGTTGGATTCTCACCAGGGTCACATACCAAAATGTGTGAACTGTGTCTGCTGCGTAAATGGTATATATTACAGTACTCACTTATGGAAAAATGACATGATTTCACGGTTTGCGCATTTTATTTCACATCTGAAATTTCACACGTGAAACCATGTGGTTTTGGAACAATGGATATTTTTCACGTGAGATTTCACAGGTGATGCCCTGCAAACAAAAATGTGTTGTTAGAATGTCCCCGGAACATCACGCAGTCGCAGTGTTTTCAACTGACATATTAGACACACATGATTACATTGCGTATGTTTATTTATACAGTAATTATTCAACATATCCTCATCTGGGATTTGAACTCACAACCTCTTGGTTCACAGCATTCAGATCTTCCTGCTACGCCACCATGTCTGTGTCAATGACTGATTTCACCTGTGTTCCCAAACTTTGGACTTCAAAGTAAATCTCAGCATTGTTACAAATACACACACACACAAAAAACGATTATATTTATCATAGTTATTCAGGAGTAACATTGAAACAGAATAATATGTCTCACCAACATTAGACTACACAGAAAACCCTCAAATTACTGAAATAAGTCAATTAAATCAATGATGAGAGAAAAGTCAGATTAACTGATGACTAAAATAGCAGTGCAGATGACACTCTTTTGCTAAGTGCAGAGATGTATTATAGGTCATGAATCTGTCGGGGACTTCTGAGAATGCTACAGACTTTCTGGCACAGCAGAAAGATCAGCGTACTCTAAATCCAGAGGTTGTGAGTTTTGAAAAGTCAGTACTAAGGGATCATGTCAAATGTAATCATGTTGATTAAAGATATTTTCACTATTTTAGCTGAACAGTGTACCACTTACCTTAAAACCCCAATACCATTTCATTACTTCTCTTACAAACAAACACATGTGAAATAGCTGTTTTCACGTTGAACTGAGAGACACGAGGTCAGTTGTTCACATGCAAAAACATATGTTCACATGTATTTCATTTAGAGTTCACATAATTTAGAGTTCACGCCACCTTTTCACGTGTGAAGAGAATAACAGTTGTTAAAATGTACCGCATACTTGTGAAAAAGGCACTAAAGCGATAGAAACAACTGTAGTTAAAGTTGTTAAGGAAGTACCAACTATATTTGGCAGCTCATGGGTTAAGTGTGTGAGGAAGAGACAGTGAGGTGAACATGCCCTGGATTTGGGAAGAGCTGCCAGCCTGCGTGTGAAGAAGCTGTGGGAGGTGACAGGCGGGCAGACACACTGGAGTCTCTGGATTTTAATAGCACACCACTGAGAGAGAGAGAGAGAGAGAGAGAGAGAGAGAGAGAGTGAGAGCAAATTGAGAGAAAGAGAGCGAGAGAAAAAGAGCGAGAGCTAAAGCCCTTTCAATTGAATTGAGAGAGAAAGAGAGAGAGAGATAAAGCCCTTTGAATTGAGAGAGAGAGCGAGCAAGAGAGAGACTCAGTTAAGGAATGGGAGAGAGACAGTTGGAAAGGGAAGGAGACTGTGACGAAATAACTGTCTCCCAGAATCCTTGCTTGCTTCAGGCGCTCGCATACCAACCAAGACTACCAACAGTTTACCTGGCTGGTCTGTTTGCAGAGCTGTAGAGTGACAGAATGTGTCATCAGGGATGGGGAGATGGATGGATAGAGGGACAACAGGACATCATGGGAAGGGGAATCTACAGATGTAGGATCTTAAATTGAGCCAGTTTGCCACAGCAGGAAAATAATCCTGCAGCAACAGGAAATGTGAATTATTAGGTGGATTATAATTTATGGACATTTTTGTAGAGTGGAAAAACAATTTTTGTAAGGGAAAATCAAGTCTTGACATTTCAACGTGAAAATTACAAACTTCCGAAGCCTTTTTAAACCTCAAATATACTAAAAGTTGTACATTTCCTCCACTGTAGGAAAGGTCTCCTGCAGCAGGGTGACCAAATTAAGATCATACATCTATAGGTAGAGGCTGCTGTACTGGCCCGGAGGACTGAGCACAGAGCATGGAAACCCCTTCATACCCCATCTTTAACAGGTCCGTTAATAACAGCCCCTGCTGGTCTGATTTGAAACGTATTCATTTTGTTTTCCTATCTTCTCCTTCTCCTCCTCCTGTCCAGAAATATGTAGTGAGGAGGTGTCGTCCTATGGCAAGCACGTTTAGATATCTGGGATATTGGATTTTAAAGTAGTAGCTCAAAATAACTTTGTTCGAATTCAAAACACAAAGACAGGGACACAAAGAAACCCTTACTCTCACTAACAAGTGGTATCATTCTACAGTATTAAACATGAAAACACAATCATGTCTTCTTTGAGTTGATGGGGAGCTATGGAAGCTTGAAACGGTCAAGTTCTGTGAAGTTTATCTCTACCGATGACTCTATGGGACAAACAATATAAATGTTGAAGTTAGCAGGAGGAGTGCTGCCTGGCTCTGTGTGTGGGCCTCTGGTCTCTCATGCCTCACTCAGCAGGCTGACTGGATGCCTTAAGCCTTAGGAGATAGGAGTTGACTATATGTCTGGTGTGTGGGCTGAGGGGGTAGCGTTGAGATTTTAGCCCACCAAGCAACTAAGCACATTACACATTGTCATGGTAACTGAATCGTTAGCGAAGTTGGACATGATTGATCAGAATCAACCACATTTGAAAAACAAAGTTTACCAAACATTAGGAACACCTTCCTAATATTGAGTTGCACCCCCTTTTGCTCTCAGAACAGCCTCAACTCGTCGGGGCATGGACTCTTCAAGGTGTTGAAAGCGTCACACAGGGATGCTGGCCCATGTTGACTCCAATGCTTCCCACAGTTGTGTCAAGTTGTCTGGGTGTCCTTTGGGTGGTGGACCTTTCTTGATAAACATGGGAAACTGTTGAGTGTAAAAAGCCCAGCAGCGTTGCAGTTCTTCACACAAACTGGTGCGCCTGGCACCTACTACTATACCCCATTCAAAGGCACTTAAATCTATTGTCTTGCCCATTCACCATCTAAATGGCACACATACACAATCCATGTCTCAATTGTCTCAAGGCTTAAAAATCCTTCAATAACCTGTCTCCTCCCCTTCATCTACACTGATTGAAGTGGATTTATTAACAAGTGACATCAATAAGAGATCATAGCTTTCACCTGGATTCACCTGGTCAGTCTATATGTCATGGAAAGAGCAGGTGTCCTTAATGTTTTGTATTCTCAGTGTAGTAGGTGCAGCCACGGTCCATATCTACGGTATTATTGGGAACCAGTGTTGGGCACAGCTAATTGTCACTCACACGAGATAGATGATGGACCATTTGAAGTCAAACAAGAATCCATATTCCCCCTTTTATTCTCACAAGCAAACCTATGGATGGGGTGCGGAGGTTATCTGGAGGTGGATTGGGTGGTTGGGTGAGAACTGAGAAGCACAGCTGAGGAGGACAGCATCCCAGCTTGCAGACGTCATACTGCCTCTCAAGGCAGGGAAGGGATATGGTTTCACTCCTACCACAAACGTCACTCACCACTGTCATTTTCATATGGGGGGGGGGGGGGGGGGGAACACAAACAAAGATGGGATGTAAGAGGCATGAGACAGCTGTGGATTTTCAATGGCCCTGGAATATGTATTCTCAGTGTTGATGTTTGCAGCAGGGACACTTTTCTGCCGTTTGCTTGGGGTGTTACTAATCGTAGACGGGGATGTATTGCGCCTAAGGTTGGGTTTTAATTATAGACATGGTCGACATAAGTCATGCTGAAATGACCATCTGTGGTGTAGGCCTACTTGTTTAGGACACTTTCCCCAGGTCGGAAGGTATAGGTCTATCCATAATCATAGACATTTCCAAAAATAATTAAGACAGAATTTTCTCGCTTTGCTGCACTGTGGTTCACACACCTGTATCTCTAGCGGTTAAGAACATTGGGCCAGTAACTGAAAGGTCGCTGGTTCAAATCCCCGAGCCAGCAAGGTGGAAAAGTCTGCAGTTCTGCCCTGGAGCAAGGCAGTTAACCCCCAACAACTACTCCCCGGGCGCCGATAACGTGGACGAATGATTCAGAGGGGTTGGGTTAAATGTGGAAGACATTTCGGTTGAATGCATTCAGTTGTGCAACTGAATAGGTATCCCCACCTTTAGCTAATGAGCCCTGCAAAATTGGCACGTCATGCTGCCACCAATGACTGGCTGCAATGGACAGGAAGTAGTGTAAGCATGTGCATGCAAAACGAGGACACAACATTAGCACCTATGTTTGATTTGGGGAGGGGGGTAAATTCTTAAAAACTGGTTTTAATAGCTTTCTTTCGCTCACTGCTCGGTAAATGACGCAGAATTAATATAGGCCTAAACTGTCTACCGATTATGGACAAAGGGTTTCTTTATGTGCTTGTGGGAAATGGTAAACTGGGAAGTGGTAGCTAAGTCCACATGAATGTGTTCACGTGCCATTGAAGCCGTAACAATTCTTCATCCAATAAGATTTTAACTTGATAAGCTAGCTAACATTGCTTATAACAAAGTTAAATAACGTGCTTAACATTGACATAATGGTCAAACTAGCTATGTTTTCCTTATTGATAACGTTGTAATTGTCAAAAACGGATTTGTCATCTTTTGGTTGAAAAGGTAAAAGGTCAGTGGTAAAGCATCACAACTTGGCAACTCGAATAACAAAAAGTTTCCCACTTGTAATTCCAACTTGGAGAGTCGTTCAAGCAGTATTCATGGATGCCAAGGGAAGCTAGGCTTCCCCCAAAAAATTACCAGGAAAGAAAGTAAAAACATCTTTCATCTCTCTGTCTCTCTCATAATTTTCCTTCAATTCGCAAGAGGCTAAATGTATCTCACCAGTGGAAGCATCCGAGCATGCGAAACAGTGCCCCTCTGTCTCTGTATGTGTAGGCCATCTATTTGAGGCTGACTGGTCCAAAAGAGTATGACATTGTTGCCGACCATAGCATTGAATGCAAAGAAAGCCAGCAAGCATTTGGCCTCCTTGATAAAAAAAAGTATAAAATAATAGCCAATCAGCATTGAGCTAAACTGAGTGAGCTCAGCTGTGAATGGTTCTGGCGCACCAACAACAAAAAAGTCTCAAGGGAAGCCAGTTTGGATTTGGTGTCACTCCCATCATCGCGTCGAGAGCATGCGTCATTGACAGAAACAACTTGAATTGTTGCATTTCGTTGTGTTGTTGTCCTCCAGTGGCCAGCTAGCTAAAATTGTCCCTTTCCTAAATTAGCTATGGATAGAGATAGAGAGTTGGACTTGTGGTTTTACTTAATTCTCTGTACTGGCCAATGATTATAACGGCAATTCTGATCCGACCATTAATTCATAGATTGTTGTGCCCCTGGCCTGAGAGGACGGAAGTTCAATATGTAGCTAGATGTAGAAGGCTAACGTTAACTACTAACGTTGCACATGAATGGATGTTAGGCTAGGGAGCAAGCATTTTAGCCAGGAAACTAAAAACAAGTGTGTACTGTATGACAGAGTGATAGTTTGTTTCAACATGAAAGAGACGAGGATGGCATTGGAGTTTCTCTACAAGTAGGGTGAGTCAATATGTTTTGTCTATTTGCACAAACACACACAGAAATCAGAAACATGGACAGCCACATCATATTTAGCTTACGTTGATTGGACTAAATTGTTTTTGCCATCTTTTCGTTTTTAGTCACTGTAAGCATAGGTGATTTGATGATGTTGAAGTTGAAATTCTGCTGGAATAGTGGAGGCAGTTCTTGTTTCTTTGTGAATTGCGGTTACTCTGCAACATGCGACATGTAAAGTGTTGGTCCCATGATTCATGAGCTGAAATAAAAGATCCCAGAAATGTTCCATAAGCACAAAAAGTTTATTTCTTTAAAATGTTGTGCACACATTTGTTTACATCCCTGTTAGTGAGCATTTCTCCTTTTCCAAGATAAGCCACACGTCAGGTGGATGAATTATCAAGAAGCTGATTAAACAGCATGATTATTACACAGGTGCACCTTGTGCTGGAGGGAAAAAAAGGTCACTAAAATGTGCAGTTTTGTCACACAACACAATGCCACAGATGTCTAAAGTTGAGGGAGCATGCAATTGGCATGCTGACTGCAGGAATGTCCACCAGAGCTGTTGCCAGAGAATTGAACATTCATTTCTCTACCATAAGCCTCCAACGTCATTTTAGAGAATTTGGCAGTATGTCCAACCGGCCTCACAACCACAGACTGTGTATGGTGTCGTGTGGGCGAGCGTTTTGCTGATGTCAAGGTTGTGAACAGAGTGCTCCACGGTGGCGGTAGGGTTATGGTACGGGAAGGTATAAGCTAAGGACAACAAACACAATTGCATTTTATCGATGGCAATTTGAATGCTCTTGCCATTCATCCGCCACCATCACCTCATGTTTCAGCATGACAATGCACAGCCCCATGTCGCAAGGATCTGTACACAATTCCTGGAAGCTGAAATTGTCAGAGTTCTCCATGGCCTTCATACACACCAGACATGTCACCCATTGAGCATGTTTGGGATGCTCTGGATCAACGTGTACAACAGTGCGTTTTAGTTCCCATCAATATCCAGCAACTTCGCACAGGCCACGATCAACAGCGTGATCAACTCTATGCGAAGGAGATGTGTCTGATCCATGCCCCTACCTTTAAGGTATCTGTGACCAACAGATGCCTATCTGTATTCCTAGTCAAGTGAAATCCATAGATTAGGGCCTAATGAATATATTTAAATTCACTGATTTCCTTATAAGAACTGTAACTCAGTGAAATCTTTGAAAATGTTGCGTTTATATTTGTGTTCATTGTAAATCAATAGTTGTTTAGTGGTCTGAAAATGTCAGAAACATTAACTTGCTTTACCATGCTGTAGGTCATATAACTGTTTGTTACATGCAATATGCTTTATGGACTTCACCAGACAGAGGTTGATCTCCGGGTTTCTGATGAAATCAAGGTGTGGTTGAATTTATTCCGCCACTGTCTTTTTATTGTCTCGGCCTTCAGGCCTATATATCACGGTCGTAATTCATATGAATTAACTATTAGGTTATAGAGAAAACGCAATTATCAAAACACATAGGTTGTAATGGGGCTTTTTTCCCTGGCTTCCTCGGTGATTTTACCCACGCACCACTACTGCGTTCAAGTGAAATTTCCAACTTGGAACTATAGATGCTTCCGATAACATGTGCAAAAGCCTAGCCTACCTTCAGACCAAGGTAGGTTGTAGTGGCAACATTGTGGTCAACACAAAATGATTTTGTTAGCATATTTAGCCCTGAGTATCCACTTGTGGAATATAATCCAACCGCACATTGACAATTGCCGGGATATAGGAAAAAAGTTCCACAGCACTTTTGATTTAGTTTAAGAAAATATAGATGCAAAGCTTTATAAAGAGAGGCAAAGAGCTGTTACTTAGACCGATTTGCCTCATTTGTTCACTTACCCACAATTTCTGTCCTTCGCATCTGAGTGATGCCGCAGGCTCTTTGATGTCTTGACCAATCAGATTCACGGAAATAACACGCCGCACCGGCTGGACAAAGATCAAGGCGCGCGCTTCACTTTCCTCTGGTATTTATTTAGCAAGCATGATAACACAATACTTTCGACAGACACAAGCAAAGGCTATTACATAAATGTAGCAGCCTATACACCTAAACATTAGCGATCTTACATGCTGTATTGCGTGGAGGCGAGACAATATCTCAGTCTGATCAACTATAGGCTACTAACAACAGCGGCAGCATAGTCTAGCCTTCTATGCGCCCTGTCCTTCTGGCCAGAGTAAATTAAGCTGTAACGTTGTGTATGCTTATTTTTAACCCATTTGTTTGTGAGAAAATCAGAATGGATCAAATTTGGTTTATATTTAAACTTGGGCTGACTAGGCAATTTAGGATTTTTCTGTCAAATTATTAACTGGAATTAATCAATAAACACAATAGCTGACAGACTGTGAGTAAATGTTTATTAGGCCTACAGTTGCATAGGGTATGCAAATCAGCATCAGGGAAGCTCAGCCTTGTGTGTTTTATTGTCCAATCATGTTGCTTTCTCTGTGTACGTGTATAGGCACCCCCCTAGTCCTTTAAAATATAATTCAGATATGAACAAGTACAAAGTTGCTGCAGTTTGACTGGGTTTTCATCCTCCGCAAAGCCAGGACTTTTTCCATATTTTTTAAAAATTTTAACCCATGTGACCTGATTAGAAAAACTCTGGTCCCATCACAGCCCATATTAAACATTTTTTTTACAAGAGATGAATCATGTCCTACCGCATAAGGCATTGCACTTACGTGGTTAGGTTACCAGATCAAGAAAAACTACCGGCCCCATAATTGTTTTTTTTTCGCCACACCACTCTGGACCTGTGGTGCCACCTCTGTGCTCAATAGTTAGTCCTATACTTTAAAAAAAATCACCACAGTTGGTTCACACTCGAGCGCTGTCATGTCTTTTGCCTCTCGTTTTTCAGCTATTTGTCTCGGACTGCTGATAGGCTACAATTAGCTTACACCTGCAAGTCATTTGGACTAATGACGATTCCGTTGCCTTGTAGAGCCGCAACAGCCGATGGACTCTCCTTGTCCTTTTCCTATTAGTTCCTTTGCACTTTCAGTTTTGGAGAGGGATATTTTGTTGCCTGCAAATTGCTGGTAATTATACTGTTGGAATGAAAGCTTTATATAACAAACTACGTCCCAAATTACCTTTAATTGACATGGCCATTTTATAAAATCATTGTCAATGTTAAAATAGTACCCTCTATTGCTTTTCCAGATGTTTTAGGGTAAAATACTTGACCCTTTCTTATGTGATATGTTAGTTTCATTATTGCGCCGTAGAAGTCCATTTTTTTTTACACTTTTGGCATATTTTGATATGTACTTTAATAATAATAATAATAATAGGCTACTACTAATAATAATAATAATATTAATAATAGTAATAATTATAAACTCATGCCTAACCGAAATGATGGCTCTGCATCAAATATTTAAATCACAGATGTGTGTATGTGTGATTTAAATATTTGATGCAAAGACATCATTTCGGTTAGGCATGAGTTTATAATTATTACTTATCAGGTGAAATGTAAACGTTTGAATTTAACTTAAATTGCTTTGTAACTCATGGGGACGGGGTTAGGCATTGTCATGCTCAAACTAATTTAGTAAAAATAGATATTATTGCAGTGCATAGTTGACCACTGAGGATTTATTTGGAACTGAACTGCATACAAAATACAGATCCACATAGGCCTCCAAGCAAAATCCATGTAGTCATATGTCCAAGAAATTGTAAGGCAAAACCTCGGATGAAATCCAAACAAAAGACCTTTAAACGGCCATTTCAAAAATGAAAAGTCTCTAATGTGATAGTTGGGGCTCGGAGCTATATTTAAAAGGGATAGGCTACGCGGTTCATGTACAAGAGGAGAGCGTGTAGAATTTCATCCCATTGTCCCATATCCTATCACATCATTTGAGTTCTCGGCGTAGATTCCTGGTGATGGCTTGGGTACCAGTGTCCGAAATTGTTCATGTATCCACCGGAGTGCGCAGGCGTCCCCTTATTTGCCATGGAAACGTCCCAAAGTGGCGGCATCCCCGGGGAACACGGAGATCCGGATGACCCAGGGTGCAGGTGTTCTCCCTCCGGTCCGCCCGTGCCATGCTTCATGATCTTCTTGTACTTGGAGCGTTTGTTCTGGAACCATATCTTAACCTGCAACAATAAATACAATTTAGCATATTAAGCCTGCAATTAGGCTATTATTATAATCGTTATCATCATTGATAAGCTATTATTATTATTACTATTAGTCTACTCAGTACTCACTATAATAATAATTATAATTCATTATAATATCCATGGCCTCATTGTTGTTATTGTCAATATAATTGTTTTTGGATATTATTGTTATGCACCTTTGCATGTTGCCAGCATGCGGGCAAATTGAGCATTACATTATTAAAATGATAACTGTAGGCTATATGACTGCATTGTTAGCGCCAAGGAATAATACAAATATTTTCCATCTGAGAACAATATGTTGGACTAAAAACAGAACATTCACAAGAAAGACAAAATAAAGCTGGTGGGTGGGTTCAGGTTGCCAGGATAATTAATTGTAAACCCCACTACAGACCACTCAAGCAATACGTTTGGCATTCCTTTATTGCAGGCTTTTCCCCATTATACGAACAATACAGGGAATTTACAGAGATATTTTGATATGGAGAGAGCCTGTTGAGACATTTATGTAACCGCAACACCCACAGCGTGGTAAAAGCAGCTCTAGTAAAATCTAATTATGAATTACAATTGATTGTGGAGATGAGTGGAAAACGCGGCTCAGATAGCCCACATTTCACAAAGGCTCGTAAATGAACCAAAATAAGAGATCTGCCCAAGAGTGTCACCCCAAACACGCTGATGACAGAATTATTGTTGTTGTGATGTCTTGAATTAATTACATTTACAGTTCATTCGGAAAGTATTCAGGCCCCATCCCTTTTCCACATGTTGTTACTTTACAGCCTTATTCTAAAATTGATTCAATTGTTTTTTTTCCTCGTCAATCTATACACAACACCCCATAATCATTTGGAAAAGGCACACACCTGTCTATATAAGGTCCCACAGTTGACAGTGCATGTCAGAGCAAAAACCAAGCCATGAGGTCGAAGTAATTGTCAGTAGAGCTCTGAGACAGGATTGTGTCGAGGTACAGATCTGGGGAAGGGTACCAAAAAATGTCTGCAGCATTGAAAGTCTCCAAGAACACAGTGGCCTCCATCAATGTTAAATGGAAGTTCGGAACCACCAAGACTCTTCCTAGAGCTGGCCGCATGGCCACACTGAGGAATCGGGGGAGAAGGGCCTTGGTCAGGGAGGTGACCAAGAACCCGACGGTCACTCTGACAGAGCTCCAGAGCTCCTCTGTGGAGATGGGAGACCCTTCCAGAAGGACAACCATCTCTGCAGCACTCCACCAATCAGGCCTTTATGGTAGAGTGGCCAGATGGAAGCCACTCCTTTGTAAAAGGCACATGACAGCCTGCTTGTCAAAAGTTTGTCAAAAGGCACCTAAAGACTCTCAGACCATGATCAACAAGATTCTCTGGTCTGATTAAACCAAGATTAAACTCTTTGGCCTGAATGCCAAGCGTCACATCTGGAGAAAACCTGGCAACACCACCAGCATGGAGGTGGCAGCATCATGCTATGGGGATGTTTTTCAGCGGCAGGGACTGGGAGACTAGTCAGGATCAAGGGAAACATGAACAGAGCAAAGTACAGAGAGATCCTTGATGAAATCCTGCTCCAGAGTGCTCAGGACCTCAGACTGGGGCGAAGGGTCACCTTCCAACAGGACAACGACCCTAAGCACACAGGAGTGGCTTCGGGGCAAGTCTCTGAATGTCCTTGAGTGGCCCAGCCAGAGCCTGGACTTAAACCTGATCGAAAATCTCTGGAGAGACCTGAAAATAGCTGTGCAGCAACGCTCCCCATCCAACCTGACAGACCTTGAGAGGATCTGCCGAGAAGAATGGGAGAAACTCCCCAAATAGAGGTGTGCCAAGCTTGTAGCGTCATACCCAAGAAGACTCGAGGCTGTAATCACTGCCAAAGGTGCTTCAACAAAGTACTGAGTAAAGGGTCTGAATACTTATGAAAATGTGATATTTGGAATACATTTGCAAAATTTCTAAAAACCTGTTTTTGCTTTGTCATTATGGGGTACTGTGTGTAGATTGATGAGAGGGGAAAAAACAATTGAATCCATTTTAGAATAAGGCTCTAACGTAACAAAATGTCAAGGGGTCTGAATACTTTCCAAATGCACTATATATTAAGGGGGACCTGCAGGCTTTACTAATTTTCAGAGATGGGACCAAGTCACTATTATACGAGTCACAAGCAAGTCTCAAGTCATAATGTTTGAGTCCGAAGTCAAGTCCCAAGTAAAACGTGGTTAAGACTTGAGTCAAGTCCAAGTCGTGCATTCTAAGACCAAATCAAGTCGAGATGAGTCACAAGTTTTCACGTCAAGTCTCAAGTCAAGTAAAAAATATATATACATGCAACAACTTGTTCAACTACAAATCTTTGTCTATTTATTGAGGCTACCAGACAGCTCTTTTCATTATTTTGTCTACAACATATTTTTATTAGCCTTAGTAATTGTAAAATATGGGCCTTGTAGCTGTGGTAAGGGCATGAAATCAGCTGACGGCAAGGCAGGTTGACGTGCTCAGAGTGTAGATTTATTAGGTCTTGGTGATCCAATGGTGAAAGCGCCATATCATATAAAATATACAAGTAGATTTACCAAATATAGACAGGCAATAGCCCAAAAGAAATAGCCTCTGTAGCAGGCTTAACCTGTCCTGTCTGAATAGACACCCCTTGAGAAACAAATCAAATCTGTCTAACAGGAGTTCAAACAGGTAGGCCTACATAATATAAACACTTAGCCCCCAGGACCATACAATTAGCCTACCCAATTGACAAGAGGCTGAATGTATCTCGAGGGGGAAAGCATCCGAGTGAGCAAAACAGCACCCCTCTGTCTCTCTACATGTAGGCCATCTATCTGAAGCTCTCTGGTCCAAACGAGTATGACATTGTTGCCACCCCTAGCATTGAAGGCAAGGGAAGCCAGTGAGCATCTGGCCTCCCTTGACAAAAAAAATATTAACAAATTTGCCAATCAGCTAAACTGAGCGAGGTCAACTATGAATGGTACTGGCGGACCAAAAAAAAGTGTCAAGGGAAGCCAGCTATCAAATCCCATTGAGAGCATATGTCATTGACAGAAAAACTTGAATTGTTGTGTTGTTGTCCTCCAGTGGCCAGCTAGCTAAAATTGTCCCTTTCCTAAATTAGCTATGGATGGAGATATGGATTTGGACTTGTGGTTTTACTTAATTCTCCGTACTGGCCAATGATTATAACGGCGATTCTGATCTGACCATTAATTCATACATTGTTGTGCCCCTGGCCTGAGAGGATGGAAGTTCAATATGTAGCTAGGCTAATGTTAACTAGCTAACTTTGCCCATGAATGGATGTTAGGCTAGTGAGCATGCATTTTAGCCCGATACCCTAGGACAATAGACCGTTCCCTCAACATGAAAGAGAGGAGGATGGCATTGACATTTCTTTACAAGTAGGGTGAGTCAACATGTTTTTCTAGTTGGGGTGTTGGCTTCCCCAGTGATTGCTGGGGTTCCCAACTGCCTGCTGGCCTGATTTCAATCCTCTCTTCCTACAATTTCACGTTTGCACTGCACCCGATCCTATAGCTGTACATCAAATCATCAATCTGTTCGCTTGCGCACCTTGCCTGTGTTGATTGACAGTTTTCTGGTCCAATCAGAGTGCCGAGTGTGCGTTTCACTAGCCAATCTTTTGCAGTTTTTTTTTTGCAAGGGCGATGCTGCGGCTATTTTCTCTGGTTACATGTAGCGTAATCCACATAGAATCTGTGCCACAGAATTAGTTACAAAACATTACAAAACATGTCCAGATAATTTCAAGTCATCAGTCTCAAGTCAAAGTCTAGTCCCGAGTCTTGAGGCTCCAAGTCCAAGTCAAGTCTCAAGTTATTTTATTTTCTTTCAAGTCGAGTCTCAAGCCATCAAATTTGTGACTCAAGTCAGACTCGACTCCAAGTCATGTGACTCGAGTAGTCCAAGTCATGTAACTGGAGTCCACAACTCTGCTAACTTTTATGTTGTTTTCTCTGCCTTTAGCCTGCACATGCACAGTTCTGATGAACATGAAAAGTATTAGGGCCATGGTGAGTAACCAACATCTTTCACTCCCCTAAACTCCCATAGGCCTAAACATAATAATGTGGGCACACCTAGAAGTGTTAAAATGGGTATATTAATAATAATTGTGTATCACATTCAATGCCTGCAAGGGAATTAACAGTTCATGGAGATGTAACAAAAACCAAGTCTCACATAAATCATTTTCAATGACAGAATGCTGATATTGTCTTTCAAGTTTTAATGTCACATGCACAAGTACAGTGAAACGCCTTTCTTGCAAACTCAAAACCCAACAATGGAATAATCAATAATAATGTAATACTAGAAGGGAAAAAAACAAGAAATAAGAAGACATATGAAATATGTCCTCATAACTTCGCAGGTTGGGGATCTACAACTACATCTAAGACCTCCAAAAACACTGATTTTCAAAAGGGGGACATCCTTAAATCAGCTGTTGAAACTATAAAAGTGATTTCCCACCCGTTTTGTTAAAAAGCTGAAGGATGGGGCTGGAGAAATGCAACCACTATCAAATTCATAGACAGTGCAATGGGCGCAAGGATTGACCATCCATGATATCAACATTTTAACCATGTTCTGAGGCTAAATAGTGTTGGTTTACATTTACTTTGTTTACAACCATTGGAGTAAAGCAAGCTCATATTTTGGGTTCTTATGGGGTATGACTGTTTAACTAAGTTCATGAAGCATTTATGAGTTATATTCTTCAAGAATCAATAGGTACATATCATTAATTTATAAATCCAAAAGTGATATAGCGACTGCTGATTATCCCTTTAATGCCGAATTGGATTGAACTTTAATTATGAATGAATTTCACCCTAACGTCAATCAACAGCATGCTAATGTAAGTCGCTGTTCCTATAATAATTGGAAGTATTGGTTTTAGATTTGAACAGCAACACTCAGCTGACAAGGGCTTTCAGTCTGAAATGTTTGGTAACTAGGTAGTTCAAGAAATCACGGCAGAAAATCCTGTCCCACATATCCAACTAAATCTCAGTGTATGTACCGTACAACTTGGGGAAACCACTCTCCTTAGTTAAATGTGTGGTGACTGGCGAGCGGTGGTCAGTGTTTCTGGTGCAAAAAGGTCTATGCATAATCTGCCAGGTGGTTGCTGCTCATAGAAGGCCAGAAGACATGAGTGATTCCAACAAAGCAATGTTCGATCCCAATTATCTATACTTAGCTCCCTTATCAATATGACCCTTATCAATATGACCCTTATCAATATGATTCTTATCAATATGACCTTATCAATATGATTCTTATCAATATGACCCTTATCAATATGATTCTTATCAATATGACCCTTATCAATATGACCTTACCAATAGCTCCCTAATCAATAACTCCTGCTTCCGCCCAGGAAACATAATATCAGAGAGGTTCCGAGAAGTGCTTCTTCATATTTATCATATACATACACTGAGTATACCAAACATTAGGAACACCTTCCTAATATTGAGTTGCCCTCCTTTTGCCCTCTGAACAGCCTCAATTTGTCGGGGCATGGACTCTACAAGGTGTCGAAAGCGTTCGACAGGGACGTTGGCCTATGTTGACTCCAATGCTTTCCTCAGTGTCAAGTTTGCTGTATGTCCTTTGGGTGGTGGCCCATTCTTGATACACAGAGCAGGTTTTCTTAATGTTTTGTGTACTCAGTGTATATAGGTGTCCTTTATATACTAGAAATATCATGTCTCTAAAGTACTAATTAATGCAACTTTCAGATGCATGTATACACAATAATCTCTCCAACTAGATTTGGAAAAGTATTGTTTTCAAGAAAAAAGTCCTGTCTTGATGTAATCTATATGTCGTTGAAACCGTAAAGTCAAGTGTCTGTGAATGGGAGGGTCACAATACTGTAGTTCTATATGTCTTTGAAACCGTAAAGTCAAGTGTCTGTGAATGGGAGGGTCACAATACTGTAGTTCTGTATGTCTTTGAAACCGTAAAGTCAAGTGTCTGTGAATGGGAGGGTCACAATACTGTAGTTCTGTATGTCTTTGAAACCGTAAAGTCAAGTGTCTGTGAATGGGAGGGTCACAATACTGTAGCTCTATATGTCTTTGAAACCGTAAAGTCAAGTGTCTGTGAATGGGAGGGTCACAATACTGTAGTTCTATATGTCAGTAAGCTCTATAGTTGAGGGTGATTTCATCCATTTAAGGATTGCACATTAAACCAATTAATGTAATAGCACATCTGGCATAACCCAGCAGAAATTAGCTCCACAAAAACAAAAAGCCACAGTGTAATGCCATCCACTTGAAAAGGCTCTGGAGGACATTAGTTATCTGACACCCTCATTTACAAAGATGTAGGCTGCTGATGTCATATGTAAAAAGGGCTCATCTTGCAAAAAGTTCCGTTGACGCTTTCTCAGATATCTGTCATGTAGCACTTACATGGGATTACTGAGGCCGTCCTCTCTTAGCGGCGCATCACGGCCTCTACAGGTTCAGAAGGGTCTCTTACCACTCATATCCGTCCATACGCCAAAAACTATCTTTACTCCAATTGATGTATAGCAGCATTGAGAGTACATATTCCCTTTGGATTCGCCATTATGTTTTTTTTTTTAAGCCCCCAGGCAAACGTAGTGAGGGAGATCTCTAGATTTAAAGAAATATAAAATGATTACCTGGCTGAAAGCAGTAAGCTCTCCCAAATAAAAAATGATGTATTCCTACCAAAGTCTGTACTTTCTCTGCAGTTATTTTTCTCTCGTTTTGGGAACCCCAAAACTTCCTGGGACTCACAATATTTATATAAAACGTGACGCGATAACTTGCTAAGCTCTCTTCCTTTATTCCTACTGACAGACAAAATGGCCGCGGTCGTTCCACCCCTCTCCCTTCTTCTTCCCTTGCCAGACAGACAGAGCTTGGTGAGAAGCAAGGAGTTAGTTACAAAAGGAACCCAGTGGCTGAGAGATTGAGGGCTTAATACTGAAGCAAGAGCTATATAGGCTAAAGGAGACCACTGAGCTTAAGCATTAAGCATTAAGCATCTCAGAGTACAGGAGTGCTGATCGAGAATCAGGTTTCCCCCTGTCCATAATCATATTTATTATGATCTAAAAGGCTAAATGTATCCTAGATCAGCACTCCTACTCTGAGACTCGAGGCCAGTAAGCCTAGACCTGGACTAAAACGCATGCTCAATTGAGAATCACCATTGAAACTGTTTTTTTTTTAGTCCAGGATTACACTTAACATGTGTCCAGGAAAGCGGCCTATAGTGAATACAGGCCCAGATGAGTAAGTAAGTAATAGTAGGAGATGGATAACACAGTAGTAAGACAAGTAGCGGTAATACAGGACGGTGATACACCCTGCTCTTCTGCTGCCTCGCCTCCCTGCCAACAGGGAACTGCCATTTCAGCTGAAGCCAAGGGCATTCATGTTGCATTCAAATATTCATGAAAGTGTGTGTGCCACACACGGATGAGGGGAAACAATATCAGTTACAGGCCGAGAGAGTAGGCTAACACCTCCATGAACATGGCAGGACATCACACTAATGCAAGTTAACGCCCCCGCACATTGACACATTGACTCTGTATCGGTACCCCCTGTATATAGCCCCGCTATAGTTATTTACTGCTGCTCTTTAATTATTTGTTATTCTTATCTCTTCATTTTTGGGGGGATTTTCTTGAAACTGCATTGTTGGTTAAGGGCTTGTAAGTAAGTATTTCACTGTTAAGGTCTACACCTGTTGTATTCAGCGCATGTGACAAATAAAAATGGATTTGATTTGACCTAGAAACCTAATGTTCCAGTGTTTTCTCCTATATGCTAAACAATAAAGCATCGAAAGAGTCAACACTTTAACTACTTTGAGTGGAAATTCTCAAAGCCTTAAATGTACATACCTCCATAGCATTAGGCACCAGTCTCATTTTTGATGAGACATTTGGCCTTAACAGTATCTAACCGGGCACTTATGCATATAGTGTTGTAGCCCGGATGCAAAGAGTAGGCGTGCCATTGAGAATGGGCACGCGCAGCATTTTGACTAAACTTCTCACCGCCTTGTGAGATGAGATGCTTACAAAAGAGGGACATTTTGCCCGACTCG
Source organism: Salmo salar (assembly GCF_965601325.2). NCBI lineage: Eukaryota > Metazoa > Chordata > Actinopteri > Salmoniformes > Salmonidae > Salmo > Salmo salar. The sequence goes on from NC_138293.1 coordinate 55,574,256, forward strand.
AGTAAACAATAGGCTATAGGAATTGTTCACTTTGTGAACCCTTTGCGTAAGGTATTCCATTCGAACTATTGAGACCTATACAGACCACATTTAAAAAGAGACTTCCACCAAAATCGTTGTGTGTTGAAGAGCCTCTTGTAACAAACACCTTATTGAACAGTTATATCAGTTAAAAAGAACTGAAATAGACTATTAAAATGGGCCCAAAATACAGAAATATGTACCTGTGTTTGAGTTAGTCCCAATTTTGCCGCCAAATCGGCGCGCTCAGGTAGCGCGAGGTACTGGGTTTGCTGGAATCTCTGGTTGAGCGCCTGCAGTTGTAAGCTTGAGTAGATGGTCCGAGGTTTTCGGATCTTCTTCCCTTTTCCGTTCAGTCGAATTTCTCCGTTCTCGATCACTGTGGTCGGCTTCTCAAGCTCTTCAAAGGGATGAAGGAGAAAAAGTTGTATTTTATTTCACCAGGAAGTCCAATTGAGGTCAGAAATGTTGGAATAATAATAACAATATTAACAACAACACCATCAATAATAATAATAATAATAATAATAATGATCATCATAATAATCATTCATTTACTGAATAATACATGTTTAATTTAAGCCATTTAATTTGCCCTCAGAGGGCAAGAGCTTAACTTTTCTTTTCTACCTCATGTTGCAAAAGAGGTCATTGAGCATGAGGAATATAAAGACTGCATAGTGCTCCCCATTATCCCCATTGTTATGAAGATTGCACATACCAACTAGTGATTAGGGAAACAGCTGCGTTAGGCCCCAGTGGTTCTGGGGGGGGGGGGGGGGGGGGGGGGGGGGGGCAGTGCCCCTGTGACAACAATTTTGGACCCCCTTGTGGCCCCCCTAAATGTGGAGTATGAAATAATTTTTACATAACAAATTTTTGCTATCGTTATTTTTTTACATCCTTTATTAAACAGTGGCAACGATGATGATTATGAACATGGTCTTTTGACTGCTAATGCCTGCAATGCAGTGAAGAAAACGATATGACAACAATAACGTCTAATGTAACTGGCCCCAGCTTGCCCCCCCCCCCCCCAGTTGAAATGGCCTAGAACCGCGGCGTAAGATTTAGATTTGATTTGCTAAGTTGAACAATAATTGCAGAGAATTTCGGTAGGTGGTAGGTAGCCCAGCGGCTAAAGGAGTTGGACCTGTGGCCGAAAGACGGCCGGTTTGAATCCCGGGCCAGGCGCTGGAAAAAATGTTTCTGGCAAGTGGAGTGCTGCTGGGTTCACATCCTTAAGACATCCCCCTATTGTTAGGTGACTTGAGCCCTTGAACAAGGCCCTTAACCCCACAACATACAGGGGTGACCCGGTGCTCGTCTCAACTGTATGTGTGATTTGTGCTGTCTGGGGCAGTTGAGAATGAGAAGAAGACATATTTCTGTTGTTTGCTGTAACTAATGGGAAATAAAGTTGTATTTTATTGTTGAGTTAAATAAGTTGCATTGGAAATGTTGAATCTTGATTGTCCCTTTTCTATTCTAAGCCTGCCATTCAAATAGCAAATAATAAACAAACTCATAGGCCTTACATCATATGCTACTGCACAGCCAATTCTCCAGTGTTAAATCAAGATATAAGACTACCTAAACCATATAAACTGGAACAACCATTTCAGTAACCGGTGCAATAAGTCCAAGTTACAGATTTGATTAGTTTAGGAATGTTGTATTTATATTTCAGTAGGATAAAATTAATTAATCAATCAATGTACATGCAAAAACATAGATATTAAAACAAACTATTCTAAAAATCTACCTGCAATACAGCATGCTTGGAAATATTATACTGATGGTTGTGGTTTTGGTTTAACACTGGTTATTAACTCCAACACTTTTACACCAATGAGTGTTGATTTAACACCTGAATCAACACTAGAAATGTTACACTGAAAATCAACACTATAGGTAACACTGGCCAATTTGCTGTGTGACTATGCAGAAACTGTTCTTTTGTTTTGGTCCACCAGCTTCAAACAGCTGTAAAACTGTATTTTTTGTTATTGAAAATATATTCCAGTTTGACAACAGATGCCACTCCAGTGGGAGAAATCAATAGTTGAATATCACAGCCAATCACAACATTGGCGAGTAAGTAATACTGTGAAACACTATTATTCCACTATTCGCGACAGATATATTATGGACATTTTCTGAAATGACAATGCAAAAATAAATAAAAATCCTGTGTAGCACCTTTAAAACCACTAAAAGTAATATTGGCCTGCTAATAGCGTTCCAAAAATAATTGCAACATACAAATAAATGGTCATCATTGTTGATATAGCATTTGTTGCTATTGTTTCCGTTATTATTATTATTAGGCCATTATCTTGTTATTGGTAGGAATTAAACTCATAATTTCATGGTTATATTATCATAATAATAATAATAATAATAATACATTGTTCAGAACGAAGACCGGATTTTAATCAGAACTAAGAATAACATAATGAATTTGTTAATGCTCAAGAGGACTGCAATGTTTATATTATCTGGGGCCTTAAATACTTCTTGACTTTCCAACATGCCCAACACACGAAATGCCTGTAAGATAGCCACACAAACCCTTTCCTAATACGCGGGTGAAAAGTTTTACTTTTCAATGTCTGGAGAGAGTTGATAAACATGGCAATTGCCAACCGTGCAGTGGAGATGTCGCACGTCAGTCAACAATATATGGATGACGTTCCCTGCCGATTATAGCACAGGTTTTTGATGTTGTGTAAATATAAATAGGCTGCTAAACCCCTAAGCGAACTCACTCTCATCATAATTAAATTTTTGGGGGGAGAGGAGTAGGCCTATTGGTTAATATTCCTATCTGAATGTCTTCGAGCTTTTAGTCCCAAACAGCTTCACACTCCAAATAGGACTAGCCGTTTTAAACAATTTGATTTTAAGTATAAACCTAGAGACAGGGTTATTTTGATCATTGACAGTAGGCTACGTGGAATTAATGCTGTACGCATTTTGTTTAACGTTTTAATAAAAAATACGAGGTATAACGATGTGACTCTTTCGTGTAGTCCTATGCGGCTATCTGTATGCTAAAATATCAATGAAGTAATGTAGGATCACAGAAACAATAACGTCATCAAAGACAAATGGTTTTCAGATTACATGTTTTGTCTGGACCCTGTGCTTTGTGGGAGACCACAGGACAAAATGTTTAGTGGCTAGGTTTTTTCCTCCCATGTCGGCTGCATGTGACCTGTATCATCATCCAGAGTAGGCTAGGCTATTTACTGTGCTAATCAACCGACCTGTCTTGCGGCCCAATAATATAAATGCAAATTGGCCAGTTGTAGCCTAGCCTTAGGTCTAATCATCCGTCCTAATATCGGACTAGACTAATAATTACAATGGTGAAATAGGCTACATATAGCCCTAGGTATTGTGAAATCGTATGCAAATAGATTCTCATATCAATTTGAGACGAGAACAGTCCCTTGCTTTACCCATTCATACATCTCGAGGTTCAGTAGCCTGTCAACTATTGACCCTTAAAAATATGTATTATTATGCAAAAGTGCTCAGGTGTTATAGACTACATATGTGACATGGGAACATCCTATTTATTGATAACACCTTTAGGTCCGAGCACTGTTTGCGTAATGCTGCTTGCTATATGTTAGGAATTCCCTATATTTCATTAGTGGTTTATTTGCAGGCTTATGATAGGGTTTAGGTAGGCTATATAAGTGCCCGATTCTAATTTTAGAAGTCAATCGCGTTCGTATAGCCTTCGCCACTGTAACCACATTTTCAAAATGGCAACAAACATTGAACTAACTCCAAAATGTCAACACGGATGTTTTTAAAAACGTACCTGTTTCCTCTATTCTCGTGTGTCCCAGACCGTTGTTGTGGCTACTGTGCTGGTATGGCAGGTAGGCACTTGGGTGGTGTGCGCTTACCGTGCTGTGGTAAGGGTAAGCTAGCGGGCGGCCATAAGATGACGCGCTGGAAGAAAAGGGACTATCGTGCTGCGAGGGTCCGACGGGATGCAAGCCGTGCACTGGATAGTGGTTGTGGGACAAGCCGGGGGAGTGCTGCTGGTGGCCGGGATAGCCGTGTCCGAACTCCAGAAAGGCAGATTTGGAGGGATCAGAAGCAACCAGGCTGTCCGACAATGAACTCATAGTCATCATTGAGCGGGGGTCCATAAACTCGAGGCGCAGTTAAGGGCACCATAGAGTGCTACAGATGGGACCGATGCATATCCACTGAGTAGGCAAGTTATGCTGCCAAAAAAATTAAAAAAACTATACCTAGAGCACAAAGCGACGAGGTTATTTCCTAAATCCTTCCGTTTGTCTCCAAATTCTAAATTACGCAGTCCCTTTATTTTATCGTCTCTAAAAAGAGACCAGGAAAACCTGCACTGTTTCTCCGAACACTTTGTGCATATGGTTTAGACTTGTTGCTACCTCGCTTGGCATTCACAAGCGCGCCTGCTCATTGGTTGCGGTGGCTAATCATGTCATCCTGCCCCGAGGCCAAACCATATTTAACTTGATTAATACAAGCTACGTACGTGAAGTCGGTCTTCCAGTTTGGGCGGCAATGACATGTCATTGCGGCAGAATTTGGAAACAATTTATGCTAAATGAGAAGATAGGCCTACTGTAACAGATATTAACTAGGCTAATCTAATGTCAAGCATGTTTAGATTTTGTTATGTAGCCTTTTGGCGTTTGCAAAGACGGTCAACAAACTTGACAACTTGCCAGTGATGTTTTTACGTGAGGACAAATCTTTTGCGCACAAGTTAGGCCATAGGATAATCAATTATTATATATGTAAACAGGCCTAATTAATACGCGATACACATAGCTACATTACAAGACTATACATTAAATTTCCATCTGGCGCCAATGCGTGATTTAGCCTACGCATGACTAGACTCAAGGGAGGGCGCAGAAACCCAACACAGTGGCTATTATACTGTTGTAAATTTGAATTTATCAAAACGCTCAGACGCATCAAGATAAAACATAAAACACGCACACACATGCACACACACCCACACACACACGCACACCCCCACATTCTCCCAGCACCTGTATAACACACACTAATCATGTTTCCCTTTAAACAAAAATGCAACAAATGGGAAACTCTTCTTTAGGAGGTTGTACTTGGTGAGAGGATGAGTTGTAATTACTGATCGTTTCTAGAGAAGGAGGGGAGTCTGCCCATAGCTATCAATCTTGTCCGTGATGAAAGAAGACGTTCACATTCGACTGCAAACCATTACATAGTTGGTCATGTGTAATCTATGTCTGTAGGTTGCAGACAGATGGGTGACGATATATATCAACTTGAATGCACGCCGGCCGGAGCCCAGCGCATGACAGATGTAGCGCCGAAGACGCTCGAAATCATTAGGCCTAAATGGCACATTTAGAGTCGTCACTTTATGTAATTCAGTCACAAGTCTAAATGTCACAGGTTGCTGTCAACCTGTAGGCATATAGCCTATGCCAGAGCTCTAGCCGCTAGCCGATGCTGCTTTTGGTAACAATTGAGCAACGAGCGGAAGATAACGTTTCAGGACTGAGACCCCCTGAATAATTATGATAGCCTAACTATTAGGTCTACACACTAGCCTACACAGTAATACTCAAATAAAAATACTACTGTAGTCGTTATGGTGAACCATTCATCCTCATATAGTAGGCTATGTAATCATGTTCCAACGTCTGCTATTCGGTGGAATTAAATAGGCCTATCCCATAATAATGGCTTATATTTATTTAAAATAATATTGAAAACATTTAGTCTATAACGAATTGTATTTCATTTTTTATTTTTTATTAACATTTTTATTAACTAGGGAAGTCAGTTAAGAACAAATTCTTATTTACAAAGGCCTCCTGCGGGGACAAGGCTAGGATTGCGAAAATAAATGTACAAAGTTGTATATATATATATGGGACAAAACACACATCACGACAAGAGAGACAACACAACACTACATAAAGAGAGACCTAAGACAACAACATAGCATGGCAGCAACACATGACAACATAGCATGGTAGCAACAAAACATAACAACATGGTAGCAGCACAAAACATGGTACAAACATTATTGGGCACAGACAACAGCACAAAGGGCAAGAAGGTAGAGACAACAATACATCACGCAAAGCAGCCACAACTGTCAGTAAGAGTGTCCGTGATTGAGTCTTTGAATGAAGAGATTGAGATAAAACTGTACAGTTTGAGTGTTTGTTGCAGCTCGTTCCAGTCGCTAGCTGCAGCGAACTAAAAAGACGAGCGACCCAGGGATGTGTGTGCTTTGGGGACAATTAACCGAATGTGACTGGCAGAACGAGTGTTGTATGTGGAATATGAGGGTTGCGGTAGATATCTCAGATAAGAGGGAGTGAGGCTTGAGGGTTAAATAAGCATCAACCAGTGGGTCTTGCGACGGGTATACAGAGATGACCAGTTTACAGAGTAGAGAGTGCAGTGATGTGTCCTATAAGGAGCATTGGTGGCAAATCTGATGGTCGAATGGTAAAGAACATCTAGCCGAATGTTGGCATATTAAATGGTTCACCATATTCATATTTGTGTAACACAATCATCAAGTTTTTTTCAATACATGAAAATGCAAAAAAGCAACAATATTGTATGATAACACATCAGGTGCCTACCTGTTTTAAGAGGATACAAATGCAGTGTAGGCTTAAAGTGCGTGATGGCAAAAATAATTAGAGGCTAGGTTAAGTCACACAACAGAAAAAAAGCAACGAACTAAAACACTTTGAAGTGAAAACAAATCCCAATATCCACTTTGCTGGCAAGGAGCCAACAATGCAACCACGTTACCATGCAATGAGCCAACACGTTTGCACATTTAGTTTCACCAAATGTCCATTTGTAGCCTATATTAGAATTGGAACCCAAGGGAAAGCATAACTCGATAGGCTACATACAGTTTTACAATCCCCAAACGTGTAAATTTAGTGCAAATAAAGAAAAAATATGAACAACAAGGGTATTTTATTATTTGCCGGCGGCAGTTCGCCCAACCCTGTTGTTAATCTTGCATTGACTTAACAGCTCTTTGAACGCCTGTCGCTATCTTTTGTACAGCGCCAACTTGATCTTGGAATATTGAGCAAGAATGCACTGTGCAGTCCTCAGGTATAATTTAGACCTGTAGAGTGCATGTCTTGATGCAACTTTAAATCGACAAAAACCCTGCCATAATCAGTAGAATATTTAAACATCTTTCATGAACTTTTAGACCTTAAAGTAGTGTCCTTTAGTGATTACTTGGATTGCTGCACAAATCAAGAATATGGTTGCTCTATAGACATGATGTCCTGTTGTAAATTGCATAGACCAAATTTAGGCTAATTGATTCTATCTGTTGGTATGCAGTCTTTGTATAGGCTATTGCAAAAAAGCTAGGTCTATATAGCCTACTGAAAATAATTACAGTCTGAACGATACATATTTATCTTATCTTCTGAAGATAAGACGTAACAGATTCCATTGAGACATTCACACTGTACTTTTATCCCTGTGCTGAGTGCCAAGAAAAAACACAGTATTGTCTCTCTCGACTTTAGAAGTTCATGTTTGTTGTCTTCTGCCGAAGGACCCGTGCTATTACGCCAAAAGAATGACGTGTCGAGAATGATAGATTCCTGCGCTTTCATCTCGCGCCAACATTCTTCGGCGCTCTGATTTCACCTCTGTAATCGTCGGGCACGCCCTCCCCCTCTCATGAACCCTGTCATTTTACCTCTATGTTGCCAGCTCTTGGGTTTTTATCCAAGACGGGCCAGAAGATTAATTGAACTACACTGGGACCATACTCACTGTGCCAATAGCGTTGAAAAAATACTAGTAATTATTGTCACATTTATGGCTGTAAAATGTCATTTTGGGGGGTTCAATGTGTTGATGTGTATGTCACCCCTAAACCTTGAACCCCCCCCCTTAGTAACATTTCCATCACCACATCATGCTAATCTTGAAGTCTAGCATGGAGAGATGCACAATGTCATGATATATTAGTCTCCTATGAGTTTGAGTTGAAATCATGGGTTCACACATTGTGACACATCTTGAACTTACAAGTCAATGTAGACTCAATCTGTTCATCAGCCTCAAACTTAAGGCCAGTGGGGGATAGACTGAATCTACACTGACATTTTGTCACAAAGCTGTCTTCATATCTACTCATTAAAACAGTATTGTTATTTTGTTTCGCAGGGCCTCCACAGATTCTGTAAGGCCATGGTCCTGAATTAGTATACCACCCCACTCTTCTCCGTGTGGCACAGTATACATCAACCACAGGTCATCAATCACCATGCACAAACTCAAGAATTTAACAGCATATGCTATTCACTGGCATTGTGAATGTTCGAATGTCATCTTTCACAGGGTAACAAACAAAATGTATTAAATGGGATTTGTCTTGTACACCCTAAGACCATGGAATAGATATCACTCTTTGGTTGACAGGCAGACCACTGACTTGTAAGTTCAGTAAGTAGAGTTCATGTTGTAGATTCAAGACTGTAGTGTCCCACAGGGTTCAGTTCTAGGCCTATTTTCTTGTTAGCTGTTCCCCCAAGGTCATGTCATTAGCTGATATATAATATCTCTATTCTAATGTTGCTGATGATGCACAAATCTCCTTGACGTTCCTCAACTCAACAGTATGACAACTGTTCTTTCTTATATACGTCTACATTTCAGTCATTTAGCAGACGCTCTAATCCAGAACGACTTACAGTTAGTTCAAATACCTAACAGAGGTAGTGATGAGGATTGGAGGAATTGATGAGAGTGAGATTAAATTGAGCGGTACAGTACCAGTCAAAAGTAGTTTGGACACACCTACTCAATCAAGTTTTATTTTATTTTTTTACTATTTTCTACATTGTAGAATAATAGTGAAGACATCAAAACTATGAAATAACACACAGGGAATCATGTAGTAACCAAAAAGGTGTTAAACAAATTAAAATATATTTTAGAGTTTAGATTCTTCAAAGTAGCCAACCTTTGCCTTGATGACAGCTTTGCACACTCTTGGCATTCTCTCAACCAGCTTCACCTGTAATGCTTTTCCAACAATCTTGTAGGAGTTCCCACATATGCTGAGCACTTGTTGGCTGCTTTTCCTTCACTCTGCGGTCCAACTCATCCCAAACCATCTCAATTGGGTTGAGGTTGGGTGACTGTGGAGGCCATCTGGTACACCACTCCATCACTCTCCTTGGTCAAATAGCCCTTACACAGCCTGGAGGTGTGTTGGGTCATTGTTCTGTTGAAAAACAAATGATAGTCCCACTATGCGCAAACCAGATGGGATGGCATATTGATGCAGAATTCTGTAGTAGCCATGCTAGTTAATTGTGCCTTGAATTCTAATTAAATCACTGGCAATGTCAACAGTAAAGCACATGCACACTATCACACCTCTACCTCCATGCTTCACGGTGGGAACCACACATGCAAAGATCATCTGTTCACCTACTCTGCGTCTTACAAAAACATGCTGGCTGGAACCAAAAATCTCTAATTTGGACTCATCAGACCAAAGGACAGATTTCCACCGGTCTAATGTCCATTGCCCGTTTCTTGGCCCAAGCAAGTCTCTTCTTCTTATTGATGTCCTTTAGTAGTGGTTTCTTTGCAGCAATAGTTGACGTTGAAATGTCTCTGTTACTTGAACTCTGTGAAGCATTTATTTGGGCTGCAATTTCTGAGGCTGGTAACTCTAATGAACTTATCCTCTGCAGCAGAGGTAACTCGGGGGTTTCCTATCCTGTGACGGTCCTCAAGAGAGCCAGTTTCATCATAGGGCTTGATGGTTTTTGCGACTGCACTTGAAGAAACTTTAGAAGTTCTTGAACTTTTCCGGATTGACTGACCTTCATGACTTAAAGTGATGATGGACTGTTGTTTCTATTTGCTTATTTGAGCTGTTCTTGCCATAATATGGATTTGGTCTTTTACCAAATAAAGCTATCCTCTGTATACTACCCCTACCTTGTCACAACACAACTGATTGGCTCAAAAGCATGAAGAAGTAAAGCAATTCCACAAATTAACTTTTAACAAGGCACACCTGTTAATTGAAATGCATTCCAGGTGACTACCTAATGCAGCTGGTTGAGAGAATGCCAAGTGTGTGCAAAGCTGTCATCAAGGCAACGGGTGGCGACTTTGAAGAATCTCAAATGTATTTTGATTTGTTTAACACTTTTTTGGTAACTACATGATTCCATGTGTTATTTCATAGTTTTGATGTCTTCACTATTATTATACAATTTAGAAAATAGTAAAAATAAAGAAAAACCCTTGAATGAGTAGATGTGTCCAATGAAATGCTACAGATTGAGGGATGAAAAAGAAAAATGCTCTAATGATGGAGGAATGGACGTTGCTGGGAAACCAGTGATAGCAGGGTTACCAAACTGGTGACATGGCACCAAGCAATTGTTTTGGGGTATACATAGGTAGCTAGGTGGAGTCGTGGACGCTTGTCATAGCTGTGCAAGGTGAGGGACAGATGAGAGAGAGCGAGCAAGGGAGGCTCAGCCACTCTTTAAGACTGTAATTGTGTGTGCATTATGGAGGAGAACAAAGCCAGGCCCTGCAGCCATGGAGCAGGGATGTGCCCTTACTGTGGCTTTTATTCACACTGGGGGAAAAAAGTTAATAACAATACTTCTCAACTCAGCCCAGACTGCTTGGCGTCTCCCCTCCCACGTGTGCGCGGTGTGTGTGTGTGTGTGTGTGTGTGTGTGTGTGTGTGTGTGTGTGTGTGTGTGTGTGTGTGTGTGTGTGTGTGTGTGTGTGTGTGTGTGTGTGTGTGTGTGTGTGTGTGTGTGTGTGTGTGTGTGTGTGTGTGTGTCCGGAGCACATATGATGCAAAGAATGCGCTACACTTTACACTATACAGTCTTCATACACAATTGCAGTCAGTCTGAGAGAAAGAGGTTGGATTACATTGCATTATAAATTTAGACCTGGATCTCATTTCCGTTCGGTTTAAGGTTTGGACCCAATCTCAGGTCTATTCTGGGATGGAATTAATCGCTGTTTTAAAATGTGTGATCTCCAACATGGTTTAGCCACAAGTGGCCAATTATAAGCTTTGTTTGACGCAATTGATAATGAAGTTGAATAAAATAGATGAAACATTGGAGCTCCTCAGGGCTCCTCTCTACCAAGGCAAACGTAACATGAGACTAATACTTGTGCCATATAGAGTAATCAGCCACAGCCTGGCCATAATCACAATGGTGTTACAGAATGAGGCCCCCTGGGACAGATTATGTCTTATTATGGCTACACCTGTAGGGACCACAAATATACATTTTTTTTCTCATGCAGTTTCTACTTTGCATAGATTTTTTTTTGTTGTGTGTGTTTTTTAAACCTCATGATGACAGATCATGTGGGCAAAATAAGAACATGGAAAGTGTGTGTGCATCAGGGAGAGTTACTGAGGAGCGTGTATCACACCACAGGCACCAACAATTAGTCTTCAATAATCTATGGATTTGCCTATTTAAGCCATGCTTTTGGTGTGCTGTCTGTCCATCTCATTCATTGTGGACTTTATTCATCGGGATTCAGCACCCATACTTATTGAGGAATAATCTGAGAGTGAGAACATTAGCCTACCCACTGTGCACACACTGGTTGAATCAGAGTTGTTTCCACCTCATTTCAATGAAATTATGTTGAACCAACGTGGAATAGACGTTGAATTGACGTATGTGGACAGTGGGTAGGCTACCTTTTACTATTTGCTCATATCAGATTTTGATCAAATGAAATCTTTGCAGGTCGTTGTAAAGTAGTTTATAGGTTGCCCACATTTGAAGTACGCCTACATAGGAAAATCAAAAGTTAGCCCATGTGTTCTGTAAATAATGATGGTTTTATTTAGTTTAGGCATTGTATTGTATAGGCTTATGCAAATTACACATTTTGCACATATTAATCAACATTTAATATCTGTAAATAAAAGTATAAATGTCCAGTAAACATTTTTGTAAAATGGTGGACAAGAAATTAGACGTTGCTCATTCTGATTATTAATAACAGACGTATTCACGATTTCGCGTAGGTATAAACTTTTCCTAACCATGGTCAAAACTACCTATTTGCTTCAACAAACAGAAACATTCTGACACGAATATCAAATTAAATTGTAGGTCCATGTTTAGAATTTGCGGATATTGTAAAAACAAAATCGTTGTTTAAAATGACATTTTGGTGTCGTTTCCTATGCAGTTGAATCGAAAAGATAAGCTAAATGGTCTTAAATGGCCTGTAGAAATAGTGCCATTTCATCAAACTTGGCAATGCCGACCATATAATTTCGAAGTGGTCAATAGGATCATTTATTAATTCAGCAGTGTGCTGTTTATACAATACTATAGATTTGATTATTTTTAAGATGTAGGCAAATCGCACGAATTGTCATGTGTAGCCTGTTGTATTATGACATATTTTGTCTTATTTTAGGTTGATGGATTGCGGATGCCGTTCTTTGTTACGCTTCTGAATACATATTAGAAAGGCTTTTAACGAAATCAATTATTTTATTGGTTGGGTCAGGGTGACTGTTAGGACTACGCAACAAGATATTTCAAGAACAATAGTTTTTATGACGAGAAAATATTATCCTATCTAGCCTTGGCTGAACAGTTTTCTCGATATTGTTCATTTTATTAGGCAAAGACAATGAAATTCACTATTGTTCATTTATGTTCATCTCCGCTCTCCTCCCCATAACCTTGACCATTGTCTGAACTTAAACCTAAAGCTTCTCAGAAGACTGATGGAAAAAAGTACTAAATTGTCATACTTGAGTAAAAGTAAAGCTAAATTAATAGAAAATTACTCAAGTAAAAGTGAACGTCACACAGTAAAATACAACTTGAGTAAAAGTCTAAAAGTATTCGGTTTCAAATATACTTAAGTATCAAAAGTAAAAGTACGAATAATTAAAATTCCTTATATTAAGCAAACCAGACGGCACAATTTTCTCGTTTTTTTTTTGTTTATGTATGGAAAGGGTCACACTCCGACACTCAGACATCATTTACAAACAAAGCATTTGTGTTTAGTGAATCCGCCAGATCAGAGGCAGTAGATGACCAGGGATGTTCTCTTGATAAGTGTGCGAATTAGACCATTTTCTGTCATGCTAAGCATTCAAAATGTAACGAGTACTTTTGGGTGTCAGGGAAAATGTATGGAGTAAAACGTACATACGTTTCATTTGGAATGTAGTGAAGTAAAATAAAAGTTGTCAAAAATATAAATAGTAAAGTAAAATACAGATACTTCAAAAAACTGCTTAAGTAGTACTTTAAAGTATTTTTACGTAAGTACTTTACACCACCGGAAGAGATATACGGTTACCATCTGTCATAACAGAGGACTCACGCACCTCCTCCCGACAGAATACTTTTTTTATCCGTTAACTGCATAGGAAATGTATTTATTTATTTAACCTTTATTTATAATTGTGAAAAATTCTAAACGGTTGAAAAATGTCTGTTTGTCTGTCTGAGTGTTGGTTACAACAACACTGAATTATACAAGGCCAGATGCATTACTTCAGCAACAGTTATATGTTAGGCTATTCAGGATAGTTCCATTAGGAAGCTACAGAAATGGGGAGACATTATTTTCACCAAAACAGCAGAAGCCTGAATGAAGGCATCAGCAGCATGGGATTTTCCCACAGCAGAAATCAGCTGCTTATAAGACTTAAGAGTTCCACAATGAGAGAGTCCTTCATTAGGCTAGACAAGCTAGACAACCTAAACTCAAAAAGTGCAGAATAATGCATGGCGTGAGCAAAAAAATGGCATACATGTCATCACATCTAAACAGCAATACCAACAGGTTTTTTATCATACTATCAAAAAAGCTACAAAAGTGCAGAGTAGTCCCTGGCTGGAGAGGGGTGGGCCACATCTAACCTAAAATTCTAGCTCAGATATTGTTAAAATGTGGAATACAAGTAGTCGGTTGTCTGCCCTACATACACAAACAAACAAACAGCATTAGGACATCTGAAGGCATCTTGGAAATATAGACCTGTAAACATACAGATACAATATGCAGAGAATACCAACAATTAAAATGTAGGATGAATGTGAAGTTCACTTTTTGGTAGCTGTTCAATAGACAACTGTCAGCTGTCAAATTTGCTCTCATTCAGTGCTGTATGGTCCTGCCTGACAGAATGCATACAATTAGGCCTACACATGTTTTTTGATGTTGTGGCTATTGTAATTGGCTCTAAGGCAAGTAGGCTGAGACTGAAAACTGTAATTCTTTCCAGCCAAAAGTTCCTCTGTGAATTTTATATGTTCAGCCCCTATTCTTGCAATTACATTAGGGGGCCCACCTAGATTTTTCTCCAAATCCAGTATAGCATCCAAAATTAAATATGGCCACCACAATACCATTTAATAGTGGTTTAGTCACCTGTTTATGAGCACGTTTTAATGAGAGACATTTTGAAGATTTGTGTACCTGTACTGTATGACCTGTACTCAAGACAATTTTTGTGTACTTCAACTATGTTAGGAATCCAATACGCCCAGCATATACACTCCAAGACCTTTGTCTGGATAAGGAAAAGGAAGTAGGCTGTTTGGCATGGCAACACCAAGTATTCCAAGTGACAAGCCTCTTTGAGGATCAATGAGGCAACTGGGAGGCTCCAACGAGAGGAAAGAGAATCCAACCCTGGACTCTCAAACCCACTCCATATCTCTACAGCTTTTCCCCACTGTGGTATAACTGTGCCTCCAAGATTGGACTCTTATGTCACCTCCTTATCATTTAGAAGTAAGCTTTGATTCATTGCTTGTCCAATATGGCTGCTTGACTCCAACACGACCTTTCGCTGGATAACTGCATTTGTGATGCACATTGGGATGTTCCGGTGCCCTCTTATCCTGTTCGGGTTGAGCTGGCACATTGCTTCTTACAGACAATCATGTCCACTATCCTGGTTGTCTGCACTGGAGTTGCCTTATATGTTGATTTGGTGATATTAAGGTGTATGGGAAGGATGCAACCATACATGACAAGCGCATAAGGCTAGTATGAACCAACATAACCTGTTGCTCATTGACAAGAAATGCCATCAATTTAGTTGGCCTTCTTCACGTCATAGGAATTGCACCTCTCCAATGTCAATGCAATTCTAAATCTCCCAGAAGTGTCCTCGATAGGCCCACTCCACCGTCAGTCCTCCCCTCGGGAAGTTACTAGAGACAGAGAAACCATGGAACTGGACTGTCACATGTCAGAAGGCCATTCAACAGCCAAATTACCAGACCCAGAGTCAATATCAACATAATAAGGAAGTCCCCTTGACCACGCTCACAAATTGTGGTAAACAATTATTACTTCCTATCGACCCCCATTTTAAAACAGCCAAATTCATCGTCAATTTTGAGTCATAAAGAAAGAACAAAACATGTCGAAAAGCTGCTGTGTTGTTCAATGTACAGGTAACTAGGTCAAAAATCCCGACCTACGGCTCACAATGCTCCCAAGTAGGAAAATATAGCCTGCGAGAGGAGACCTGTGGCTTCAGGCTATTCAGTGTGGGAGATGTCCAAATAGGCTACACGTAGCTATGTGTGTGGAAAACATTTAATCACAGGTTTAGTATAACTCAATTCACTACTTGTAGTGAGTACTTCTGGTCCGTTTGTTTGTGTTGTTGGTCTTGGCCAGCTTAATGTTCCAGTCGGTAGCTAGCTAGCACTCACTCATGTGGCTTCTAGCACCGTCGTGAAAAGGGGCATGAGGGGAAGCTCGACAATAGTATGTTTTTCTAAGTAGTGAGAATGCAATGTTGAAAAGTAATCTTTAGACATGTTGTACTTTTTTTAAGGGTAGTTTCGTGATTGACTAAAACAAGCGGACAACAAGAAAGTTGTGTTCGAAAAAGGTAAAAGTATTTGCTGTTAGCCAATGGGGTAACTGAGATAACCAAAGGTTGTTTTCCCCACAGGTCTGCGGCGTTCTATCTAATACTGACTGGGACTATCTGGAAATTGCTGGCGTGAATTGCTCTAATATGCATTTATTTTACTAACAACCATGGCTAGCCAGCCCATGTGACACCTGAAATGAAGAATGAGCTCTCATGCTGGGGTGACTCATGCATTGGTCTGGGAAACTGTGCACTAATCCCAACATCTCTATAAGGCAAACAAGAGGCACCATAGGATAGTAAAACTTGCTGTATGTGATCGTTTATGGTGGCTGGAGATTGATCGTAAGATATTGGGCTTTGTGCACCATGCTTGATCAGCTCCACTTCCTCTGCAACCCTTTTACTGTCCATCAATAGCCCAGGGAACATCTTTAAATGTATACGTGTGTGGAGCTATATTATGTCCTTCACAACCAACTATGACATTTTATGGAAGGCCCAGATGCACCCCCATGTCGAAATAACAAAAGTTTATTACTAGAACAGGGGGAGGGCAAAACGACAGGTCAAGGGCAGGCAGAGGTCAGTAATCCAGATCAGAGTCAAAAGGTACAGAACGGTAGGCAGTCTCAGGGTCAGGGCAGGCAGAGGTCAATGATCCAGGGCGGTGTGACATGGTACAGAACGGCAGGCAGGGTCAGGGTCAGGGCAGGCAGTCAAAACCAGGAAAACTGGAACTATAGAAAAAGACAGACGCAAGAGGAAAAACGCTGGAGAACACATGTATAAATACACTGGGGATAATGGGGAAGATGGGTGACACCTGGAGGGGGGTGGAGACAAGCTCAAAGACAGGTGAAACAGATCAGGGTGTGACACCAACTCTTCTTAGTCATATGGCCTAGCTACACTCTAACTTCTAAGTAACCTGAGGTCACCCTCACAGGTTCTGTAAATCTCCTGCTGGCCTTGCCCCAGTCCTTAACAGTCCTTAATCAATGCCAAACACCCACAGTTAGTATCGGCCAAATGATAATCCTACTAATATTCCACCGATGTCCCACCAAACATACATATGTTGGTGGAATAGTAACCTGATTTAATGATACTCCTGAATCACAATGATGAATAAAATATTTTCTGGAGTGTACTTCTAACAGAGCTGAGATGTACAGTACTATAGAGTGCATTCATCCTATTGCGTACACCTATCAAGTTTCAGATCTACACAAGTGCCTAGGGAGGAGGGGTTAGGGTTTCTTCTGGACAGGACCTAACTATACTGGCCCAGTAAGCACATGCCTTAGAGATATCCCTTATTGGCACAGTGGTTAGGGTGCCTGTCATTGGTGCTGGTGGCCTGGGTTTGAGACCTTCTAGAAGAGTCACCCTACTGCCACATTCTTAATAATATGTTAATGTCATTATTTGGCAACAGTTACAACACCAGTGGAGGCTCCTCAGAGGAGGAAGAGTAGGACCATCCTTCTCAGTTAATTTAAACTATACCAAATATTTTAATGTCACCAAATAATTGATTAAAACATACTGTTTTGCAATGAAGATCTACACTAGCCTCAGCAGAACTATGTTGGGTAGCACCATGGTGTAGCTGGAAGACAGCTAGCTTCTGTCCTCCTATGAGCACGTTGACTTCAAAACATAACCTAGGAGGCTCATGGTTCTCACCCCCTTCCATGTTGTCCACCAATTAAAGGATCAGAGAATGAATCTAGTACTGAAATAATAAGCTACAGCTAGCTAGCACTGCAGTGCATAACATGTGGTGAGTAGTTGATTCAAAGAGAAAGACAATAATTGAAAAGTTATTAACAAATGAATTTCTTTCTAAATTAAGGAGAAGCAAGAGAGAGAGAGCTAGCCATATTTCCTAGTATATTCTTTTTCACTTTCACTTACTTAGCTAGCTTCAAATGCAGCTAGCTATTTTAGCCTACTTAACCACCTGGCACAAACAGAGAGGGATGCTATGTTAGCTGGCTATGGCTATCCAACACGGGAACTTTTCCGGTGGCAATTTTAGCATGTAAATATAGGTGGGGCAAACAAAAGCAAAAAAAATTCAGATGCATGCCTGCAAAGCCACTACACAACACAACGCTAAACTATACATTAATTGCACTATAACGGTGACAAACGGTGCCTACATAAAGTTGTCCCAACAGCAGAGCTTTCTTTTCAGCACAATGGAGTGAATCCTTACCACCACTACACTTGGCTATCAGCAGAGCCTTGTCTGGCAGTGAAACAGTTAATTCAGCTTCATGTACTGTCTTTTTAAAATACATAGCTGATATGGCTGACTTACTTAAACAAATTAGGTTTCTACTGACAATTGAGATGCACAAACTATGGCATAAGGGAATGATGAGCGGATAAGAGGCAATCCGTAATTTCGATTAAGACATTAATGAGCAAGCTAAGATGGAAGTAGTGAACATAACTATTTGTTCAGCACTTTTGAAATGTACAGTGACATAATTCAGAACATGGGCCGTTCTTAGAGTATTCTCCCTGTACACGAAGTCAGAACCGTAGGATAAATAAAGGGGGCATAAAAGAAAGACAATGAAAGCTCTTACAATAATCAATGATGACATTTCCCTAAAACAGGTTATAGGCTACATGTGCACCACCAAGTCAGAACAGCAGGATGAATGTGAAGGGGAAACGGACCAAATTATTAGGGTGAAGCACATGGGCTACCAACAGCTTACTACACATCATACACTTAGTATTAATATCTTAGCAAGAGTATACATATCTCCCTGGCATATTACATCATTTACACTACAAGTCAAAAGTAGTTTGGACACACCTTCTCATTCAAGGGTTTTTCTTTATTTTTTTTAACATTTTCTACATTGTAGAATAATAGTGAAGACATCAACACTATGAAATAACACATAAGGAATCATGTAGTGACCCAAAAAAATTTAAACAAATAAAAATATATTTTTGTATTGTTGATTGTTCAAAGTAGCCACCCTTTGCCTTGATGACAGCTTTGCACACTCTTTGCATTCTCTCAACCAGTTTCACCTGGCATGCTTTTCCAACAGTCTTGAAGGAGTTCCCACATAAGCTGAGCACTGTTTGGATGCTTTTCCTGCACTCTGCGGTCCAACTCATCCCAAACCATCTCAATTGGGTTGAGGTCAGGTGATTGTGGATGCCAGATCATCTGATGCAGCACTCCATCACTCTCCTTCTTGCTCAAATAGCCCTTACACAGCCTGGAGGTGTGTTGGGTTATTGTCCTGTTGAAAAACAAATTATAGTCCCACTAAACGCAAACCAGATGGGATGGCGTATCGCTGCAGAATGCTGTGGTAACCATGCTGGTTAAGTGTGCCTTGAATTCTAAATAAATCACAGACAGTGTCACCAGCAAAGCATCCCCACACCATCACACCACCTTCTCCATGCGTCACGGTGGGAACCACACATGCGGAGATCATCCGTTCACCTATTCTGCATCTCACAAAAACACGACGGTTGGAACCAAAAATCTCAAATTTGGACTCATCAGACCAAAGGACAGATTTCCACCGGTCTAATGTCCATTGCTCGTGTTTCTTTGCCCAAGCAAGTCGCTTCTTCTTATTGATGTCCTTTAGTAGTGGTTTCTTTGCAGCAATTCGACCATGAAGGACCGATTCACGCAGTCTCCTCTGAACAGTTGATGCTGAGATGTGTCTGTTACTTGTGAACTCTGAACTCTGTGAAGCATTTATTTGGGCTCATCCAACCGCTCACCCACACAACGCCTGATTGCCATCTGCCCGGTACAGTTGAAACCGGGATTCATCTGTGAATGGCACACTTCTCCAGCGTGCCAGTGGCCATCAAAGGTGAGCATTTGCCCACTGAAGTCGGTTACGACCTGACTGCAGTCAGGTCAAAACCCTGGTGAGGACGACGAGCACACAGATGAGCTTCCCTGAGACGGTTTCTGATAGTCTGAGGTTGTGAGGCCGGTTGGACATATTGCAAAATTTTCTAAAACTACGTTGGAGGCGGCTTACGGTAGAGTAAAGAACATTCAGTTCTCTGGCAAAAGCTTTGGTGGACATTCCTGCAGTCAGCATGCCAATTGCACGCTGCCTCAAAACCTGAGACATCTGTGGCATTGTGTTGTGTGACAAAACACATTTTACAATGGCCTTTCATTGTCCCCAGATCATTACACAGGTTCACCTGTGTATTTATCATTCTGTTTAATCAGCTTCTTGATATGCCACACCTGTCAGGTGGATTATCTTGGCAAAGGTGAAATGCTCACTAACAGCGATGTAATTAAATCTGTGCACAAAATTTGAGAGAAACACGTTTTTTGTGAGTATGGAACATTTCTGGGAACTTTTATTTCAGCTTATGAAACATGGAACCAATACTTTACATCTTGCGTTTATATTTTTGTTCAGTATACATGTAAACAGGACTGTAAGCAGGCAGCATGCATGCACACACACACAAACCTGGCATAAAATAAATTATACTCATTAATTTAGTTATTGTTAGTTTTTTATATTCAACATTGCATTCAGAATTTTACATCCGTGGACCATTGTATTCTTATTTACAATAAAAGTGACTCCAAAATGACACACACTAATTATCATACATTTCTATTGGGCACATAACAAACTGTAAATGTATCCAACAAGTTTGTAGTCACAAGCTTGATGTAGTCATAGCGTGCTAGGAATATGGGACCAAATACTACACTTTGAGTACTTCAGGGTAGTCATATAATTTTGTCAATAATTTTGTAAAAACACTTATTAAAAACACTCTTTCTCAGAGTAAGTAATTATATTAGTATAAAATAATATAATATCCCCAAAAATGTGGCATTCAATATAGCTCAGTATTTGAATTATATATTTTATACAGTCATTATTGCTCATCTTTGTCAAAGGTGTCAATAATTTCAGAGCCCACTGTATAGCCCATGACTTTTCAAATCAAATCAAATCAAATAAAACTTTTTTTTGCCACATGCGCCGAATACAAGTGTAGACTTTACCATGAAATGCTTACTTACAAGCCCTTAACCAACAGTGCAGTTCAAAAAGAAGGAAATATTTACCAAGTAGGCTAAAATAAAAAGTACCGTAAATTCCGGACTATAAGCCGCAACTTTTTTCCCACCTTTGAACCTCGCGGCTTAAACAATGACGCGGCTAATATATGGATTTTTCCCGCTTTCAATTTTTTTTTTCTCCAAAAAAACACATTCTGTGACGTGCTCAGTTTTCTGGCGGCATGAAGCTTTCATTAGACCAATGAAATTGCCGAACAGGTTAAGGTCAAACAACTTTTTTGTTTACTGTTTAGATTAAATCGAGCGCTCTCCAACTTCCCATCATTCTGATTACGGTAGTCATTTTGTCACCCTCATCATGGCAAAGACACGGAGAAATGCATATGATGCAGCTTTCAAGTTGAAGGCGATTGATCTGGCTGTTGGAAAAGGAAATAGAGCTGCTGCACGGGAGCTTGGTCTTAATGAGTCGATATGATAAGACGTTGGAAACAGCAGCGTGAGGAATTGACTCAACTAAACACAACTAAAGCTTACTGCTAATTTACATTTTTTTGTTACATGCCGTGTTTCGTTAAAGCCTATTTATTTTTGTTACAAGCCGTGTTTCGTTAAAGCCTATTTATTTTTGTTACAAGCCGTGTTTTGTTAAAACCTGTGTAAAGTTAATTTGTTTCAATGTACCGGTAGGCACCTGCGGCTTATTTATGTTCAAAATAATAATTTTTAAAAAATTCAGTGGGTGCGGCTTATATTCAGGTGCGCTTAATAGTCCGGAAATTACGGTAATAATTAAAAGTAACACATTAAGAATAACGAGGCTATATACAGGGAGCACCGATACCGAGTCAGTGTGCAGGTGTAACAGTATAGCTTCCGTCCCTCTCCTCGCCCCTACCTGGGCTCGAACCAGGGACCCTCTGCACACATCAACAACTGACACCCACGAAACAT
The DNA here is from genome assembly GCF_965601325.2 of Salmo salar. NCBI lineage: Eukaryota > Metazoa > Chordata > Actinopteri > Salmoniformes > Salmonidae > Salmo > Salmo salar. Next base: position 55,596,284 of record NC_138293.1, read on the forward strand.
CGTTACCCATCGCTCCACAAAAGCCGCGGCCCTTGCAGAGTAAAAGGAACAACTCCTTCAAGGTCTCAGAGCGAGTGACGTCACCGATTGAAACGCTATTAGCGCACATCCCGCTAACTAGCTAGCCATTTCACATCGATTACACAGGGGTACAGGCTAGTTGAGGTAATCTGTACATGTAGGTGGGGGCGAAGTGACTATGCATAGGTAACAAACAAACAGCGAGAAGCAGCAGTGTACAAGAGGGGGGCGGGGGGTCAATGTAAATTGTCCGGTGGCGATTTTTATGAATTGTTCAGCAGTCTAATGGCTTGGGGGTAGAAGCTGTTGAGGAGACTTTTGGTCCTAGACTTGGTGCTCCGGTACCGCTTGCAGTGCGGTAGCAGAGAAAACAGTCTATAACTTGGGTAACTGGAGTCTCTGAAAATTTTATGGGCTTTCCTCTGACACCGCCAATTATATAGGTCCTGGATGGCAGGAAGCTTGGCGCCAGTGATGTACTGGGCCGTTCGCATTACCCTCTGTAGCACCTTACAGTCAGATGCCGAGCAGTTGCCATACCAGGCAGTGATGCAACCGGTCAGGATGCTCTCGATGGTGCAGCTGTAGAACCTTTTGAGGATCTCGGAGCCCATGCCAAATCTTTTCAGTTTCCTGATGGGGAAAAGGTTTTGTCGTGTCCTCTTCATGACTGTCTTGGTATGTTTGGACCATGATAGTTCATTGGTGATGTGGACACCAAGGAACTTGAAACTCTCGACCCGCTCCACTACAGCCCCTTCGATGTTAATGGGGGCCTGTTCGGCCCGCCTTTTCCTGTAGTCCACGATCAGCTCCTTTGTCTTGCTCACATTAAGGGAGACATTGTTGTCCTGGCACCACACTGCCAGTTCTCTGACCTCCTCTCTATAGGCCATCTCATCGTTGTCGGTGATCAGGCCTACCACAGTTGTGTCGTTAGCAAACTTAATGATGGTGTTGGAGTCGTGTTTGGCCACGCAGTCGTGGGTGAACAGGGAATACAGGAGGGGACTAAGTACACACCTCTGAGGGGCCCCAGTGTTAAGGATCAGCGTAGCAGACGTGTTGTTGCCTACGCTTACCACCTGGGGGGGCCCGTCAGGAAGTCCAGGATCCAGTTGCAGAGGGAGGTGTTTAGTCCCAGCTTAGGGATGAGCTTTGTGGGCACTATGGTGTTGAACGCTGAGCTTTAGTCGATGAACAGCATTCTCACATAGATGTTCCTTTTGTCCGGGTGAGAAAGGGCGGTGTGGAGTACGATTGAGATTGCGTCATCTGTGGATCTGTTGGGGCAGTATGCGAATTGGAGTGGGTCTAGGGTGTCCGGGAGGATGCTGTTGATGTGAGCCATGACCAGCCTTTCAAAGCACTTCATGGCTACCGACGTGAGTGCCAAGGGGTGGTAATCATTTAGGCAGGTTACCTTCCCTTCCTTGGGCACAGGGACTATGGTGGTCTGCTTGAAACATGTAAGTATTACAGACTTGGTCAGGGAGAGGTTGTAAATGTCAGTAAAGACACTTGACAATTGGTCCGCACATGCTTTGAGTACACTCCCTGGTAATCCATCTGGCCCAGCGGCTTTGTGAATGTTGACCTGTTAAAGGTTTTGTTCACATCGGCTACCGAGAGCGTTATCACACAGCCATCCAGAACAGCTGGAGCTCTCATGCATGCTTCAGGGTTGCTTGCCTCGAAGAGAGCATAAAAGGCATTTAGCTCGTCTGGTAGGCTCGCGTCACTGTGCAGCTCACGTCTGGGTCTCCCTTTGTAGTCCGTAATAGTTTTCAAGCCACGTCCAACGAGCATCAGAGCTGGTGTAGTAGGATTCAATCTTAATCCCGTATTGACGCTTTGCTTGTTTGATGGTTCGTCTGAGGGCATAACGGGATTTATTATAAGCATCTGGATTAGTCTCCTGCTCCTTGAAAGCGGCAGCTCTAGCCTTTAGCTCAATGCAGATGTTGCCTGTAATCCATGGTTTCTGGTTGGGATATGTACGCACAGTCACAGTGGGGACGACGTCATCGATGCACTTATTGCAGATGCCGATGACTGAGGTGCTGTATTCCTCAATGCCATTGAATGAATCCCGGAACATATTCCAGTCTGTGCTAGCAAAACAGTCCTGTAGTGTAGCATCCGTGTCATCTGACCACTTCCATATTGAGCGAGACACTGGTACTTTCTGCTTTAGTTTTTGCTGGTAAGCAGGAATCAGGAGGATAGAATTGTGGTCAGATTTGCCAAATGGAGGGCGTAGAGAGCTTTCTATGCATCTCTGTGTGTGGAGTAAAGGTGGTCTAGGATTTTTTCCACCCTGGTTGCACATGTGGGGCGGCAGGTAGCCTAATGGTTAGAGGGGCGGCAGGTAACCTAGTGGTTAGAGCGTTGGACTAGTAACCGAAAGGTTGCGAGATCCAATTCCCGAGCTGACAAGTTAAAAATCGGTTGCTCTGCCCCTGGACAAGGCAGTTAACCCACTGTTCCTAGGCCGTCATTGAAAAAAATAATTTGTTCTTAACTGACTTGCCTGGTTAAAAAAAGGTAAAATGAAAATAAATTAAAAAAATGTGACATGCTTGTAAAAAATGTGTAAAACTGATTTAAGTTTGCCTGCATTAAAGTCCCCGGCCACTTGGAGCGTCGCTTCTGGGTGAGCATTTTGTTCTTTGCTTATGGCCTTATAGAGTGGTCTTGGTTGAGAGCGGTCTAAGTGCCAGCTTCACTTTGTGGTGGTTAAATAGACGGCTACAAATAATACAAATGAGAACTCTCTTGGTAGATAGTGTGGTCGACAACTTATCATAAGGTACTCTACCTCAGGCGAGCAATACCTTGAGACTTCTTTAATTTTAGACATCGTGCACCAGCTATTATTGAGAAAAAGACACACACCCCCACCCCTCCTCTTACCAGAGGTAGCGTCTCTGTTCTGCCGGTGCATGGAAAATCCCGCCAGCTCTATATTGTCCGTTTCTTTGTTCAGCCATGTCTCGGTGAAACATAAGATGTTACCATTTTTAATGTCCCATTGGTAGGATCATCTTAATAGTAGGTCATCAATTTTATTTTCTAACGATTACACATTAGCAAGGAGAATGGAAGGCACTGGGAGTTTACTTGCACGCCTACGGCTTCTCAGAAGGATCCCCGATCTGCGTCCTTTTCCCCCGCATCTTTTCTTCACGCAAAAGGTGTGGATCTGGGCCTGTTCCAGTGAAAGTAGGATATCCTACTCGTCGGACTCGTTAAAGGAAAAAGTTTCTTCCAGTCTGCGGTGAGTAATCGCTTTTCTGATTTCCAGAAGTTATTTCCGGTCATAAGAGACGGTAGCAGCAACATTATGTACATAATAAGTTAAAAAAATAAGTTATCCAAAATGATTATTTTTTATATAATTGCACAATTGGTTGGGAGAATGTAGAACGTCAGCCAATTCTTCGGCGCCATCTTTTCAAGAATTTTGGTGGAAATATTGGGTGCAAGAGGCGTCACTACAGTCCCTGGTACGAATCCAGGCAGAATCACATCCGTCCGTGATTGGTAGTCCCATAGGGCGGCGCATAACTGGCCCAGTGTCGTCCGGGTTTGGCCGGGGTAGGCCGTCATTGTAAATAAGAATTTGTTCTTAACTGACTTTCCTAGTTAAATAAAGGTAAACCTAAAAATAATAATAGTGAAGACATCAAAACTATGAAATAACACATATGGAATCATGTAGTAACCAAAAAATGTTAAACAAATCAAAATATATTTTAGATTTTAGATTCTTCAAAGTAGCCACCCTTTGCCTTGATGACAGCTTTGCACACTCTTGGCATTCTATCAACAAGCTTCATGAGGTAGTCAGCTGGAATGCATTTCAATTAACAGGTGTGCCTTGTTAAAAGTGAATTTGTGGAATTTATTTCCTTCTTAATGTGTTTGAGCCAATCAGTTGTGTTGTGACAAGGTAGGGGTGGTATACAGAAGATAGCCCTATTTGGTAAAAGACAAAGTCCATATTATGGTAAGAACAACTCAAATAAGCAAAGAGGCACACTTAAAAAAAACTGGAATGAGTAGGTGTGTCCAATCTTTTGACTGGTACTGTAAGTACTCACACCCATGAGTCAATAAATGTTAGAATCACCTTTGGCAGCGATTACAGCTCTGCGTCTTTCTGGGTAACTCTCTAAGAGCATGTCTTAATTTTGAATTTTATTTCACCTTTATTTCACCTTTTATTTCAACTAGCGGGGAGGCTAGTTGAGAACAAGTTCTCATTTACAACTGCGACCCGGCCAAGATAAAGCAAAGCAGTGCGACACAAACAACATCACAGAGTTACACATGGAATAAACAAACATACAGTCAATAATACAATAGAAAAGTCTATATACAGTGTGTGCAAATGAGGTAGGATAAGGGAGGTAAGGCAATAAATAGACTATAGTGGCGAGATAATTACAAATTAGCAATTAAACACTGGAGTGATAGATGTGCAGAAGATGAGTGTGCAAGTAGAGATACTGGGGTGCAAAGGAGCAATTTTTTAAAAATAACAGTATGGGGATGAGGTAGTTGGATGGGTTATTTACAGATGGGCTATGTACAGTGTTGTATAGCACACTGTATTACTTATACAACTAATATAAAGACAGGACATGAGACGGGAGTAGAAATTAACATGGGCAATGTTTAATGCGTTTCACAGGAAGAACATTCCAAGCATTTCAACGTAGGTAAGCAAGGGGGGTTACAGGTGCCCTAAAGGGACAAAACTAGAATATCAATACACAACATACAGGTGCAGTGATCTGTGAGCTGCTCTGACAGCTGGTGCTTAAAGTTAGTGAGGGAAATATGAGTCTCCAGTTTCAGTGATTTTTGCAGTTTGTTCCAGTCATTGGCAGCAGAGAACTGGAAGGAAAGGTGGCCAAAGGAGGAATTGGCTTTGGGTGTGACCAGTGAAATATACCTGCTGGAGCACGTGCTACGGGTGGGTGCTGCTATGGTGACCAGTGAGCTGAGATAAGGATGGGCTTTACCTAGCAAAGACTTATAGATGACCTGGAGCCAGTGGGTTTGGCAACAAATATGAAGCGAGGGCCAGCCAACGAGAGGTCGCAGTGGTGGGTGGTATATGGGGCTTTGGTAACAGAACGGATGGCACTGTGATAGACTGCATCAAGTTTGCTGAGTAGAGTGTTGAGGCTATTTTGTAAATGACATCGCCGAAGTCAAGGATTGGTCGGATAGTCAGTTTTACGAGGGTATGTTTGGCAGCATGAGTGAAGGACGCTTTGTTGCAAAATAGGAAGCTGATTCTAGATTTAATTTTGGATTGGAGATGCTTAATGTGAGTCTGGAAGGAGAGTTTACAGTCTAACCAGACACCTAGGTATTTGTAGTTGTCCACATATTCTAAGTCAGAACCGTCCAGAGTAGTGATGCTGGCAGGTGTGGGCAGCGATCGATTGAAGAGCATGCATTTAGTTTTACTTGCATTTAAGAGCAGTTGAAGGCCACGGAAGGAGAGATGTATGGCATTGAAGCTCGTCTGGAGGTTTGTTAACACAGTTTCCAAAGAAGGGCCAGAAGTATACAGAATGGTGTCGTCTGCGTAGAGGTGGATCAGAGCATCACCAGCAGCAAGAGTGACATCATTGATGTATACAATGCACACCTGCACACAATTTTTGCACATTATTCTTTTTAAAATTCTTCAAGCTCTGTAAAGTTGGTTGTTGATCATTGCTAGACATCCATTTTTAAGTCTATCGATAGGTTTTCAAGACGATTTAAATCAAAACTGTTACTAGGCCACTCAGGAACATTCAATGTCATCTTGGTAAGCAACTCCAGCGTATATTTTTCCTTGTGTTTTTGGTTATTGTCCTGCTGAAAGGTGAATTTTTCTGTTGGAAAGCAGACTGAACCAGGTTTTTCTCTAGAATTCTTCCTAGAGGAAAACTTCCTAGACCTTGCCGATGACAAGCATACCCATAACATGATGCAGTCACCATCATGCTTGAAAATATAAAGAATGGTACTCAGTAATGTGCTGTGTTGGATTTGCCCAAATAATAACGCTTTGTATTCAAGAGAGAAAGTTAGTGCCTTATCCCAAACAGGATGCATACTTTTGAATATTTTTGGGGGGTTCCTTCTATCACTGTCATTGAGCTTAGTATTGTGGAGTAACTACAATGTTGTTGATTCATTCTCAGTTTTTTCCTAACACAGCCATTAAACTCTGTAACTGTTTTAAAGTCAACATTGGCCTCATGGTAAAATCCCTGAGGAGTTTCCTTCAACCGCAAACTGAGTAAGGAAGAATGCCTGTATCTTTGTAGTGACTGGGTGTATTGATACACCATCCAAAGTGTAATTAATAACTTCATCATGCTCAAAAGTATATTCATTGTCTGCTTTTTTTCTCTCCCCCCCCCCCCCCCCCCAACTACCAATAGATGCCCTTCTTTGCGAGGCATTGGAAAATCTCCCTGGTCTTTGGGGTCGAATCTGTGTTTGAAATCCATTGCTCGACTGAGGGACCTTACAGATAATTGTATGTATGGGATACAGAGATGAGGTAGTCATTCAAAAATCCTGTTAAACCCTATTATTGCACACAGAGTGAGGCCCTACAACTTATTATGTGACTTGTTAAGCACATTTGTACTCCTGAAGTTATTTAGGCTTGCCATAACAAAGGGGTTAAATACTTATTGACTCAAGACATCTCAGCTTTCCAGTTTTAATTAATTAGCAAAGATTTCTAAAAACATTATTCCGCTTTGACATTTTAGGGTATTGTGTGTAGGCCAGTGACACAAAATCTCAATTGAATCCATTTAAAATGCAGGCTGTAACACAACAAAATGTGTAAAATGTCAAGGGGTGTAAATACTTTCTAAAGGCACTGTAAATGATTGATGACATGAGGTTTGGTGGGAGAACGGACAGAGAAACTCACAGATCTGATCAGTCGAGTAGTATTCTCAGTTAGTTGGTGTGGGTTGTTAAAAGTGGTGTGTGTGTGTGTGTGTGTGTGTGTGTGTGTGTGTGTGTGTGTGTGTGTGTGTGTGTGTGTGTGTGTGGGTGCGTGTCTATGTGTTTACTAGGTATCTACAGAGTGCTGTAAAGGCTGAAGGATTAGGTTCCCCTACGGCACAGGTGTGGAGAAGCACCTTAGTCTTTTGTCAAAGCTAATCTCTGAGTATTTGGGTGCAAAGGGACGCCTCATCGGGACTAAGCCTCCTCTTGGTTGCCTGAAGGGTGCGGACGCACCCACTTTGACCTAATTGGTCTGGAGAGCGTGAAAACATTCCTGAGCTGAGCGAACGTTGTGGGAGAAGTGTGTTGTTCACTTCTCCCAGTATGTAGGGGATGACGTCAACCTGCAGTCACACAACGTCCTATGCTTGTCAACCATCGTAAAAAACAAAACAATCCTTGCCTTTACTGGGCAGCTAGTCATAACAATACAGTCCACAGACAAAATACACACAGTGTGTAAGATATAGGACAGGGAGAGGTCGGTGTATGTGTGTGTAACCTACTTATTCCAACACAGAAAGAGTCTAATGATAAATGTCCTTTCTCTTTTTCTTCCCCCAACCCTCTTTTTGTGTCTTAATGGTAGTCCCTCCCCTTTACTTTAAGCAGGAGAAAAAAATACAAATCACTCCTTTTTTAGTTTTAACCCTTATTTTACTAGGTAAGTTGACGGAGAACACATTCTCATTTACAGCAACAACCTGGGGAATAGTTTCAGGGGAGAGGAGGGGGGATGAATGAGCCAATTGTAAGCTGGGGATGATTAGGTGACCATGATGGTATGAGGGCCAGATTGGGAATTTAGCCAGGACACCAGGGTTAACACCCCTACTTTTACAATAAGTGCCATGGGATCTTTAGTGACCACAGAGAGTCAGAAGACCCGTTTAACGTCCCATCCAAAAGACAGCACCCTAAACAGGGCAATGTCCCCAGTCACTGCCCTGGGGTATTGGGATATTTTTTTAGACCAGAGGAAAGAGTGCCTCCTACAGGCCCTCCAACCCTACTGGCCCTCAAACCCTGCTTCGCTTCAGAAGCAAGCCAGCAGTGGGATGCAGGGTGGTATGCTGCTGGCTCAATCAGCCAGAGTCAAAGACCTTCAGCCAAAAGCAACAGTACAGAGTAAAGTGAGGGAGGATAGATCCTATTTTTTCTGTCTTTCTTTCTCTATCTCTCTCCTTCTCTCCGTTCCTGGTGGGAGATGATGAATTCCGTCTTTGGGCTCAGCCAATGAAGAATGACTTAATGAGAGAGGACTAATCGCTGTCATCAATCACTCAGCTCAGGGCCAATGTTAAGGGAAAATCTCTGATGAATGAAATAAATTATATAAACCCATTGATTTTTGAAGAATATAACTAATAAATAACGAGCTTAGTTTAACTGTCCTACTGCATCAGAACCCACAATAAGCTTGTTTTTGTCCACTGTTTGTAAACAATGTAATCGGAAACAAACACTGCATAAAAGTAGAATGTTGAAATCATGGATGGTCAGTCCTTCCATACATAGCTTTGTCAATGACTTTGAGAGTGTTCAATTTTTTCAGCCACATCCCCCAGTTGTTTACCAAAATAATGGTGGGGTATTTGCTTTGCTATTGTTTGTTATTCTTTGAACTGCAGATTGCCCCTTTAAGAGCAAATAAATAATATACACTACCGGTCAAAAGTTTTTGGGCTCAGCCAATGAGCTGAGCAAGGGTTTTTCTTTATTTTTACTATTTTCTACATTGTAGAATAATAGTGAAGACATCAACATTATGAAATAACACATATGGAATCATGTAGTAACCAAAAAAGTGTCAAACAAATCAAAATATATTTTATATTTGAGATTCTTCAAATAGCCTTGATGACAGCTTTGTACACTCTTGGCATTCTCTCAACCAGCTTTACCTGGAATGCTTTTCCAACAGTCTTGAAGGAGTTCCCACATATGCTGAGCACTTGTTAGTGTCACGCCCTGATCTGTTTCACCTGTCTTTGTGATTGTCTTCACCCACCTCCAAGAGTCACCAGTTTTCCCCATTATTCCCAGAGTATTTATTCCTGTGTTCTCTGTCTGTCTGTTGCCAGTTCGCCTTGTCTTGTCAAGTCATCCAGCGTATTTTTCCCGTGCTCCTGCTTTTTCCTAGTCTCTGTTGTTCTAGTCCTCCCGGTTCTGACCTTTGCCTGCCCTGACTCTGAGCCCGCCTGCCTGACCATTCAGCCTGCCCTGACCTCAAGCCTGCCTGCTACTCTGTACTACCTGGACTATGACCTAGTCGTAGTCCAGATCGTTTGCCTGTCCACGACTTGTCTCTTGCCTCTTGTTTTATAATAAATATCAGAGACTCAAACCATCTGCCTCCTGTATCTGCATCTGGGTCTTGCCCTGCATCGTTATAGTATGAATTGGCTGGCTCCGTCACGCTGTCTCTCTACAAGGAGCCACCATTCAAAAACACGAGAAGCTGGACCAGAACCTTCTGGAAGGGCTCCATTCGCTGACGGAACGCCACGACCAGGGGTTCAAGATGTTACTGGAGGAATTCCGTGGGTTATCTCAAAGGCAGTATTCCACCATGGAGCCCTCCCAGTTGCTCAGTAACTCCCCTACCAGTGGTGGGTTTGTATGGCTTACCCTGGCTACCCGAAAACCCCGCTTACCTCCTCCGGAGCAATATTCTGGGGATCCTGGAACCTGCCAGGGTTTTATTTCTCAGTGCTCCCTCATTTTTGAGCTGCAGCCATCTTCGTTCCCTTCGGAAGAGCGCTGTCCTGGGCTACGGCAGTTTGGGGGTAACAATCCGCCATTTGTCATCATCTGGAAGATTTCATGGCAGAGGTGAGGAAGGTGTTTGATTCTCCGGTGTCCGGGAGAGAGGCGACCCGAAAACTCCTTGAATTACACCAAGACTCCCGTAGTTTGGCAGACTACGCAGTAGATTTTCACATATTGGCTGCCGAGAGTGCCTGGAATCCGGAGTGCCTGGATACCTTCCTTCACGGACTATCAGAGATAATAAAAGACGAGCTAGCAGCTCGGGAGTTACCGTTGGACCTCAATTCCCTCATCGCCCTTACCATTAGGATTGATGGGCGTCTACGGGAACGCAAGAGTGAGAGGAGGTCTGGTCTAGGTCACACTTATTCATCTGCTGCTGCTGCTTGCTCACCTTCGAAGGAATCCGTAAGTCCTCGAAGGCTGAATTTCCGAGAAGATCCAAAGCCACCCGAGTTCCCTCAAGAATCATCGGCGAAGGGTGAGTCGGATACACCGGAACCTATGCAACTGGGCAGAGCTAGATTATCGCCTAGGGAACGTTCACGTAGGCTAAGATCCAACAGTTGTCTGTATTGTGGTGCTGCGGGGCATTACATAGTCACCTGTCCAGTAAGAGACCTAACTCATTAGTAGGTGCAAGTACACTGCTGAGCCAAACTGAGAATTCTCTAATTCCCATTACCCAAACTCCTTTTTTGTGATCCTTGCTGTCTAAGTCTCTCCGGGTGCTCATTGACTCTGGGGCTGATGAAAGTTTTATGGACGCTACCCTGGTATCGGAACTAGGTATCCCCATTCAACTCCCCTCCGTTCCCATGGACGCCAGGGCAATGGACGGCCGCTCCATTGGAAGTCACGCACAGCACAGTTCCCATTAATCTGTGGGTATCTGGAAATCACAGTCAGTCAATACAGCTTCTCCTTATTGAGGCTCCACACATTTTGGTATTTTCTTAGCTCCAGAAACACAACTCTGATATTGACTGGACCACAGGTTCAATCCTGGGTTGGAGCCCATTCTGTCATTCACATTGCCTGAAGGCAGCGCAGCCTCCCTCGGAACGTCCGCCTCCAGGGTTAAGTACGGCCTTGGATTTCTCTGCCGTTCCCGCAGAGTACCATGACCTCCTGGAGGTTTTCAGCAAGGCTCGTGCTACCTCTCTTCCAGCACATTGTCCTTACGATTGTGCAATTGATCTCCTCCAAGGCACCACACCACCTTGAGGCTGGCTATATTCCCTGTCTGGCCCTGAGACCAAGGGTATGGAGGAGTACATTAAGGACTCTCTGGCTGCTGGGAGCATTTCCCCTTCTGCCTCCCCTTCCGGCGCAGGGTTATTCTTTGTGGGGAAGAAGGACAAGACCCTGCGATTACCGGGGCCTCAATGACATCACGATCAAGAATCATTATCCTATACCACTCCTCTCCTTGGCTTTCAAACCTCTCCACGGGGCTACCATCTTTTCCAAACTGGACCTTCGGATACGCGAAGGAAACGAGTGGAAGATGGCCTTCAACACTGCCTGTGGACACTATGAGTACCTGGTCATGCCGTTTGGACTTACCAACGCTCCCGCTGTCTTCCAGGCCCTGGTCAACGATGTGCTCCGGGACATGTTGAATCGTTTTGTAATTGTCTACCTCAACGACATCCTGGTTTTGTCTTATTCTGCCCAAGAACACGTTCTCCATGTTCGACAAGTCCTTCAGCGCCTCTTTGTAAAAGCTGAGAAGTTCAAGTTTCACCGCTCCACTTTCTCCTTTCTGGGATACGTCATCGCTGAAGGGAATGTCCAGATAGATCCGGAAAAGGTGAGAGCGGTGGTGAATTGGCCCCAACCCACGTCCAGGGTGCAGCTACAACGGTTTCTGGGGTTTGTACATTTCTACCGCCGTTACATTCAGGGCTACAGCACCCTGGCAGCTCCCCTCTCTGCACTCACCTCTCCCAAGTTACCGTTCACATGGTCCCCAGCAGCAGACAGGGCTTTTTGGGATCTGAAGCAGCGATTTACTACTGCCCCCATCCTCATCCATCCAGACCCGACCTATCAGTTTGTGGTTGAGGTTGACGCTTCCGACGTGGGAGCAGGGGCCGTCCTTTCCCAGCGATCCGTCTAGGACCAGAAGCTTTGTCCCTGTTGGTGCGTACGCCTCTCGGAAGAGGGAACGCAACACTCTGCTACAACTCAACTCCTCGTGGTGTGAAAGAGGTATGGGACTGTAGGTGCGAGTAAGGATGACAAAAGGCAGAGAATTTGCCGTTTACTAGGAATTTATTCCTTCACACGGTAAATTTGGGGGAAAGGGGCTGAACGGAACCAAAGCAAAGAAAGTAAATGTCAAAGCCCCCTCTCCTACCTTACCTGCCTACCCACTACTTACCTAACTTAGTACCACCTGGTGCGCTAACCAAAATACAGGGGGTGGTCCGCCCAGGTCTTACCTAGTGTGCATAGACAGTGAATACTACGGGTTATGTATGCCCGCAGGCCTCTTGCCTAAGCACTCCCTAGGTGCCTTCCTCTTCCCCCCTGGAAACAAAAACGGAATAATTACTAATCACAAACACAGTCCTTTTGGCATTCACATACCTTTACAGGACCGGCTACAAAAATACTATAGACAAACTATTTGAGCAACAACCAAAAAAAGATATCAAAGAATCTCTCTCTGAGCAACAACCAATACAGGATATAACAATAAGCTCTTTCAAAGAAACAACCAACACAGGCTATCACCCTCAACTCTTTCTACAAAACAACCAACACAGGCTATCACCCTCAACTCTTTCTACAAAACAACCAACACAGGCTATCACCCTCAGCTCTATTATCCTGTTGGGGATAGGGGACAGTATTTGCACGGCCGGATAAAAAACGTACCCAATTTAATCTGGTTACTACTCCTGCCCAGTAACTAGAATATGCATATAATTGTTTGATTTGGATAGAAAACACCCTAAAGTTTCTAAAACTGTTTGAATGGTGTCTGTGAGTATAACAGAACTCATTTGGCAGGCCAAAACCTGAGAAGATTCCAAACAGGAAGCGCTCTCTCTGACTATTTCTTGGCCTTCTTGATCATCTCTATCCAAAACAGGGGATTTCTGGCATAACGTGACATTTTCTAACGCTCCCATAGGCTCTCAGAAGGCGCCAGAACCTTGAATGATGACTTTGCAGGCCATGGCTGAAAAACAGTAGCGCATTTGGATAGTGGTCGATCTGAGAACAATGAGACTGGGGCGCTCGTGCACGGACTCCACCATGTTTACATTTTCTGTCTTTGAACGAAAACAGGGTTTCCCGTTCGGAATATTATCGCTTTTTTATGAGAAAAATCACATAAAAATTGATTTTAAACAGCGTTTGACATGCTTCGAAGTACGGTAATGGAATATTTTGAATTTTTTTTGTCACGAAACGCGCCGAAACGTGCCACCCTTCTTTACCCTTCGGATAGTGTCTTGAACGCACGAACAAAATGGCGCTATTTGGATATAACTATGGATTATTTGGAACCAAACCAACATTTGTTATTGAAGTAGAAGTCCTGGGAGTGCATTCTGACGAAGAACAGCAAAGGTAATCCAATTTTTCTTATAGTAAATCTGAGTTTGGTGAGTACCACACTTGGTGGGTGTCAAAATAGCTAACCTGTGATGGCCGGGCTATCTACTCAGAATATTGCAAAATGTGCTTTCACCGAAAAGCTATTTTAAAATCGGACATAGCGATTGCATAAAGGAGTTCTGTATCTATAATTCTTAAAATAATTGTTATGTTTTTTGTGAACGTTTATCGTGAGTAATTTAGTAAATTCACCGGAAGTGTTCGGTGGGAATGCTAGTCACATGCTAGTCACATGCTAATGTAAAAAAGCTGGTTTTCGATATAAATATGAACTTGATTGAACAAAACATGCATGTATTGTGTAACATAATGTCCTAGGAGTGTCATCTGATGAAGATCATCAAAAGGTTAGTGCTGCATTTAGCTGTGGTTTTGGTTTTTGTGACATTATATGCTAGCTTGAAAAATGGTTGTCTGATTATTTCTGGCTGGGTACTCTGCTGACATAATCTAATGTTTTGCTTTCGTTGTAAAGCCTTTTTGAAATCGGACAGTGTGGTTAGATTAACGAGAGTCTTGTCTTTAAAATGGTGTAAAATAGTCATATGATTGAGAAATTGAAGTAATAGCATTTTTAAGGTATTTGAATATCGCGCCACGGGATTCCACTGGCTATTGAGTAGCTGGGACACAAGCGTCCCACCTAGCCCATAGAGGTTATCTCAGCAACAACCACAAGCAACACGGGACACACTAATCATCTCTCTCCTGATCAACAGAACACTGGCCTATATATCTTCTGAAGGAGTTGGTAATTGAAGACAGCTGTTCCTGACGAGAGGGCGGGGTCAGCTCCAATCATCAATGGGGCCGACCAATCAGCTGCTTAGAGGAATCCGGGAAGCCATCCTGAAACACACACATACAAACTAAACCACAACACAGAAACTGGGGAACGTAACACCTGTGCCTTCATGTCCCATCGTCTCAACTCTGCGGAAAGGAACTATGACTTTGGGAACTGTGAACTTCTGGCGGTTAAGATGGCCTTGGAGGAGTGGAGGCACTGGCTGGAAGGGGCGGAACATACATTTTTGGTGTGGACTGACCATAAGAATTTAGAACACTTTCAAGGCAAGTCCATTGGGCCCTATTATTCACCAGGTTCAATTTCACCATCTCCTACTGCCCAGGGTTCAAAAATGTGAAGCCTGATGCCCTCTCTCAAATCAAATCACATTTATTTATATAGCCCTTCTTACATCAGCTGATATCTCAAAGTGCTGTACAGAAACCCAGCCTAAAACCCCAAACAGCAAGCATTGCAGGTGTAGTAGCACGGTGGCTAGGAAAAACACCCTAGAAAGGCCAAAACCTAGGAAGAAACCTAGAGAGGAACCAGGCTATGAGGGATGGCCAGTCCTCTTCTGGCTGTGCTGGGTGGAGATTATAACAGAACATGGCCAAGATGTTCAAATGTTCATAAATGACCAGCATGGTCAAATAATAATAATCACAGTAGTTGTCGAGGGTGCAACAGGTCAGCACGTCAGGAGTAAATGTCAGTTGGCTTTTCATAGCCGATCATTGAGAGTATCTCTACCGCTCCTGCTGTCTCTAGAGAGTTGAAAACAGCAGGTCTGGGTAACCGGATGTTCGTCCCTGATTCGGCCCGGCCTCAGGTCCGGGAATGGGCTCACTCGGCCAGGCTTACCTGTCATCCTGGTGCATGTCGTATCCTGGCTTTCCTTCGACAATGCTTCTGGTGGCCCACCATGGCTCCTGATGTCTCGGCCTTCATCGCCGCATGCATGGTGTGTGCTCAAAATACAACTCTGCGGTAAGCTCCATCTGGCCTCCTTCAGCCACTCCCTGTTTCTCATCACCCCTGTTCCCATATTCCCTGGACTTTGTCACAGGGCTTCCTCCGTCAGATGGCAACACCACCATCCTGATGGATGGTGGTGAAATGGGTGGCTTTAGAGAACCTATCCACCACCATCAGGATGGTGGATAGGTTCTCTAAAGCCACCCATTTCCTCCCTCTCCCCAAGTTACCATCAGCCAAGGAAACAGCCTAGCTCATGGTGCAGCGTGTCTTCCGAATCCATGGACTCCCGGTCAACATTGTCTCTGATTGGGGTCCTCAGTTATCATCCCGATTTTGGTAGGCGTTCTGCACCTTTATCAGGTCGTCGGCCAGCCTGTCCTCCAGGTTTTATCCCCAATCCAACGGCCAGTCGGAGCGAGCCAATCAAGACATGGAAACGACACTTCGGTGTCTCGTCTCTAGTAACCCTGCAACCTGGAGCCAGCAACTGGTCTGTGTGGAGTATGCTAGGAACATGGACTTGGTCTTTTACCAAATAGGGCTATCTTTTGTATACCCCCCTACCTTGTCACAACACAATTGATTGGGTCAAACGCATTAAGATGGAAATAAATTCCACAAAGTCACTTTTAAGAAGGCACACCTGTTAATTGAAATGCATTCTAGGTGACTACCGCATGAAGCTGGTTGAGAGAATGCCAAGAGTGTGCAAAGCTGTCATCAAGGCAAAGGGTGGCTATTTGAAAAATCTCAAATATAAAATATATTTTGATTTGTTTAACACTTTTTTGGTTACTACAAGATTCCATATGTGTTATTTCATAGTTTTGATGTCTTCACTATTATTCTACAATGTAGAAAATAGTAAAAATAAAGAAAAACCCTTGAATGAGTAGGTGTTCTAAAACCTTTGACGTGTAGTGTATGTCTGAACATTATTGCCTCCTCCAAATATGATTATTAAACCAAGGAAATCAGGTCCAGATTTAAAAAATCATGTTCATATTCCAGTCTTTAGGAAATGTTTCAGTAGTAAAAGTCAGCAATTCACAGCACAATTTTTTTAAAGAAATCTGTCTATACTTGTGGCCGGCTAGATCCAATAACATTAGGAGAGCTTCTATGACCAATAACATTAGGATATCTTCTATAGCCAATAACATTATTGATTCTATGACGAATAACGTTACAATATCTAATGTGAGCACATAGTACTGAAACTTAAATTTGAGAAAACTGAGCTGAGAAGTGACCTTCAGCGACCTTACACGCCACTATGTTGTCAAACACTACCACTCTTGTGTCATTTCTCACATAGCACTCTGTGTACCAGCAAGAAATATGACACAATGAAATTCAACCCGCTGTCCGTATCCACTCAGCTTTTAAAGCAACAGGGAATTTCCCATCATCCCTCACTGCCAATCGAACAGCCTGGGTCAAGTTCAGTAGACACAAAATGGAATGAAACGGTCTGAACAGGGGACTTTTTTATTGTTCAATAAGAAACGCTTGTTTTTGTTTGAAAAATGTGTTGATGTTGTGTGCCTGCCTATACTGAAAATGAGTCTGTTCTCAAGGTTTAACTGGTCTTAAGCTCCTAAGATTCCGCCTGGTTGTTGGGTAGTGCCCGCCACCACTCCTCTTCTCAATACCCACCGCCAGGCATAAACCAGGCTTGCCAGTGCCTGCTCCCAGATGTCAGCCCAGGAGACTGGGATGTTGGGGGGAGGGAGTTGGAAGGGAGGTTAGGGGAAGGTTGTAAGGGAACGCCTCAATCAGGTGAGGTTCAAAGATGAGGCGAGCCCAAATTGATTGGTTGTCTTTGAAGTTGCTAGGCTTGGTAGCCGTCAGAGAGCAGGAGACAATCTGTCTGTCGGTCTAGTCAGCCGACCAACCTGGCCAATCCCCAGGCAGGCAGGGCCCAACCCTGCCCCGACCCAACTCACCAACTAACTCCCTAGAGCTGATTTTAACACAGCCTAACCCCACCACACATACACACAGACACACTTATACAGACGCACGCACGCACAGACAAACACACGCACACACACACACATTCACAGGGCCAAGCCCTTTGATGAAGCCTACGGCCAGAACACCTGAAGCGGTACAGGGGAACGGGGTCACAAGGGCAGCAGCATTTAGCACACAATGACTGGTGACGGTTTTAGATGCTCTTACCATCAAGGGTGTCACTTTCACCATTTAACACAAGCACTAAACAAATCATTGCTTGTCATGGTGACTAATTGACCAAGAGCAGAGACAACATCACCATAACACCTTGGCTGGTAAAGCTTGGTTGAACTATAATTGGTGATGAGGTTTTATGCTCTCCAAGGGCATGCATCATATCGGTAGAGGAGGATCCTAAGAAATCTATTTTTTTAGGGGGTGGATCAGCTTTAGTGTTGCGGATAGATTATTGCTTCCATCAATGTAATTGTCTGCATCATTTCCAATCCCCCATATATTTTTGGGGTAAATATATATATATATATTTATATATATATTATATATATATATATATATATATATATATATATATATATATATATATATATATATATATATATATATACAAACACATACACATACACACATATATACATATATATACATACATACACATACACACATACACACTTTAAAAAAAATATACCTTCCTTTATTATTCCCCAAACCCTACCACCCCTCCCCCAATTGGAGTAAACTAATCAACAATAACACTTAGGCTTCTACTTCCAGCTTATACATACTATACACGTTTTACAGACACAATCTATTTTACAATACTTATATTTTGTTTGTTTTTAGTCCTGGGCTTCCTTTATTTCTGATGTCCATCCAGTTCGATTTCTATTTGTCATATATTTGTAACTGTGCTATTTTATACAAGTTCTGAACCTATATACATTTTAGTCCCACCCTTCAGCTCCATTCAACCCCTTCCATCTATCTCTTAACACCATCCATTTTGGATTTCTATTTACCATATATTTTTCAACTGTGCTGTGATGCTTCACAAAAGTACTGAACCTTACTATTCTCAGTTTCTACAGATTGTAAATCAAAGATAACATTTTTTGCTAAAATAATGATTATATTATTGTTCGATTGATTATGACTTTTCAAATCACCCAGTATTGCTATCTGCAGTGTTAGCTCTAGGTAAATGTTGCAATTCTTCAGCCATTCCTGGACCTGTGACCAAAAACGAGCTACATATAATAACCTAAATAAATGAACTAATGACTGCCTCCTCACAGCAAAATCTGCAGAGCTGGGAAGATTGTATCCCCCATTTATATAACATTCTATTGGTTGCAAGAATTTTGTATAAACATTTTAATTGAAAAATTCTAAGTTTTGAATCCGGCGTTGTTTTGCGTGTCAATTCATAAACCATGTGCCATGGAATCGGCACATCGAAAATCTCTTCCCAACTTTTTGCAATTTATATTGCATATCTGTCAATTTTTTGGTTCTTAAAGGAAACAAGTATATATTTTTATTTTTCACAATTTTCTTTAACCAATTTTGGTCTTTATTGCAGGTCCGACAGACAAATTCCGTACTTTTTCCCCCTTCCACTTGCCTCTTCCATTTTGTGGTAATGCTGCAACTAGTAGGTTGTAATTTTGGGTAGAGCAGACATTTACATATATTTTTGTTAGCTGCATGTGTGACATAACTCCACCAGTCCTATTTATGATATAATTTACAAAGATTATACCTTTTTTTTTTTATTTTATAGAAAAATTACGTTTTCTTTATCAATTAGTATATTTGAGAGTAAGCACAATATTTGTTGTATTATTTGTTTTGTTTTTTCAGGTGGATTAAACTGAAATTGCAACCAACTTTCTATGGCTTGTTTAATAAAAAACATACGATATTTTGGAGATGATTTCATTTTCAAATCACCAAAAGTGAGCGGATGTAAAGGCCATTCTTGAACATGGGGTGAGAGATTCTTACTAATTTACTAGAGAACCATTTCAGACGTAAGTATAACTTTTGTATGACTGATGCCTTTAGTGAGAGGTCTAATGCTTTAATATGTAATAATTTCTGCCCTCCAAAATCATATTCATTATATAAATAGGCCCTGTTAATTTTGTCCGGCTTGCCATTCCAAATAAAATGGAATATTTTTTGCTCATTTAACTTAAAAAGTAGGTCGCTAGGTGTAGGCAAAACCATAAGCAAATAGGTAAACTGTGATATGACTAAAGAGTTAATCAGGGTGATTTTTCCCCAAATAGACAGCTATTTTCCTTTCCTTGGTAACAAGATCTTATCTATTTTTGCTAACTTTCTATAAAAATGTTTTGGAGTGAGATCATTTCTTTCTTTCGGGATATGTATACCGAGTATGTCCACATCCCCATCAGACCCTTTTATTGGTAAACTACACGGTATTGTAAAGGTAGAATTTTTTTGTAATCCAATACATAATATAGTACACTTGGTTTTAATCCAGAGAGGTTAGAAAAAGTATCTAGATCCTCTATGAGGCTGTGGAGCGATTCTAATTGTGGATTTAAAAGAAAACATGAATCATCAGCATACAATGACACTTTTGTTCTTAAACCATGGATTTCTAATCCCTTAATTTTATTGTTGGGTCTGATTTTAACAGCTAACATTTTGATAGCAATAATAAATAGATATGCCGATAGTGGTCAACCTTGTTTTACTCCTCTTGACAGTTGAATACTTTCTGAGATGTAGCCATTATTTACTATTTTACACCTCGGGTTACTATACATAACTTTTACCCATTTTATAAGAGATTCTACAAAATTGAAATATTCCAGGCATTTATATATAAACTCCAGTCGTACTTTATCAAAAGCCTTTTCAAAGTCAGCTATGAAAACCAGGCCTGGTTTCCCCGATATTTCATAGTGTTCTATTGTTTCCAGTACTGTTTTTATATTATCTCTAATCTATCATCCGTGTAAAAAACCTGTCTGTTTAGGATGAATAATATCTGACAAAACCTTTTTAATTCTATGCGCTAAGCATTTAGCTAGAATTTTTGCATTACAACACTGAAGTGTAAGAGGCCTCCAATTTTTTAAATGGACTGGATCTTTATATATATACCACTTGGATCCTGTTTCAGTAATAATGAAATCAGGCCCTACTGTTGAGTGTCCGATAATCTACCATTTATATAGGGGGGGGGGGGGGGGGGGGGTTAAAACATTCTAACAATGGTCCTCTGAGTATATCAAAAAAAGTTTGGTATTTAAAAAAACCCAACATATTTCACCTTTATTTAACCAGGTAGGCCAGTTGAGAACAAGTTCTCATTTACAACTGCAACCTGGCCAAGATAAAGCAAAGCAGTGCAACAAAAAACAACAACACGGAGTTACACATGGGATAAACAAAAGTACAGTCAATAACACAATAGAAAAATCTATATACAGTGTGTGCAAATGGCATAAGGAGCTAAGGCAATAAATAGGCCATAGTAGCGAAGTAATTACAATTTAGCAAATTAACATTAGAGTGATAGATGTGCAGATAATGATGTGCAAGTAGAAATACTGCTGTGCAAAAGAGCAAAAAAGTAAATAAAAACAATATGGGGATGAGGTAGGTAGTTGGATGGGCTATTTACAGATGGGCTGTGTACAGCTGCAGCGATCGGTAAGCTGCTCAGATAGCTGATGCTTAAAGTTAGTGAGTTAGCTTAAAGTTAGTGAGGGAGAACCGTCCAGAGTAGTGATGCTAGTCAGGCGGGCGAGTGCGGGCAGCGATCGGTTGAAAAGCATGCATTTAATTTTACTAGCGTTAAGAGCAGTTGGAGGCCACGGAAGGAGTGTTGTTTGGTATTGAAGCTCGTTTGGAGGTTTGTTAACACAGTGTCCAAAGAAGGGCCAGATGTGTACAGAATGGTATTGTCTTCGTAGAGGTGGATCAAGGAATCACCCGCAGCAAGAGCGACATCGTTGATATATACAGAGAACAGAGTCGGCCCGAGAATTGAACCCTGTGGTACACCCATAGAGACTGGTATACGTCCACTGGTATGCCATCCAGCTTTGGAGTTTTCCGCATCAAGAAGTTCCTCCTCCGTAATTTGGCCTTCACGTGTCTTTTTGTACAGATGTTAATTTTACATTATTAATAGGAAAAAATTCCATACAATTAGCTTCAGTTAGTGGAGGTAGAGGAGTCTGAAATGAGAACATATTCTTAAAGTACTTTACTTCCTCTTTCAAAATATCGGTCGGTGACTCATGAGTGACTCCATCATTTGTATCAAGTTTCAGTAAAACAAATTTGGTGCATTTGTTCCCCTTAAAACTTGATCAGGGCTAAATGGCAATAACAGGTGTACAGTATTTAGACAGTTACATCAGGATTTTAGTTACATCAGGATTTCCAGTCTAATACAACTCACAATGCATAATCATTGTAAAATACAATATATGTTTTTAAAGTAATTGTAAATCAAGGAAGTTAAAAAAAATCTGGACCGACTGTGGCTGGTGAACATTGATCTAATTCGGGATCTGTGATGGGGCTGAGGATGGTTTGAGATGTTCAGTTTCTTTAATTTGATTGGCCGATGCTGCTGCACACCGCATTTGCTGCGTTCATGTGCTAGTCGGAACTAATTAGCTCATTTTATGAAACAAACAACAATGTTGTCTGTCATTGTTTGTTGCCACTACCATTGCTGCCTAATCTTGCTGCACAACCCCCCCCCCCCCCCCCTCCAAAAGGACCACAATGGAAATAAGCTTCTAAGCTTTATTTTGTTATCCTGGATTATTTTCTTAAATTCTATGTGGAGACGTCACCGGCTGGAGCATCCTTATTCATTTATCTTTAATAAACTGTATAATAAATTCAATCAATCAAACTAGGAAACTTGTACATTTCCAACTTGCGAACTGGTTGAACGCAGCACGTGTATAACTACAACCAGCTATCAAGTCGAAAATGTCAGCATCAGCATTTGCAATTAGAGGATAGCCTGATGCAGGGTTGGGGTCAATTCCAATTCAATTTGAAATTTCTATTCTTGAATTCACTCATGAAGTAGAGAATTTACGTTTAATTAAATTAGATTTTTTTTTTTTATCTTCAAGTTATGGAATTGGAATTTAATTGGAATTAAGTTTGGACTTTTAGAATAGGAATTGAATTGGAAATGAATTGGAATTCAATATCAATATATTTACCAGTTAACGGAACTGATGCCCATAGTATCAAACATTTACTGTAGTATTTGTTTTTAATCATGTCAACCTGTATTCCTATATTTCCAGTATAGATAGGCTGTCTGATCCGTGCCTTAATGAATTGGACAACTCCCATAACAGGAGACAAAACAGAAAACATTTCTGACAAGACTGCAGTTCCTCACAAGAAAATGACAGCTCTTAATAAAGATTGTTTAAAAAAAAGTCCAGCTCTATATGACATTAAAACAACCGTTTGGAGCAGTGATAGGAACTCCACGTCCAATTCATTAATGCAGGCTTTTGATCACTCTGAAAGCCTGAGGGAATTCAAGTTGGAATTTGTTGAATTGTTGGGGATAATACTGAATTGGGAATTTAATTATTGGAATTTACCTAACATTGGAATTCAGAGGAATTGAATTGTCTCTCATTTCAAAGACTGACCTGAAATTTGAATTGAATTTAATGGAATTTACAGGGAGAGAGAATGTAATTACAATTTAATTTGTGGAACTGACCCCAAACCTGGGCTGATGGCACTCTGACTAATCTTGCTTTCTGTGTGTGTGTGTGTGTGTGTGTGTGTGTTCACAATATATGCCATGTACTGACTAATGTGTTAAAATTATTAATCTTGTAGTGGCAGCAGCTTAAGGGGAAATTCATAGCATTTATGAAAGCAATCACCCTTTAAATCCGTGTAAAAGCCACTGAGAGAAGTCCCCGACTGCATCTTAAAGATCCTGTAGGATGAGGCTCTGAAGCCAGACTTCCAAACAATATAATCTCCCAAGGCAACTGGAATGACAGGGAAGGGAAGGGAAGGAAAGGGGGATACCTAGTCAGTTGCACAACTGAATGCATTCAACTGAAATGTGTCTTCCGCATCTAACCCAACCCCTCTGAATCAGAGAGCTCCTCAATATAACTTGAATTACCCATCGACCTATCAGGTTTGATGCCTATTCATTGGCATACAATTCACAAGCGCTGACTGCAACATAAATGAACTGTCAGAAATGTAGATTTATCAACACCTGAATGACATCTCATCACCATCATGTGAATACCATAATGGAACGTGGGGCTAGAATCAAAATCGGCTGAGTCAGGATTTGTTCAATGAGCTATCAGTTGCCTAACCTGTATTATTCATTACTTTCACTGCAACAGTTAAAGGAGCAATCAGCAGTTGAAACAATAACAAAGCGTTTTTCTCACCCCGGTTTCTGTAAAAAGCCGAGGGACGGGGCTGGAGAAATGTAAACACTCTCAAATTCATAGACAGACCTATGGTTTCAAGGTCTGACCAGCCATAAAATTATAGTTTTAACCATGTTTTAAAGCTATACAGCATTTGTTTACATTTCCAGTGCATTCGGAAAGTTTTCAGACCTCTTGACTTTTTCCACATTTTGGTACATTACAGCCTTATTCTAAAATTGATTCAATTGTTTTATTTCCTCATCAATCTACACACAGTCCCCCATAATGACAAAGCAAATACAGATTTTTAGAATTTTTTGCACATTTATTTAGACTTGGTACCGGTACCCCCTGTATATATCCTTGTTATTGTTATTTTGTTGTGTTACTTATTATAATTTTTTTTAACTTTATTTAGTCAACATTTTCTTAACTCTATTTCTTGAACTGCATTGTTGGTTAAGGGCTTGTAAGTAAGCATTTCACGGTAAGGTCTGCACCTGTTGTATTCAGTGCCTGTGACAAATATTCATTTAGATTTTAGTCATTTAGCAGACGCTCTTATCCAGAGCGACTTACAGTAGTGAATGCATTTCATACATTTTTTATTAAAAAAAAAAAAATCCATACTGGTCCCCCGTTGGAAACACCATGCTCTACCAACTGAGCCACAAATTGGAGCTCAATTTCGAGTCTAATAGTAAAGGGTCTGAATACTTAAGGTATTTCTGTTTTTTTTTTTTTTTTAATATTTGCTAAAATTTCTAAAAACGTGTTTTCGCTTTGCCATTATGGGGTATTGTGGGTAGATAGAATAAGGCTGTGATGTAACAAAAGGTGGGAAAGGTCAAGGGGACTGAGTAATTTACGAATGCACTGTGTAAAACAATCTTATATTTTGGATTCTGATGGGGTATGACAATTTAACTGAGCTCATAAGTAATTTCTAAGTTATATTCTTCAAGAATCAATGTGTACATATCATTAATTTATAAGTCGCAAAATGGATGTAGCAATTGCAGATTGCCCCTTTAAGGCTGTAGTTTAGTTCTACCCTAGCACAAACCCACTCTGAGAAACCCATGCTCACACCACAGGCACTTGAGTTAAACACTGTTAGCTAAAAGGTCAGCTTTAGGGATTACAGAGAGGTTTATCTCTCTCCCAGGATTAATGGGCATAGAGAAGAGAGCTGAGGGTTAATTAAGCTGTAATACGGGATGTCAAAAATCCAATGTATTTTTATTGATAGTAAAGGAATCAAATTTGGACATGCAAAAGAGAAATTTGGCATGTAACTTAACTGATGTACCAGATATTTTGGGGTAATTTTTAAACTGCAGTTACATTTGAAATCTCTCATTTTCCTTGCCTATGAAATCATGAAATACACTTTAAAATTAGAAATAGTTACACATTAACATGTTTTTGTTTATATTGAACTGTGTATCAATGATAAAACACAAAGTAATTTAAACTGAAAAACTTTATTTTTATGGATTGTTGAAATTACTTAGGGAAAGCATATTGGCTTGTCCCAGTAGTGATGAGTAGCATAGTGACATGTTTTGTGGATTTAGAGATATCTATTATTTTGAAAGCTAGAAAGTCAACCAAAGTATTTCATATGTTGTATAGATAAATAAAAACAAAGAGAGCTATTAAAATACCTATTATTTTTACAAATATAATATGTGTCCCTAAATGTTATGTCATTGGGGTTACTGGGGGCGGGGGGAGGAGTGCTTTGCTGGTGACGCTTAACCAGAATGGCTACCACAGCATTCTTCAGCGATACTCCATCCCATCTGGTTTGTGCTTAGTGTGACTATCATTTGTTTTTCAACAGGACAATGACCCAACACACCTCCAGGCTGTGTAAGGGCTATTTGACAAAGAAGGAGAGTGATGGAGTGCTGCATCAGATGACCTGGCCTCTGCAATCACCCGACCTCAACCGAACTGAGATGGTTTGGGATGAGTCGGACCGCAAAGTGAAGGAAAAGCAGCCAACAAGTGCTCAGCATATGTGGGAACTCCTTCAAGCCTGTTGGAAAAGCATTCCAGGTGAAGCTGGTTGAGAGAATGCCAAGCGTGTGAATAGCTGTCATCAAGGCAAAGGGTGGCTACTTTGAAGAATATCAAATATGAAATATATTTGTTTAACACTTTTTTGGTTACTACATGATTCCATATGTGTTATTTCATAGTTATGATCTCTTCACAATTATTCTACAATGTAGAAAATAGTCAAAATAAAGAAAAACCCTTGCATGAGTAGGTGTGTCCAAACTTTTGGTCAATTTTGGCACTGAATATGTGTTTTTGACTAATATAAATACCACGTAGGCCATTTTCAACCAGAGAAGTTGATTCTTGCATCCAGTTGCCCTTTAAAGGTAGACTCAGTGTAGTGACATTGTCACAAGCTGCACTGCAGATGTTGAGATGAGCGAATGCACGCTGTCTCAGCGTGGTAGCCACGGGACTAAAATGGCGGAGAACTTGAGCCTTGCCCTTCATTGCTCTTAGTTTTTGCAGAAATGTACCCGCTATGTTGTTCACTTTCTGCATCTACGTCCAATCTCTGTGAGTATACCTTTAAATTGAGGGAAATTACATTGTGATCAAAATGAATAATCATATCACTTCAGTAAATCATTTTTAAAGGGTTAATGACCTTAGCATATGTGGCCTCCATTTAAGAACATCCTGAATTCCCTAAAATGTGTCATTGGTGTTACTGTCATTGGTGTTAATACTCCTACTAGTGGCACAATGTAACCATAATGGTAATTAAGCTGCACTATTAGTTTGTTTAGAATAGAAATAGAAATGCCACGCACAAATGCCAACACAATTCAAGAACGACCCTCTAACATTTTACATTCTTACTAGCCTACATGTGTTTAAGATCCCAGGGTTTTAAGGGTGCATTCCAGCACAGTGCATTCCCACTGTATAGGTTCCCTCTCATGCTGCATACAAGGCTGTTTGTTGTCACACACTATTAGGCTTGTCCTCAGGCCAAGGCGGCACAGAGAACACACTTAGTCAAACAGATCTGTCCTCCCCATTCTCTCACAGGCTACATCCTCTCTTCCCTCAGGGAAGGGATGTCTGTCTGTCAAGCGCCTCGACAACAATGGCCACATCCAATCCCTCTTTCCACGTGCAACCCCAGCTGAGTTGCCTACACCCAAGACCCCCTACCTCCTCACTGCCCTTCTCCCTCTCCTGTCTAACCTACACCCAAGACCCCCTACTTACTCACCACCCTCCCTCTCCAGTCCTGACTACACCCCAGCCCCCACCTGAGTGCTACTACCTCACCACCCTCCCTCCGCAGTTCTTGCGCCCCCCCCCCCCCCCCCGGCCTGGAGAGGTGGGCACCTGAGAAGGCAGTGGACCCCCTATGGATTTTAGAATGAAGATTAATACACTTGCATGCACGCACGCACACACACACACACACACACACACACACAGACACACACACACACACACACACACACACTACCTGAATTCTCAGGGTGATTTGCAAACAAAGCAGTAAAAGAGTACTAGCCTAAATCCCATGGGAACAGGACACACAACAAGATTGAGATAAAGATTATGGGGCTGCTTCCCAAACACAGATTAAACCTAGTCCTGGACCCCAAAACTATTCTCCATCTCTATTCTATAGAGATGATAGAAGGAAGAATCTATCAAGAACTGGGCAGAAATACTAAACCCATGTCATAGAGTAGTAAAAAATGCTCTATTGAACGGATACCTTTCATTGCTCTATATGGCAGTTTATTCAAAGACCGTTTCATAAAGAGTTCCTTCAAACGGTGCGTGTAGTCCGTCAATAAACAACCGCTCAGCTACTGCGCCTCATTAGGAGATGTTGTATACGTCAACGGCTTGAAAATATAGTGACCACCCACCCACCCAATACGCTCCACTAACACAGCATCATGGTATGAAAACCCCGTGGCTCCACTCGCACTCACTAGACCCGAAAAACAATGAAGAAGTTAAAGATGATGAGGATCATTCATTGATCTAACTTTACTTTTCATCAGATTCTCTCTTCCTGGCTGTACGTACCAATTGCAAACTTCCCTTTGCAATTGGTCTGGCCAATTGGCTTTGACAGGATGGGCAAACATAATTGAAACGAACATACTATATAGTGGTACTATTACCATTCTGATGGATTGGCTGACAAAAGTGACATTTTAAAATGCACATCACCATTTTTCTCTTTTGTGGTGCAGGGAATTACATCCCCATAGTTAACTTCTATATCTAAGATAGATATCTCCCGCACAGGGCTCCAGAAGAAGACTCCTGTTATTCTTTCTGCTGCCTTGTGAGGTAACTAAACCTAGGCCACCTTGCCAACCTCGCTCACACTACTGAAACGCTACACACTGCCTGTTACTAATCCAGCTAGGCCCAAAGGGCCACGCTCATAAATACACAGCAGGACAACTATATCACACTGACAAATCAACAACAGTTGTTGGGAGGAGTACAATAAACTGAGGAAAATAGAAGTCGCACCAGCGGAGGTGTCTGCCGAGGGGGTTTTGCGTTCTGTTTTCGTCTTGTGTGTCGGAGGCCAGTGGAAAGAGCTGCGGGGAAAGTCTGACACTTCCATGTCGTTAAAATGGCTGTAAAACCTGGAAGGCCGCGACGCTCGTTCTTGGCAAAAGGTGAGTGAGAATTTTATTTCACGTTTTTTTTCTCAAGCTGAGCTGTCTTTTGTAGATTTGTGACCATTGTTCTATCATGTCTATTACAGGTATTTTTAACCCTTGTGGTGTTTATGTTTTTGTTGTTCACCCAATATTCGCGGGTCTGATGGACCCACAACATTATTGGGTTTTAAAAAAAATACAGCCATAACAATTTATGTAAAAATACTTAATACTTAGAAGTTGACTTATATCAATTACAAGCAATATAGACAGCATACATGGTTAATATTTGCCATTTACCTCTGCTAGATCACGTTTATCAATAAAAGCGCTGTTCATTTTTTTTTTTTATCAAATGTGATTTTTGTAAACAAAAATCTATTATAATCAAGACATGGGTGGAATAAATCATGTTTATCTTGAACACATATAAAGAAACAAGGTTTTCATCTCTACTGATGTTAATTGCTTTGAAAAAAACTAATTGGAAGGACAAATTTTACGTACAGTATGTGATGGAAATGATAAATGAGCCCCAATTAAGGCCTGTCTACACACCACATGAGGGACAGTTTTACTGTGTGTGTGTTTGAAATGTATTTCTTGCACTTGATGCATGTGTACTGTGTCTTCCTGCCCTTCTTGGGTCCACACACGTCAGTGCTTCTTCTTGTTGCTACCAGCTGCAATCTAGAATGATGAAAATACTTAGTTTGGGAATTTGACTAACATCTCACTCAGTCACATATATGAACTCAGCAAAAAAAGAAACATCCTCTCATTGTCAAATGCGTTTATTTTCAGCAAACTTAACATGTGTACATATTTGTATGACCATAACAAGATTCATCAACTGAGACATAAACTGAAAAGTTACACAGACATGTGACTAACAGAAATTGAATAATGTGTCCCTGAACAAAAGGGGGGTCAAAATCAAAAGTAACAGTCAGTATCTGGTGTGGCCACCAGCTGCATAAAGTACTGCAGTGCATCTCCTCCTCATGGACTGCATCAGATTTGCCAGTTCTTGCTATGAGATGTTACCCCACTCTTCCACCCAGGCACCTGCAAATTCCAGGACATTTCTGGGGGGAATGGCCCTAGCCCTCACCCTCCATTCCAACAGGGCCCAGACGTGCTCAATGGGATTGAGATCCGGGCTCTTCGGTGGCCATGACAGAACACTGACATTCCTGTCTTGCAGGAAATCACGCACAGAAC
Organism: Salmo salar; assembly: GCF_965601325.2. Taxonomy (NCBI): domain Eukaryota; kingdom Metazoa; phylum Chordata; class Actinopteri; order Salmoniformes; family Salmonidae; genus Salmo; species Salmo salar. The sequence goes on from NC_138293.1 coordinate 55,625,875, forward strand.
GAGCAGTATGGCCGGTGGCATTGTCATGCTGGAGGGTCATGTCAGGATGAGCCTGCAGGAAGGGTACTACATGAGGGAGGAGGATGTCTTCCCTGTAACACACAGCGTTGAGATTGCCTGCAATGACAGCAAGCTCAGTCCAATGATGCTGTGACACACCGCCCCAGACCATGACGGACCCTCCACCTCCAAATCGATCCCGCTCCAGAGTACAGGCCTCGGTGTAACGCTCATTCCTTCGACGATAAACGCGTATCCGACCATCACCCCTGGTGAAACAAAACTGTGACTCGTCAGTGAAGAGCACTTTTTGCCAGTTCTGTCTGGTCCAGCGACGGTGGGTTTGTGCCCATAGGCGACGTTGTTGCCGGTGATGTCTGGTGAGTACCTGCCTTACAACAGGCCTACAAGCCCTCAGTCCAGCCTCTCTCAGTCTATTGCGGACAGTCTGAGCACTAATGGAGGGATTGTGCATTCCTGGTGTAACTCGAGCAGTTGTTGTTGCCATCCTGTACCTGTCCCGCAAGTGTGATGTTTGGATGTACCGATCCTGTGCAGGTGTTGTTACACGTGGTCTGCCACTGCGAGGACAAGTAGCTGTCCATCCTGTCTCCCTGTAGCGCTGTCTTAGTCGTCTCCCAGTATGGACATTGCAATTTATTGCCCTGGCCACATCTGCAGTCCTCATGCCTCCTTGCAACATGCTTAAGGCACATTCACGCAGATGAGCAGGGACCCTGGGCATCTTTCTTTTGGTGTTTTTCAGTCAGTAGAAAGGCCTCTTTAGTGTCCTACGTTTTCATAACTGTGACCTTAATTGCCTACCCTCTGTAAGCTATTAGTGTCTTAATGACCGTTCCACAGGTGCATGTTCATTAATTGTTTATGGTTCATTGAACAAGCATGGGAAACAGTGTTTAAACCCTTTACAATGAAGATCTGTGAAGTTATTTGGATTTTTATGAATTATCTTTGAAAGACAGGGTCCTGAAAAAGGGCTGAATCTTTTTTTGCTGAGTTTAGTTACAGTAGGCCAATGTAGGATAGTCAGACACACACATGCAACAACATCACTCACACTTACTTCCAGTATTGGAGTTGTTGGTTCTGTGGTTTGGGCGGATGGGGCACTAGCATCCTCCTCCTCCTGAATTCTCCTCACGATGGCTGTAGAAGCTGGGGTCCTTGGGATATGCTGCCTCCTCTTGGATTTGAGGTCTTACAAATGCCTTTCCCAGCTCCCCGAGAAAGAGCCATCTCCTCTGGAGCTTCCCTCTGTTCCAATCTGGGTTCAACGCCAGCCAGATGACAAACGCGTTGTACACCGAGAGTCCAAGATGTTGAAGAATACTCATGAGTACCACATTTTTGCCTTTGTTTGGCACGTAGGACACTAGGTATGTGTCGGCCGTGAACACAAACTTAGAGGAATTGATAGGCCTGTTCCGTGTACTCAACAGCTGAGATGGGAGCTCTGTCTTGTTTTTTCGTACTGTTCCTACCATCGTCAGCTTCCTCTTGAGGAGCTCCTGTCTCAGTTTGTGCGAAGTAAAAAAGTTATTGCATGTGATGTTGTGGCCACGGATTCCCAGTGTCACGTCCAGAACCTGCATTCCTTGGTTCTTC